>NC_057811.1:126228787-126560253 GCF_018294505.1 Triticum aestivum | reverse complement strand
CCGCGTTTCACTCAACTAGTCCACCCAATCTCCTTCGCCAGCTCCCCCCTCCCCAAGATCCACAGCAGAACCCTCTCCGACGCCGCCGTGCTCACCCCAGCCGTGTGCCCGCTCTTCGGCGTCAAGCCTACCTCCACTGCCGTTCCCAACACGCGGCGGCCCGCGCCTCGCCATCTTCGTTTGCTCACCAGCCACCCTCGAGCATATCGATGCTATAACCCTCACCTCTCCTATGGTCCGGCCGGGTTTGCATTAAGAAGCCTGTTAGTTACTACTCTCCATCGCGGTGAGGCATATTTCCTCGCAATCCCTCTTCCAATTTCGTTCCGTATGTTCCCAAATTGGCTATAAAATAACGAAGAGCGTATATATGTTCATTATCTACCTTCCTTACTACATATAAGTTGTATTTGTTCCAATAAGTTACTGCCTATTTATAGATCGCGGGCGCCCGAGTCACACAAACTTAACAAATTAGCCGTACATTTTCTAAATTATTGCATGGCATGTTTAGAAAGCTTGATACCAAGTTGTTAGTTCTATGCTTATCCTCCTTTCCTGAGTTTCACATGTGTTCTCTGTAGATGTCGAGTAGCAGCGACAGCACTCATTCAGCCATGTATCTTCATCTGATTCGGACAACCCTAGGTCTTCAGCAGATTGTGAGGGATCAAGTAGTCTTGAACGGAATAGAGCTGCAGCAATTACCCTTTCGGTCAGGACACGAAGGAACGCTCCAAGGAAGCCCACACACCATCCTAAAGGTGTATATGAAGTAACCAAGATTGATTTAAAGTCCTGGGCTCCAACTAAACCAGATAAAGCACTCATGAGGTTCAGGAGTGTGTGTGGATTTGTTGGCAGGGCAAGGCTCAACATTAATCTGCCGGGGTTTCGGAAGGCTGACACAGAAACACGGCGAAGGATAGTCCGGGAGATCATGGATCACTTCAACGTTCCAGAGCAGTGGAGAATGCAGGTGGAACACGCTGCACTGAAGAAGGCTAGGGATGCTTGGAGAAACTGGAAGCACGTGCTGTACAAGAAGTACTTGAGTGAAGGCAAGGAGCCAATCCCCGCATACCCCCAAATTACAAAGGCAGACTGGGCAGAATTCAAAAGGGTCAGGGCAACTCCAGAGTTTTTTGAGAAGAGTTTCAAGCAATCGGAACATCAGAAGAAGAACATACACCCCCACCGTATGGGTGTGGCAGGATACTACGGCATGAAATTGATATGGGAACAGGAGGACAAAGAAGCAGTAGCGACGGGTGGGAATCCGGCCTTTAGTGAAATCAGGGGCGAATGCACCAGAGACTACTTGCGGGCACGTGCAAAGAGGCGTGATGACGGAACTTATTACTTTGAAAATGCACGTGATGCCAAACTGTATGAAGTGATGGTAGAGGCTTCCAAGATCCCTGGAAGGTTCTACAGGAACTCAGGGCCATGTGACATTCTGTCCATTGCTCTGGACACAAAAGAGCCCCCTGGCCATGCAAGGGGTATAGGTGCTAATGTCCCGCACAAGAGGGCTTTCACACTCAGCAAAGAAGAGAGGCTCAGCATGAAAAAAGCGAGGAGTGAAATGAAGCAGAATGCATTGTTTGAAAAGTTGAAGGAGAAGATTTATCCGGCTGTTCGAAAGGATGTTGAGGAGTCAATGATGATGCAGAAGACTCTAACACTGACAGATAGCCAGCAGATGGGAGGGGAGGCGGGCATGGTTGATGCTGCTTATTGTGCGACAACACTGCACAAGAGTAGATGTGCATCAGCTGACCCCAGCGACACTGAGACTGCAGCTGCTCGTGATGATGCTATATCTGATCTATCTGGAATGAAAGACATACTGAAGGGCGTGCTTACACATTATGAAGGTACATTAAAATGTGCAACAGCATGGGTTTGCCCACCCTTCTTGGAAGATGGCCTCTTCTTGGACAATGTGCCATTGAAGCCGGCCTGTGTGAAGTGCTACGTGACTGAAGTAAAGCCTGGATTCAATGAATTTACCCTGAAGAATGTCCTAGGAGACTTCGATGAGAAAAGGACCTAGGGAGAAACACTGTTACATCACATCCAGTGACCACGAAAGGAAACAGAGTTCATCGATGAGATTCTTGAAGCCCCACCAAGAGCAATCACTATCGCCTCTCAACCGGTGACGCTCTCCTTGCCACAGCAGATCTCGCGGGCTGATGCATCAACCGGTGATCAGCCGGACCGACTTTGTGGCGTACAGGCCATGTCATCCTCCGCCCCAAAGCAGCCAGTGGCAAGGCCTACAACTGCTGATGACGCACCACTGGTTCAGATGCCGGCCGCTGAAGCAGCGGGGGGAGACCCAGCTGCAGCACATGCTCAGCAGACCAACCTGGTGGAACAGACTGCTAAGCAGTATGATGCTTCGGAACCGCCTGCTAAGCAGTCTGTAGGTCCAAAACCGACTGCTCATTAGTCCGTCGGTCCACAGGCGCGTGATCAGCATACCAATGCGTCGGCACTTCCTGCTCAGCAAACCAACGTGTTGGCACGGCCTCCTCGGCACACGGACAAGTTGGCACCAGCTGCGCAGAAACCCGACATAGCTTCAACGCATGGTCAGCAGTCTGATGCCTCTGCTCGTACAGCCCAGCAGTCCATCATAGCAGCACCGCCAGCTCAGCGGTCTGGCATAGATAAGCCGTCTGCTAAGCATTTCGTCCAAGCTTCACTGTCTGCTCGGCAGTCTACCTTGCAGCCAACCGGACGTTCTGCCAGAAATGCTTCAAGTACCAAGAAGGAAGTGGCCAAAAAGGGTACACCCCCGAGGAAGCGCAGCGGGAGAGTGAAGAGGAAAGAGAACGATTGCCTCTTACTTAAAGCACTCATCGCCCAGAACCAAATTAACAACAGCTTGTTCGAATCAGGGAGTAATATTATTTCTGACGCCATGAATGATGAAGAAGCAGAATTGTTGCTTGCTAAAAGTAAAGCAAACGTACTTCAAGTACGCAACTACGTCCATGGCCAGCCATTTCTTGTTGGTGAATAATATGATGAGTGCAGCTCAAGTTGCCGCGAGTTGCATGAATATTGCATGGATCAAATGTCAGAAGGTCATCACCATTTGCTAGTCCACTACAACAGAGATCATTTTCGACACGATGCTGGTTCCATCATTGTGAGTTTCGAGGACTTACTCTCTTCTTAAACTTCAACGTGCTCGATGCCACTCTTGTTAGATGTCTGATTTTGTAAGTACTTAACAAACTCTGATCAACTTCTCCATACAAGGCTGTAAATGATAAACAGTTAACTACATTTTATTCCTCTCAGGGGATTGAAGGCGCAGAGAAGAAAAGGGAGGGTGTGTATTTCATAGATCCTGCATTAGCAAATGGCACAGCATTAGATGGTAAGGATCGACGGGACTGGGCCGTTAACACGGTCGTCCGTATCTTCAAAAACACGTCCCATGCAGAATCATTTCTCTGGCCATATCATGAACGGTAAGTCAAGTAAACAACCACGCATACACTGATTTTCTTTTAGATTTCGACATCATTCGTAAGTTCATGGCTTTATTAATATGTAGCAATGACTGGATATTGGTATTCTTCCAAACAAGAACACAGTTTGCTACATCGATTATCTTAGAGAGTCAACAAACGCTCAGGATCCGACGCATGTTTAGCAATTCTTGGATAGGTATTGAATTCTATGATGTTGAAATTAATTTGCATTCATATCTGGTTCAATAATTGATGTTGTCAAAATTCATCATCATTTGCAGTGTGTTCGCATTGTGGGTACCTAAACCAGGGAACCTGTCCAAGACAGAACAACCTCTGCAGCACGAGATCGTTTCTCCGGTAACACACTGAAATCCATTATTTTCGGAAAATTTATCCAACAGTCTGCAAATACCTTTCCTTATGCTAGTCAAACGTTCAAGCTTCTAAATAAACGTCTTTCTATTTTGTCCAAAGAAAAAATATTACATCTAACACCGGTTAGGTTGTTCCTAACAGGACAAATACATGACTAATTCTGTACAAAAAAATTAGTGTCCTTAGCAAGAAGCAGGGACCAACCATTGTGGATACTATGTTTGCAGACACATGATCTCCATCTACAAATCTGCTGATAGTTGTGACGATCCTCGCGAATTAGTACTAGTAAGTCTATCTTAATTAATATCTTCTACTCCACTCATATGGCACATTCTGATCTTAAAAATATGGCAGCTCATCTTAAAACCGAGGACCCCTGAACCGCTCCTGGCTGGTGAATTGCTGATGGTTCGGAGATTTATCAGCAACTTCTTCCTGGATCACTACATCAATCCCACTGGTGATAATGAAGATTTCAGCATGCGTTCTCCTGAAACATTGAGTAAGAGTTAGCCGCTAAACATATAACGCATGGATCCATTGTTTTCCATCTGATGAGGTCTTCGTATTTCCTACACTATGATTAATTATGTAATGCATATATGTGTGGACAAATCATTGGAATATAGCTACCATATGTTCAATTGCAATTGTTGCGAAATCTGATGAATGTTCTTCTTGTGGACACTATTTGTTCAATTGAATATTGTGGCGAATTTGCTTTTTGCGTGCCGATGCAAAATGGGATATTTTTGTTTTAACCATGCAATTGCTCCGCACACGGTTCAACTAAATGAGTGTGTGCGATCCACATCGGAAAGCATACGTCAATCATAGCGGAACCGTCGGTGATACATAGCAGATCGCAAATGATTTGCAGCGCTACTACGTGTGCCTAGGTTCTCCGGAACCGTTTGTGATATCGCGTTATCACGCACGAGAACTGGGAGTAAACCGTGCCCAATGCAAAATACAATCCCAGTCGTAATTTTTTCAGGAAACGTGTGGGATCCCAAATGAAAAGCACACGTCACTCTTGCAACAACCGTCGGTGATACCTAACAAATCACAAACGGTCTGCAGCACTTGTATGTGTGCGAAGGGGCTCCTGAACCGTTTGTGATAGAACATTATCTTAGATGGTAATTTTTGGAAAATGTGTGCGATTGAGTCTAGCATGGCAGACGGGTTACGCAGAAAACTCGTGTGCGATAGGGCACAAATCGCACGTAGTTGATATGTTGGCCCATGTGCCTTACATACTGTTTCCTAGACGGTTCGTTACGACAGACTGTATGGTTTCACTACGTCATTAGAAACGCTTAATCACCAATACCACACGTGTGAAAGAATTTATTGTATGCTGCATCGCACACGATTACATTTTGGAAGGCCTCTGGATCACTGCTCCATATCCCCGACGGTTTCTAGGTCATGTGGGAAGGACACCCTATCGCACACACTCACTTGGCGACGGTTCCAAATGCCGTCGTGGAAAGGGGTTAAAAACCGTTTGTTTAGGACCGACGCGCACCAGTGACTACGATTTGGTATGGACAAGAAAAGTACAGTAAACAAGTTACGATCTATTTTCTGGGTGAGATCAATAACTTAAGCACATATGGAAGAGTACCACCTCTCTTGCGACGCCGTGTAGGCCCCTGCTGATACGTTGAGGGTGCTGCGGGTGCGATGGCTGTCGGCGGCACGGAAGAAGACTTTAGACGGCAGACGGCCCGGTCTTGGGATAAATCCTGTTGCCGTGGACGAGGTGGTCGTAGGAGCGGCAACGGCAAGGTGGACGACGGCGCTGATGAAGCGAGAGGATGCGATGAAAGGATCCTGGTCCAGCGTCGTGGATGAGAGACGTCCATCTCTTGTAGTGGACGACGGGGTAGGGGTAGCGGCTCCGGCAAGGTGGAGGATGGGGTGGCGGACGGAGGAGGCTGGCCGCAGTGGGGAGGTTGTTTTGGCGCTGATTGTGTACGAATGGGGAAATGGAGGGGGTGGGGGTCTCAAACTTTGGGACGCGCTTGTCTGAAATGTGGGAAAGATACGAACTTATCCCCCCTTTAAAATTTCAGACAACATGTCGGTTGGGGATAGAACGGTAATCTTGCATCTCCCAAATATTTGCCGGTAGCGATTTTGGGCGAGGAGTGGGTGTTTTGCCGCCCACGGTTGGCGCCCACGGTGTATGAACGGGGCTGACAGGTAGGGTGGTTGTGTCACGTCTGAGGGAAGTTACACATCTGCCCCTATTTAAAATATTTGCCTACATCAATTTCGGACGGGAGTGTTTGTCTTGCCGCCCACCGTGTATGAATGGGGAAATGGAGGGAGAGACACATGTCTTTCGGACGAGCTTGAATCAAATGTGTTTTGCCGCCCACGTTTGGCGCCCACCGTGTCTGAATGGGCTCAGAGGCGGTCGTGTCATGTCTGATTGAAGTTACTAGTCTACCCCTATCGACAACAGTGTAAATCCAGTCGATTAGGATCTCAAGTGTCAGGGGTAGACAGTAATTTCCATCTCGCAAACACTTGCTTCGGGCAGCCCACAAATGATAGTGGGTGTTTAGCCGCTTCGTGCAAAACTTGGGAGAATTAGCATTCACGTTTACCCTGGGCCCTGGCAACTAAATTCAAATCCAATTTGTATTCGATTACGAATATCCATAGATAATCTACATTTTGTTATTATTTCTTCAAAACCACAACAAAGATTTATTCCACCTTTATATATGATTATGATTTAGAAATGCCGTGATCTTCGAATTCAGTAGGTTGGATACACTTTGAGTCAAACAGTTATTTCATCCAATACAATATGCTCACACGAAAAACACTTCACCTTATGTCAATCATACAAGTACTGTGGATTACCTTGCCTAAAAAATTTGGATCATTACAACACATGGACAACATAGGGGGTCTCACAACATAATCCATTCAGAGACATTACACAACATGCAAGTACAATAATCTAATGACAATTTTACTGGTATCTAAAGACGAACTGGGATTACGCTAGGCTTCAGATAGCAGAAACAGCAGGACCTCCTCCGTCTTCAAATGCAACATTCTTACTTCCTCTAATTCTTGGGTTGCTTCCATAATGCGTGCAGCTAATTGCATAATTTCCAGCCTCAAGATCAAGATTACCTCATTCATGGCAGCCACACCATCTCTTTCTACCTCTAGTAGAGCCTCAAGAACTATAATATTTGTGCTCAAACTGCTCTCCGGCGGTGTTGCCTCTGAACTGCTACCATCTGGTAACATGGATGGCGCACTGCTTCCACAAATAGATTCTGGGGTTGTACATTGTGTCCTAGTGTGAACGGCATCCTGAAAGGATTCCGCTGGACATAAGTAAGAGATAGTTATCGCATGATCTCGGCAGTAAGCTTACATGGTAATCGACATACAAATTATTGCCGAGCATGGCAAGCTATATTTAAATGGTTCGAAGCAGCATCAGCCGAAAAGAAATTAAAATGGTAAGATGAAACTAGGGATGTAAGTGGCAAATAAACAACATCCGCCAGTCCCATCTAGTTAGTTTTTGTTGGGGAACGTAGTAATTTCAAAAAAATTCCTACGCACACGCAAGATCATGGTGATGTATAGCAACGAGAGGGGAGAGTGTTGTCCACGTACCCTTGTAGACCAAAAGCAGAAGCGTTATGACAACGTAGTTGATGTAGTCGTACGTCTTCACGATCCGACCGATCCAAGTACCGAACGCACGGCACCTCCGAGCTCAGCACACGTTCAACTCGGTGACGTCCCGCGAACTCACGATCCAGTAGAGCTTCGGAGAAGAGCTTCGTCAGCACGACGGCGTGGTGACGATGTTGATGAAGTTACCGACGCAAGGCTTCGCCTAAGCACCGCTACGATATGACCGAGGTGGATTATGGTGGAGGGGGCACTGCACACGGCTAAGAGAGATCAATGATGAACTTGTGTGTCCTGGGGTGCCCCCCTGCCCTCGTATATAAAGGAGCAAAGAGAGGAGGCCGGCCGGCCCTAGCAGGGCGCGCCGGGAGGAGGAGTCCTCCTCCTAGTGGGAGTAGGACTCCCCTTTCCTTGTCCCACTAGGAGGGGGAAGGAAGAGCGGGAGAGGGGGAGGGCAAGGGGGGCGCCGCCCCCCTTCCTTGTTCTATTCGGACTCAAGGGGAGGGGACGCGTGGTCTGCCTTCGCCGGCACCTCTCTCTCTCCACTAGGGCCCAACAAGGCCCATTAATCCCCGGGGGGTTCCGGTAACCCCTCCGGCACTCCGGTAAAATCCCGATTTCACCCGGAACTATTCCGATGTCCAAATATAGGCTTCCAATATATCGATCTTTATGTCTTGACCATTTGGAGACGCCTCGTCGTGTCCGTGATCACATCCGGGACTCCAAACTACCTTTGGTACATCAAAACACAAAAACTCATAATACCGATCGTCACAGAACTTTAAGCGCGCGGACCCTACGGGTTCGAGAGCTATGTAGACATGACCGAGACACGTCTCCGGTCAATAACCAATAGCGGAACCTGGATGCTCATATTGGTTCCTACATATTCTACGAAGGTCTTTATCGGTCAAACCGCATAACAGCATATGTTGTTCCCTTTGTCATCGGTATGTTACTTTCCCGAGATTCGATCGTCGGTATCTCAATACCTAGCTCAATCTCATTACCGGCAAGTCTCTTTACTCGTTCCGTAGTGCATCATCTCGTAACTAACTCATTAGTCACATTGCTTGCAAGGCTTATAGTGATGTGCATTACTGAGAGGGCCCAAAGATACCTCTCCGACAATCAGAGTGACAAATCCTAATCTCGATCTATGCCAACTCAACGAACACCATCGGAGACACCTGTAGAGCACCTTTATAATCACCCAGTTACGTTGTGACGTTTGGTAGCACACAAAGTGTTCTTCCGGTATTCGGGAGCTGCATAATCTCATAGTCATAGGAACATGTATAAGTCATGGAGAAAGCAATAGTAGTAAACTAAACGATCAAGTGCTGAGCTAACGAAATGGGTCAAGTCAATCACATCATTCTCTAATGATGAGATCCCGTTAATCAAATGACAACTCTTTGTCCATGGCTAGGAAACATAACCATCTTTGATCAACGAGCTAGTCAAGTAGAGGCATACTAGTGACACTCTGTTTGTCTATGTATTCACACATGTACTAAGTTTCCGGTTAATACAATTCTAGCATGAATAAGAAACATTTATCATGATATAAGGAAATATAAATAACAACTTTATTATTGCCTCTAGGGCATATTTCCTCAGTCTCCCACTTGCACTAGAGTCAATAATCTAGTTCACATCGCTATGTGATTTAACACCAATAGTTCACATCACCATGTGATTAATATCCATAGTTCACATCGCCTTGTGGCCAACACTCAACGGGTTTACTAGATTCAGTAATCTAGTTCACATCGCCATGTGATTAACTAAGGTGTGATCATGTTTTGCTTGTGAGACAAGTTTAGTCAACGGGTCTGCCAAATTCAGATCCGTACGTATTTTGCAAATTTCTATGTCTACAATGCTCTGCACGGAGCTACATTAGCTAATTGCTCCCACTTTCAATATGTATCCAGATTGAGACTTAGAGTCATCTGGATCAGTGTCAAAACTTGCATCGACATAACCCTTTACGACGAACCTTTTGTCACCTCCATAATCGAGAAACATATCCTTAGTCCTTTTCAGGTATTTCAGGATGTTCTTGACCGCTGTCCAGTGATCCACTCCTGAATTACTTTGGTACCTCCCTGCTAATCTAATAGCAAGGCACACATCAGGTCTGGTACACAGCATTACATACATGATAGAGCCTATGGCTGAAGCATAGGGAACACTTTTCATTTTCTCTCTATCTTCTGCAGTGGTCGGGCATTGAGTCTGACTCAACTTCACACCTTGTAACACAGGCAAGAACCCTTTCTTTGCTTGATCCATTTTGAACTTTTTCAAAACTTTATCAAGGTATGTGCTTTGTGAAAGTCCAAGTAAGTGTCTTGATCTATCTCTATAGATCTTGATGCCCAATATGTAAGCAGCTTCACCGAGGTCTTTCTTTGAAAAACTCCTTTCAAATACTCCTTTATGCTTTCCAAAAAATATATTTCCGATCAAAATATGTCATTCACATATACTTATCAGAAATGCTGTAGTACTCCCACTCACTTTCTTGTAAATACAGGCTTCACCGCAAGTCTGTATAAAACTATCTGCTTTGATCAACTCATCAAAGCATATATTCCAACTCCGAGATGCTTGCATTAGTCCATAGATGGATCGCTGGAGCTTGCACATTTCGTTAGCACCTTTAGGATCGACAAAACCTTCTGGTTGCATCATATACAACTCTTCTTTAAGAAATCCATTAAGGAATGTAGTTTTGACATCCATTTGCCAGATTTCATAAAATGTGGCAATTTGCTAACATGATTCGTACATACTTTAAGCATCGCTACGAGTGAGAAAATCTCATCGTAGTCAACACCTTGAACTTTGTCAAAAACCTTTTTCGACAAGTCTAGCTTTGTAGATAGTAACACTACTATCAGCGTCCGTCTTCCTCTTGAAGATCCATTTATTTTCTATGGCTTGCCAATCATCGGGCAAGTCAACCAAAGTCCACACTTTGTTCTCATACATGGATCCCATCTCAGATTTCATGGCCTCAAGCCATTTCGCGGAATCTGGGCTCATCATCGCTTCCTCATAGTTAGTAGGTTCGTCATGGTCAAGTAACATGACCTCCAGAACAGGATTACCATACCACTCTGGTGCGCGTCTCACTCTGGTTGTCCTACGAGGTTTGGTAGTAACTTGATCTGAAGTTACATGATCATCATCATTAGCTTCCTCACTAATTGGTGTAGGAGTCACAGGAACAGATTTCTGTGATGAACTACTTTCCAATAAGGGAGCAGGTATAGTTACCTCATCAAGTTCTACTTTCCTCCCACTCACTTCTTTCGAGAGAAACTCCTTCTCTAGAAAGGATCTATTCTTAGCAACGAATGTCTTGCCTTCGGATCTATGATAGAAGGTGTACCCAACTGTCTCCTTTGGGTATCCTATGAAGACACATTTCTCCGATTTGGGTTTGAGCTTATCAGGATGAAATTTTTTCACATAAGCATCGTAACCCCAAACTTTAAGAAACGACAACTTTGGTTTCTTGCCAAACCACAGTTCATATGGTGTCGTCTCAACGGATTTAGATGGTGCCCTATTTAACGTGAATGCATCTGTCTCTAATGCATAACCCCAAAACGATAGTGGTAAATCGGTAAGAGACATCATAGATTGCACCATATCTAATAAAGTACGGTTACAATGTTCGGACACACCATTACGCTGTGGTGTTCCAGGTGGTGTGAGTTGCGAAACTATTTCGCATTGTTTCAAATGAAGACCAAACTCGTAACTCCAATATTCTCCTCCACAATCAGATCGTAGAAACTTTATTTTCTTGTTACGATGATTTTCCACTTCACTCTGTAATTATATGAACTTCTCAAATGTTTCAGACTTATGTTTCATCAAGTAGATATACCCATGTCTGCTTAAATCATCTGTGAAGGTCAGGAAATAACGATACCCGCCGCGAGCCTCAACACTCATCGGATCGCATACATCAGTATGTATTATTTCCAGTAAGTCAGTTGCTCGCTCCATTGTTCCGGAGAACGGAGTCTTAGTCATCTTGCCCATAAGGCATGGTTCGCAAGCATCAAGTGATTCATAATCAAGTGATTCCAAAATCCCATCAGCATGGAGTTTCTTCATGCGCTTTACACCAATATGACCTAAACGGCAGTGCCACAAATAAGTTGCACTATCATTATTAACTTTGCATCTTTTGGCTTCAATATTATGAATATGTGTATCGCTACGATCGAGATCCAACAAACCATTTTCATTGGGTGTATGACCATAGAAGGTTTTATTCATGTAAACAGAACAACAATTATTCTCTAACTTAAATGAATAACCGTATTGCAATAAACATGATCAAATCATATTCATGCTTAATGCAAACACCAAATAACACTTATTTAGGTTCAACACTAATCCCTAAAGTATAGGGAGTGTGCGATGATGATCATATCAATCTTGGAACTACTTCCAACACACATCGTCACCTCGCCCTTAACTAGTTTATGTTCATTCTGCAACTTCTGTTTCGAGTTACTACTCTCAGCAACTTGAACCAGTATCAAATGCCGAGGGGTTGCTATAAACACTAGTAAAGTACACATCAATAACATGTATATCCAATATACCTTTTTTCACTTTGTCATCCTTCTTATCCGCCAAGTATCTAGGGCAGTTCCACTTCCAGTGACCATTTCCTTTGCAGTAGAAGCATTCAGTTTCAGGCTTGGGTCTAGCTTTGGGCTTCTTCACAGGAGCAGCAACTTGCTTGTCGTTCTTTTTGAAGTTCCCCTTCTTCCCTTTTCCCTTTTCTTGAAACTAGTGGTCTTGTCAACCATCAACACTTGATGCTTTTCTTGATTTCTACCTTTGTCGATTTCAGCATCACGAAGAGCTTGGGAATCGTTTCCGTTATCCCTTGCATATTATAGTTCATCATGAAGTTCTAGTAACTTGGTGATAGTAACTAGAGAACTCTGTCAACCACTATCTTATCTGGAAGATTAACTCCCACTTGATTCAAGTGATTGTAGTACTCAGACATTCTGAGCACATGCACACTAGCTGAGCTATTCTCCTCCATCTTGTAGGCAAAGTACTTGTCAAAGGTCTCATACCTTTCGACTTGGGCATGAGTCTGAAATACTAATTTCAACTCTTGGAACATCTCATATGCTCTGTGTCGTTTCAAAATCGTCTTTGAAGCCCCGATTTTAAGCCGTAAAGCATGGTGCACTAAACTATCAAGTGGTCATCATATCGAGCTTGCCAAACGTTCATAACTTCTGCATTTGCTCCTGCAATCGGTCTGTCACCTAGCGGTGCATCAAGGACATAATTCTTCTATGCAGCAATGAGGATAATCCTCAGATCACGGATCCAATCCGCATCATTGCTACTAACATATTTCAACTTAGTTTTCTCTAGGAACATATCAAAAATAAAACAGGGGAGCTAAACGCGAGCTATTGATCTACAACATAGATATGCTAATGCTACCAGGACTAAGTTCATAATAAGTTTAAAGTTCAATTAATCATATTACTTAAGAACTCCCACTTAGATATACATCCCTCTAGTCATCTAAATGATCACGTGATCCAAATCAACTAAACCATGTCCGATCATCACGTGAGATGGAGTAGTTTCCAATGATGAACATCACTATGTTGATCATATCTACTATATGATTCACGCTTGACCTTTCGGTCTCCAGTGTTTCGAGGCCATATCTACATATGCTAGGCTCGTCAAGTTTAACCCGAGTATTCTGCGTGTGCAAAACTGGCTTGCACTCGTTGTATAAGGACGTTGAGCTTATCACACCCGATCATCACGTGGTGTCTCGGCACGACGAACTTTGGCAACGGTGCATACTCAGGGAGAACACTTGTACCTTGAAATTTTTAGTGAGAGATCATCTTATAATGCTACCGTCAATCAAAGCAGAATAAGATACATAAAGGATAAACAACACATGCAATCAATATAAGTGATATGATATGGCCATCATCATCTTGTGCCTTTGATCTCCATCTCCAAAGCACCGTCGTGATCACCATCATCACCGGCGCGACACCTTGATCTTCATCGTAGCATCGTTGTCGTCTCGCCAACTATTGCTTCTACGACTATCGCTACCACTTAGTGATAAAGTAAAGCAGTTACAGGACGATTGCATTGCATACAATAAAGCGACAACCATATGGCTCCTGCCAGTTGCCGATAACTCTGTTACAAAACATGATCATCTCATACAATAAAATATAGCATCATGTCTTGACCATATCACATCACAACATGCCCTACAAAAACAAGTTAGACGTCCTCTGCTTTGTTGTTGCAAGTTTTACGTGGCTGCTACGGGCTGAGCAAGAACCGTTCTTACCTACGCATCAAAACCACAACGATATTTCGTCCAGTTAGTGATGTTTTAACCTTCTCAAGGACCGGGCGTAGTCACACTCGGTTCAACTAAAATTGGAGAAACTGACACCCGCCAGCCACCTGTGTGCAAAGCACGTCGGTAGAACCAGTCTCGCGTAAGCGTACGCGTAATGTCGGTCCGGGCCGCTTCATCCAAAAATACCGCCGAACCAAAGTATGACATGATGGAAAGCAGTATGACTTGTATCGCCCACAACTCACTTGTGTTCTACTCGTGCATATAACATCTACGCATAAACCTGGCTCGGATGCCACTGTTGGGGAACGTAGTAATTTCAAAAAAGTTCCTACGCACACGCAAGATCATGGTGATGCATAGCAACGAGAGGGAAGAGTGTTGTCCACGTACCCTCGTAGACCGAAAGCGGAAGCGTTATGACAACGCGGTTGATGTAGCGTACGTCTTCACGATCCGGCCGATCCAAGTACCGAACGCATGGCACCTCCAAGTTCAGCACACATTCAGCTCAGTGACGTCCCGCGAACTCACGATCTAGTAGAGCTTCGGGGAAGAGCTTTGTCAGCATGACGGCGTGGTGACGGTGTTGATGAAGTTACCGACGCAGGGCTTCGCCTAAGCACCACTACGATATGACCGAGGTGGATTATGGTGGAGGGGGGCATCGCACACGGCTAAGAGAGATCGATGATCAACTTGTGTGTCCTGGAGTGCCCCCCTACCATCGTATATAAAGGAGCAAAGGGGGAAGGCCGGCCGGCCCTAGCAGGGCGCGCCAGGAGGAGGAGTCCTCCTAGTGGGAGTAGGACTCCCCTTTCCTAGTCCCACTAGGAGGGGGAAGGAAGGAGTGGGAGAGGGGGAAGGCAAGGGGGGCGCCGCGCTAACGAAATGGGTCAAGTCAATCACATCATTCTCTAATGATGAGATCCCGTTAATCAAATGACAACTCTTTGTCCATGGCTAGGAAACTTAACCATCTTTGATTCAACGAGCTAGTCAAGTAGAGGCATACTAGTGACATTCTGTTTGTCTATTTATTCACACATGTACTAAGTTTCCGGTTAATACAATTCTAGCATGAATAATAAACATTTATCATGATATAAGGAAATATAAATAACAACTTTATTATTGCCTCTAGGGCATATTTCCTTCAGTTTTTGCTAGCTCCCTAGTTCATTTTCCTCAAAAAACAAAAACTCTTTTGAACTATCATACCACTAGTGGACTTTAATCGGGATTAAACGGGACCCAGTTGACATCCCTAGTTGAAAGGGAGTGTACCACCGCTATATTTAAGTTGCCAAGGCATCTAAGCAGTTGAAATAATCTGGGAAAGAACTTTACAGTGTGGCCTCATATAAACTACGAAGACAGTCTTGTGATGAAGTTCATGGGAAAGTTAAGGACTCAAATAAACCAGGCATGCATTTCTTTATGATAGTACAGCAGGCACTGCTGACATATTGGCCAACTCAGGTATAGCCTAACAAGTAACAAACAAGCATTCGAATCAAGCAATACAGCAAACCAGACAACTAAACTATTTGTAATTTTGTAGGATTACAGGTTGAGGGCACAAGCCAAGAAAGCATCCCACATGCATTACATTTCACATGTACTAGAACACACTGGCTTACCATATGTTGCTGTGAAGCCTCACTACTGTTGCAATGTTCTTTGAAGATATCGTCAGCATCTCGTGGTTGCAAATCTAGTTGTTGTAGTTTATTCTGCACCCTCTATTTAGGTAAATTAATTTTAATCGTATGCACTGGTTCGAATTGATCATCAATGGTTCATCGAAACTAATGAAAGAAGGGTGTGTGCTTACACGACAATATATGTGCTTCACTCTATTTTTATGCTTGTTCGAGGTGCCAGCCCCGAAAGAACAAATATTTTGCTTGATGGGGTTGGCAGATCCATAATTAATAGAAGCATCAAATTAGTCATGCAACTTGGGAAGATCAAGAACACACAAAAAAGTAATGAACAGAGGCTCAGAGCAGTGATGTAATAGCTAGCATCAGAAAATGTAGGGTAAAACAAACAAAAAGCAGCGGAACCACATGCTAGTTTGCTGATGTGTAATTAAGCATAGAGAACATGAAGCAATCTAATGGAACCATCAGGTGGCATCAGAACAACACCATTATCATAAATATAGCATGCAAGAAGTAAAATAGTAGGCAGTGATATCTGGAAGTACAGTAATACTTAGGACAAAACTAAAGCATTGTAACTATATGTGCACTGGTTTGTAATTTAGCACATGTAACATGTTCACTGCGAGAAGTATGGCCCAACAGGTGCAAGCAGAATAACGCATCTCATGAAAAATTGAATGAAGCCCTGAAGAAATTCAAAGGTGCGGTGCTTATGCTAAGAAAGTGAACGTAGCCGCCGGCCGTTGGCTAATAGTACCTGATTCTCGGCGGCGTATGGGTATCATTGTCATACTTGATAGCTAAGGATCGTCGATGGTGCTTGTGTTGCGGTTGAGTTTGGGCCGGCTATCGCCGTTGCTGAAGCAGCTCCGGTGCTTCAGTTGCGGCTCCTGTCGACATACAAGAAAGCTCATCTGTGGTAAGTGAACAATTCCACGATAACTGGCGCATCTTAGAATGGCGCCACTCCTCCCCTCCTCCTCCTCCCACCTGCTCCACCTCTCACCATGGATCTAGCCTATGATCCACGCCATGGAAGGGCTTCTACATTGGGATTTCAACCCTGGCCTTGCAGTGGCTGAGCAGGTACGTCGCCGGTTTGGAGAGACGATGCACTTCTCTCCTTCGCGCAAGACCAAGGAAATTTTCTTGGTTGTCTCCTTCTCCTCAGCTTCCTTCCCCCTCAATGAGGAATATGTGGGTGTGGCTCTTCAGTGTTGCATTGGTGGCCATCATCTTGGTTTTAAGGTTTCTAAGATTTTTGAGAGGTCCTTTCGCTTTTCTGTGGCCGGGAACAAGGTTGGACATTTTATTCATGGCCTCAAGGACCATATTTGGCCAGATTTCATCTGTCATTTTCATCTGTTCAATGGCTGTTTCAATGGGTACAAGCATTTGGATTCTCGTTGGCATGCTGATGAAAGGTTGGACTCTATTGCTAGTCGGAGTCCCGTGGTTGTGCGCATTGCCTCATCTGTTTTTACACAGCCCTATGGAATTGATCATACAACCTCCAAAGAGTTGTGTAAATTTGGGCTCGTTCCTATAGCTTCCATGGATTTCACTGATAAGAATAGTCATGAAGCTCCATGTTCAAACGAGGCACATTCAGTCCATGATCACCAGGTAGGTTCCATGGTGTTTTCGGCACCTACAGACACGACCATTCAATGCCTAGGAGAATCTACGGAGCATTTACTCCAGATTGGCACTTTCCATTTTCCTTGCAATATCATTTACCTGCAATTACCGCAAAGCTTCCTTGCTTCGGCGTTCAAATATGCTCCTTCGCACACCTCCTGGCCGCCTTTGCTTTCCACGACACATATTGCGGATTTATCGCGTGCGGGATACAGCACGGAGGAAGTGATTGATTTGGTTAATGCTTGGGGCGTTCTACGTGCCAAATGTTTACAATGGGGGCATGACAAATTCAATTGTCACGCCCGGATTATTTGTCTACACTGCTCGACCCCAGGGCATAAAGGAATTAATTGCCCATCTCGGCCTCGGGCTTCTTTGAATGGCATGGCTTTTATGGGTTCAGATTCTGATAATTCAGTCAAATCATCTCACTCTGGGCAGCAAATCAATTATCCAACTGAGGAACAAACTTGCCTTTCTACGCCACCCAGGGGCCAACCACCCTCCACCGTGCGATTCACTGCATGCGGTCACTATGGACACCTGGTGCAATCTTGCTGGCGGCAACGCTGGGCCCAGCGATGGCAGTGGCGACCAAAAACCCCCTCTACCACCTTTGACGCATCGCATTCTCCCCCATTGCCCGCCCCGATTCCCAATGCTGCAGAGTGCTCTGCTCTAGCACCAGCACCACCGCATACCACCGCCGCCGCCATCTCCGCCCCGCCCACCACCATGGCCAACTACCCTGTCAATCCACTCCCCTTCCTCCCAGCTGGCTGGTCCATTGAGCCAGGGCTAGCAGATCGCAAGGTTAGGGCGGACATGGCGGTCAATCCCATCCCGCCCCTCAACAACAACATTCTGGCCATCGCCGAAGCTAGCCGATTTGTGCCCCTGCATCTCCGGGAAGATCCCCACAACACGATTGAAGGAATGCTGCATGAGGCAGGGCTGCACACCACTGAGTCCTCTAACCATCCGCTGGGAGTGGGTATGTTTGCCTTTGCTAATTCTTTCATACGTGATACTGCAGTCAACGCCACTTTCTAGCTTGATGATGAAGATCTAGTGGTCTCTTTTGTGTGTCACAATGCTGCTCTTAATATGCGCAACACAACCTATGGTCCTGAAGTTTGGCTCCTTTACATCGGTTTTCCTGACGATTACTAGACAGATTTCTATCTTTAGCGTTCGGTTGATGTAGTCTCTTGGAATAGCCCTAATACTGATCGCTCTGTGGTGCTTATTAAAGTCCAAGTCATTCATATGTGCCTGATACCTAAAAGCATTGTCATCCGTCAGTTAGGAGGAGATAGAGCTTGCTGGACCGCTGTTGTTTACATTCTCCGTGGTGCAGATTGGAACGCACATGACCCTGAGGTCCCAACAGCTGATGAAGAACCACCACCGGCCAATGGTGTCCCGCATCCCATGTTTGGGGATGGCCTCACGGCGGAGCAGCTCTATCAGCAACAACTCCAGAACTGGCTGCCTCAGAATGGGATTGGTAATGATCAGGCCCCTCACCTGGCTCCTCAGCACGATGGACCGCAAGATGCCCAATGGGACCCATGGACGCAGTCTCCTGCTCCACAAATGCCAGCTGCTCTGGTTAACTTCCAAGCGTGGCTTGCTGCTCAGGGTCTCTGTGTGCAAGATGGAATCTTACCTCAAGACAATGTCACTGACAGCCTGAATTCGGTCTGTTATGAAACTAGCTCTTCTGCAAGCACTCAGGGCTCTTCTCTTGGATCCAACAATCAAATCAGCACTCTTTTGTGGCTCTCCCTGTGATCCACAATGTCATCAACATGGATGTTGCTATTTCTGCTGCAACTATGAATGTCAGTATTTCTGTTGAAGGAAATGAGCTTGCTACAGTGTTAACTTCAGACTTGATCCCGAGGAATGTCTTCACTGCTTATCTCTCCAGGTCCATCCTGTCTGTGGTTGCTGCTTTTGGGCCCTGGAGCTCTGGATGTGGTTTGCCTCCACTGGAGTTTCAGACAGCTCCTCTTCGTACATTCTTCAGGTGGCAGACCAGGAGACCACCCACCTGCTGTGCTTCTCTGCGCATATCCTGCATGCCGCACTGACTTCTAGCTCGGTATAAATCAGTGAATTGGCACCGGAAGAGGAGGTTCCTGCTGCACTGCCCTCTAAGCACCTTGGCGCTCTCCCAACTGAAACTGCAGATGATACTGCAATGAACACTCTATGGCCAGATAGTGCTGCTCCCTTTGATGCTATGCTCAGCTTGGCGCCAACTACTGTTTCAATGGATGGGTCTCCAATTGTCTCTCATGGCCCGTTGGAGGATGATTCTGACTTGGGCCTAGCCCAAGTCTTGTCTGATGTGCCTGGCCCTTCTGCAGCCCGCCCACGCCGCTCGAAATACAAGGCTCCTGTGGTCACCATTGAAGTTAGGCGCAACACCAGATCGACGCGTTTTGATGGATTCAGGGTGCCACGAATTTCTGATGTGCGCCCTACTGTATCCAAAGTGAAGCCCAGGGTGATACCCTCTGCTGCTCCTAGCTCCAGCACTGTGATCATGGATCAGGCCCCTCCACCAACACCTCTCTGCACCATGCAGGACATTGGCAGCATCCGCTGCGCTGTCCCGCCCCAGGAACTCACTGAAGCTGCTCTGCTTGCTACGGACGACACGGCTACCATCCACAATAGCCCGGCGGATGGCTCCTCTTCTTCTTCAGCTTAAGTTTGCTGCCCCTAATGCCACTTTTGCGTAGCTGGAACATGCAATGTTGGAATGTGTGTGGGTTAAATTCAGAGAAAAAATTACTAGCGTTGTCAAACGCGATTTCTGTTAGTGGATGTGCCATCGTGTGTTTGCAGGAGACTAAAAAACCAGTTATCGATCTAGCATTTATTAAAACTTGCTGTCCTAAACATTTCAATAAATTTGCTTACATTCCTTCTCGCGGGGCTTCGGGTGGCTTACTTACAGTGTGGAACAGCTCCATATTCTCTGGGTCTGTAGTTGTCCAGGAAGATTTTGCGTTGGGAATTCAATTCACCAGCACGATATCTGCCCAAGCGTGGACACTCTTCAACATCTATGGCCCCTGTACAGGGCCTGCTCGGGACACTTTTACTCAATGGCTTTATGACAGGGATATCCAGGCAAATGAAGATTGTTTATTTCTTGGGGATTTTAATTATATTAGAGGGCCAGAAAATCGCAACAAGCCAGGGGGTGATGTCAATGATATGTCCACCTTCAATGACATTGTCCGCAAACATAATATAGTGGAATTACCTATTAAAGGAAGATTATACACATGGATTAACATGCAACAAGATCCACTCCTCGAGCAACTAGACTGGTTTTTTACCTCTACGCACTGGACAAGTGTTTACCCCAATACAATGGTCAAACCTCTTTGCAAGCCCACCTCAGATCACACACCCTGTGTTGTAACCATTGAGACAAAAATCCCTCGTGCCAAGTTATTCAGGTTTGAATCATATTGGCTTCTGCACCCTGGCTTCATGGAGGTGGTTAAAAGAGTTTGGGATAAACCAATTGCTGTGAACAATGCGGCGACCGTTCTCTGTCGTAAATTCAAACATCTCCGACAGGAGCTCAAAGCTTGGAGTAAAAGCATTTCACGGCTCTCGGTGGCCATTGAGAATACGAATAAAACCCTTGCAGACTTGGATGAGATGGAAAATCAGCGGCCTCTCACACTCTCTGAGAACAATTTCCACAAGATTATCAAAAATCATCTCCTTCGGTTACTGGATTATCAGAAACAGTATTGGAAGAAACGTTGCACCGTTCGATGGGTTAAGTTTGGTGACGAAAACACAAAGTTTTTTCAGGCTGTGGCTACTGATAGATATCGCAAAAACAACATTGCTAACCTGCAAACTCCTGATGGCCTAGTGGTGGAAGATCACAATGGCAAAGAGGCCCTCCTTTTCCACGCTTATTCACACAGACTAGGCACCTCTAGTCCCACTCAAATGCATTTTGATCTCCCGTCCTTAATTAGGCCTAATGCAAACCTGGATCACCTCACTCTTCCCTTCACGCATGAGGAAATTGAATTGGTCATTAAAGAAATGCCAGGTGATAGGGCACCTGGTCCAGATGGTTTTAGTGGTCTCTTCCTTAAAGCGTGTTGGCCAATCATCAAGGATGACTTCTACTCGCTGTGTGATCAATTCCATGCAGGAACACTTAACCTCCAGAGCATTAATGATGGACTGATTACTCTAATCCCGAAGAATGTGTCTCCATCCATAGTTAATGATTACAGGCCAATCACATTACTAAATTGCTGCCTTAAACTCATTACTAAGCTCCTGGCCAACCGTCTGCAAAAGGTCATTTTGAAAATTATTCATCGTAACCAATATGGATTCATACGTGGAAGATCTATACAGGATTGCCTTGCATGGACATTTCAATACATTCACCAATGCCAAGCTTCCAAGCGACCGATCGTTCTGCTAAAGCTGGATTTCGCCAAAGCCTTCGACACCATCGAGCATGACCCCATGATTAACATTATGAGACATATGGGCTTTAATGAAAAATGGATGTCCTGGATAAATTCAATATTCTCTTCGGGCAGATCCTCAGTCCTCCTAAACGGTGTTCCGGGCAGACAATTCCACTGTAGGCGCGGTGTCAGACAGGGCGATCCGCTGTCTCCACTCATTTTCATGCTGGCAGCCACCCTCCTTCAATCTGCCATTAATGAAGCCTATAGGGAGGGTAGAATCCAGCTTCCCTTCCCGTCTACCGGACAAATGGACTACCCTATTGTCCAACACGCCGATGATACGATTCTGCTCATGCCTGCCTGCCCTCATCAAACCTTGATTATTAAAGACATTCTCACCAAATATGCACAGTCCATCGGCCTTAAAATCAACTTCCACAAGTCCACATTAATTCCCATAAACTTGGACGCGGATTTGGCTGCACAACTTGCTGCTATCTTCGAGTGTACAA
The DNA here is from genome assembly GCF_018294505.1 of Triticum aestivum. Lineage (NCBI taxonomy): Eukaryota > Viridiplantae > Streptophyta > Magnoliopsida > Poales > Poaceae > Triticum > Triticum aestivum. The sequence goes on along the minus strand of NC_057811.1, from coordinate 126,537,963 downwards.
TTGGTACCATGCCGTTTAACTATCTTGGTCTGCCTCTGGGCACGTCTCGTCCTACCATTCATGACTTTATGCCCCTAGTCAGCATGGTTGAAAGAAGCTTGTCCTCAACACTGTCTCTCATGTCCCATGCTGGAAAGCTGACTCTCCTCAACTCCACGGTTACCTCGCTTCTCATCTATGCAATGTGCACATTACATTTCCCACCCAAGGTCATTGAACTTTTGGACAAGATTAGGCGCAGATGCCTATGGATCAAAAAGACTGAACAAGGAGATAAATGTAACTCTCTGGCTGCCTGGGACATGGTCTGTAAACCTAAAAATAAGGGAGGACTTGGAGTTCTCAATCTTCGAATACAGAATGAATCATTGCTTTTGAAATTCCTGCATAAATTCTACAACAAGTTGGATATCCCTTGGGTGCAACTCACATGGGATTCCTATTACGCCCAAAAATTCCACATGCTTTTGAGCCGGTTGGCTCATTCTGGTGGAAGGACGTGCTCAAGCTCACTCCTAAGTTTAGAGGGATTTCTCAAGTCAATATAGTGTGTGGCACCACGGCTCTGTTTTGGAAAGATATGTGGGCGGGGAAAATTATTCAAGACTCCCATCCTCGGGCTTTCTCTCACCCTTTGGACGAAGATATTTCTGTCAAAGACTTCTTGGGGATCACGTCGCTGGGAGAAACGTTTCACCTACCCTTGACCCCTCAAGCGCTTGCGGAGGTCAGAGACATGCAAACAATTGCGGCTGAGCTACAGCCCTCCGCGTCGTCCTCGGACATTTGGCACTACACGTGGGGCAAGACCATCTACAAATCAACGGATTACTATAAATTTTTCTTCAAGGACGTCCAGGTTCACCAGATATTCTGCTGGGTCTGGAAATCAAAATGCACGATGAAGTTGAAGGTCTTTGCCTAGTTGCTCTTCCATGACAGGCTCAATACGAGGAACATGTTGAAAAGGAGGCACTATAACATAGGGGGTGACCACAATTGCCTCTTATGTGGAATGAATATCGAGGAAACGGTGGAACACATGATCTTCACCTGTTCTTCAGTAAGCTTTGCTGGTTTAAGCTTGGGATTAACTGGGAACCTTTCCATGGGCGATTGCACGCTGTTGAGGCTCAAAAAACAGTCATCCCACTCCTATGTTCTTAGAGAAATTCATTGTGGCAGCCTGGAGCATTTGGAAGGAGAGAAATAACAAACACTTTAGAGCAATAACACCATCCTTCAACTCCTGGCTGGACAGATTCACGAAAGATTTCGGGCTTCTTCAACATAGAGTCAAAGAGGAGCATAGGCTCTTTGTGGTGAACTTTGTACACTCCATATAGTTGTTGCTCTCTGTTTTCTTAGCTCACTTGTCACAAAGTTGGCAAGTTGTACCCTGACTCCTCCCCCCATGTAAATACCCCACTACTAGGAAAAGGGCTATAGCTGATATGGACATTAATGGCGCACCATGTATGTGGTGCGCCACTGCTATATAGCAGTGGCGCACCAGATACAGGTGCGCCATTAGTGTCCTCATTACTAATGGCGCACCAGACACACGGTGCGCCATTACTAGCAAATTTTATTTTTTTATTTTTCCAAAACTATTAATGGCGCACCAGGGCACAGTGCGCCATTACTAGTTTTAACTAGTAATGGCGCACCACACGCTCGGTGCGCCACTACTGACAATTTTTTTTCTTTTTTTTAAAAGTAGTAATGGCGCACCTGGGTGAAGTGCGCCATTACTAGTTCAAACTAGTAATGGCGCACCACACCCACGGTGCGCCACTACTGACAATTATATATTTTTTGCAAAACTAGTAATGGCGCACCCCTGACAGGTGTGCCATTAGTAACCAGGGTTACTAATGGCGCATTTTTAGGTGGTGCGCCATTAGTAACCTGAGACCAGCTAGATATTTTGGACAGCCACCTACCACACTCACTTTCCCCACTTCATTATCTCCACTCCTCCAAGCTTGTCTCGGCTGCCTCCTGCTCCTCACCTCATTTGCACCATAGATTCACCCAAATTAAGTGGTTAAATTACCTTTTTTGATAGGTAAGTAAGGGGGAAGCTTTCTTTATGTTGTAGATCTACTTTTTTCTCCCTCCAACAACGTGCACATGCACTTTTTATGGCCTAGCTAGATCTACGTATGTTTGTGGTGTTGCATATGTTTGTGGTGTTGCATATATGTTTGTGTTTGCGGGTACCGGTATTTGAAATGCGATAGTTGCCAATATTTTGCCGGAATGTTGATTCATTTCCGTTTCGGCGAGAATTTGGCACTATGCATTCTTTTTGGTCCTATTTTTAGGCAAAGTCATGCCAAAAAATTTCTTGGTTCTAAAATATCGTTTTGCTCTACCCCGCAGGCGACCATGGTCCGCACGATGACCGAAGGCATCGTGAATAGGTTTTTGAGCTCCGCGAAGGCCGAGATGCTTCAAAAGAACGAGACGGAGATAAGATGTCCGTGTCGAAGGTGCAAGCTGAAGAGCCTTATTGCGGACCCGGATTCCGGGCAGGTGCGGGACCACCTGCTCTTGCGTGGTTTCATGGATGGCTATCGGTGTCAAGGTGATGAAGATGACTATGAAGTCGTCCATGGGGGGCGGGCAAGAAATGAGGAAGGGCAGCAAGACAACCACCGCAGCGAGGACGGGCGAGAAGACGAAGAATCTCCAGGACATGATCACGACGGTGATGCTGTACACAGTCATCATGTAGAAGATGCCGGACATGATGATGAGGAAGATCAAGACGAAGGGCATGATCATGAAGATGAAGATGCCGGAGCAGACGACGATGGACCATCGATGGGCTGGGTGCAGGACCCTCATATTCAAGAGCTGCTTCTCAAGCAAACGGATAACGCAAGAGCTGCCGCCCGAGAGAAAGCCAAGCTGGATCAACTGGAGATAGATGCGGTTACTCCATTGTATGAAGGATGCAGGCCCGAGGATACCCGCCTGAAAGTAACGCTCATGGCTCTGGAGATGAAGGTAAAACACAAAATGACCGACGCATGCTTCGACGAGAAGATGTCATTCTGGCACGAACGTCTTCCCAAGGGGAACAAGTGCCCGACCAGTTTCGAGGAGGCGAAGAAAATCGTGTGTCCTTTGGATTTACCGCACGTGAAATACCATGTGTGCATGAACAATTGCATCATTTATCGGGACGAGCACGCGGAGTCTACCATATGTCCGGTGTGTGGCGTCACTCGATACAAGAAGAGGAAGAAAGCTCCTCGAAAAGTGGTGTGGTACTTTCCGATCACTCCTCGTCTGCAGCGGTATTTCGCGGACCCTAAGCTAGCAAAGCTCATGCGTTGGCACGCGGATAGGGAGGAGAAGAAGCGAGAAGATGACGGAAATGATCCGGAGATAAATAAAAAAGACAAGATGCTGAGTCACCCTAAGGATGCGAGCCAGTGGCAAGCGTTGAACTTCGAACACCCAGAATTTGGGGACGATCCAAGGAACATCGTGCTGGGCGCGAGCACCGATGGAGTCAATCCGTTTGGCAGCCAGAGAAGCACACATAGCACCTGGCCTGTGTTTGTGTGGATGTACAACCTTCCCCCCTGGTTGTGCATGAAGAGGAAGTACATTCACATGAGTATGCTAATTGAAGGGCCAAAACAACCAAGGAACGACATCAATCTGTATCTGGGGCTGCTGAAAGAGGAGCTAGACACGCTGTGGAAAACGCCAGCCAATACGTGGGACGCCGCAGAGAAAGAATATTTCCCTATGAGAGCCGCACTGCTCACGACGGTGCACGACTACTCGGTTACGGATATCTCGCGGGGCAGGTGGTCCATGGATTTTCTGGATGCGTCAGGTGCATGGATGACACAATGTATCGCCAGCTAGATAGAGATCCCGGGTCTTCGAAAACCGTGTTCATGGGACATCGAAGGTGGCTTCGCGACGATGACCCATGGAGAAAACGCAAGGATCTATTCGATGGTGAAACCGAACCCCGAAGACGCCCGCGTACGAGGAGCGGCGAGGAAATAGACGAGCTGTTGAAAAATTGGAAAGATTGCCCACTGCCGGGAAAGAAGAAAAAGGCGCCAGAGCTGGGAAAGAAGCGAAGGGCTCCAGAGCCGCTACTGAAGGTATGGAAAGCGAGGTCTGTTTTCTGGGACTTGCCGTACTGGAAGATCCACCGTGTGCCTCACAGCCTTGATGTCATGCATATCATGAAGAACGTGTGCGAGAGTCTGCTTGGTACCCTGCTCAACATGCCAGAGAGGACCAAAGATGGGCCAAAAGCAAGGGCAGACTTGAAGGATCGAGGAGATCTGGGAGCTGAGCTACGCTGGAGAGAAGGTCCCGATGTTCCATGTCAGATGGGCCAAGAGCTTCATAAAATAAGACCGGTATTTCACCACCATTGTCGGAGTAATTGGACACGGGTATCCCGAAGACAGCAAGACAATATTTCAAGACATCGGGGCTAGCAAAGCCCCTCAGTCCGACTGCCCGGCCGCTCCTGCCGGCTCCCCGTCCGACTGCTCCACCCGGCCGGCTGCCCGGCCGGCTGCCAGTTGACCGACTGCGCCGACTAGCCGGCTGCCGGCTGCAGTCCGACCCGGCATCGACAAGACCCCGACGAGACGGCCACACCGCGGACAAGACAACCGTACCGCGACACCGTCATGTATAGTGTCACTTGTCCCCTGGCACTATTCGTGAAGTGACCTAGGGGACAAGCATGACATGCACCATGCCTTGCTCCCATACCCCCACATAGCTTAGATACAAAGCTACCTCACACTATAAAAGGAGACACACATCCATCCATCCAGGGATGGACTCACGTACACACAAGCAAGCTAGCTAGCAAGACAGCTAGCTAGCCATCCATCCATCCATCCCCACGGGCAAGCATGCCCAAGCACACACATGCGGCCATGCTCATGGCCGCCACTAAAGCATGCTTTATGCATGCATATATGGAGCCAGATGCCCACGGCACTGCCCCAGATACAGCTCTAGGAGCACTTTGTACTGCCCGATGTACACCCCAGATAGACATGCAGGAGTAGGGGTATTATCTCTCCGGAGAGCCCCGAACCTGGGTAAACTAGCGCGTGCTACTCGCATACCCGCTCCCGGTCCTATCAGCAGCAGTCTTACCCTCACACAAAGCCCTTGTGGCATCTGTCGCCTCACACACCCCGTGAGAATACCACGACAGTTGGCGCCCACCGTGGGGCGGTACTATGCTACCGCGCTGCTGCTGGTTTCGTAGTCCGGGCGGGACCATCTTCGCCATCACCACCGCGGCGTCGCGCCGTCCCTCCGATAGCGGTCGAGGGCTCGATATCGACGCACCCTCGGAATGGCCGCGAGGAGCGGCGCGTCCTCGCCGTCGGGACCATCTTCGCCGTCACCGCCGCGGCGTCGCGCCGTCTCTCCGGTAGCGCTCGGGGGCTCGACTTCGACCCACCCCCGGAGCGGCCGCGCGGGACGGCGCGTCCTCGCCGTCGGCCTCGCCTTCGTCACCGCCACCGCGGCGCCGACTGCGTCGCCGCCTTCCCGGCCTCCCATGCGCCCCGCGCCTCGTCTCGCTTCGGCGTGTGCGTCGGCACTTCCCCGCGCCGGATGACGCCCCAGCCGTGCGCCCGCGCACGTCCCCGTGTCTGCGCACTGGCTCCGTGTCCCGCGCCGTCCGGCTTGCCGCTGCCGTCTCCTACGCGCCGGCTCCGCGGTTCGGCCCCGCTCTCAGCAGCGCCCCGGGCCTCCGCGCCCCCGCCACCTGCACCACGCCCGAGCCCTCCGCCGTCGGCTCTTCTGGCGCACCCATGACCGGCCACGTGACGCGCCTCATGCGCCGTCGCGTCCTCCCCTTCAGCAGCAGTCGCGCCTCTCGGTGCTGTCTCCGCCGTCTGCGTCAAGTCCGGCTCCGCCCCGCAGCCGTCACGCCGCCTCCGCCTCCTCCACGAGCAGCGCCGGCTCGCCCACTCCGCCGGGCCGCCTCCCCGCGCCATGACCCGGCCGGCCGGCTCCGCCCCAGCCCTCTCCGCTAACCCAGACGGCGGGCTGGGCCGCCTCCGCCTCCTCCACGAGCAGCGCCGGCTCGCCCACTCCGCCGGGTCGCCGCTCCCAGCCGGCATCCGCCCCCGCACCCGGCCGCCCCCGCGGACCGGCTCCGCCTGCTCGCCGCCCTGCGCCTCCGGCTCCTCCCCGCAGGCGCGCTCGCGGCCGGCTTCACCTGCGCCTAGCCGCCGGGTTACTGGTGCCCCCGCCTCCGGCTTCATCCCGCTCCGGCCGGCTCGTCGCGCACCGGTTGCCGCCTCCCTGCAGCTGGCTCCGCCGGCCGACCTCCCGCACCCCGGTCGCGCCAGCGCCGACTCGCCGTCCGCCCGCGCCAACTCCCGCTCTGCCTCGCGGGCCCCTGCCGGGTCAATGCGCCCACGCGTCTGCCCCGCCGGGTCGCCGCGCCCGCCTGTGGCCGCCTCCGCCTCCCGCCCACGGCCGCCTGCTCGCTTCGGCCGGCTCCCGCAGTCACCGCGCCCGCCTGTGGCCGCCTCCGCCTCTGCCCATGGCCGACTTCGGCCCCGCTCCCGCGCCGGCTGCGCCGGGCCCGGCCGGCTCCGGCCTCCTCCCCGCCCTGTGGCCGACCCCCGCACGCCCGTTGTCCGGCCCGGCCGGCTGCCGGCTCCCGCATTTTGACTGCCCGTGGCCGGCTGGAGAAGAGAAAAAGAAAGGGCCGACTGCCCCACGCGAGGCAAAAAGAAAAAAAGAAAAGAAAGAGAGAGAGAGAGAAAGAAGTCGGCTGGGACAAAGAGAAGAATAGAAACACCCGTCCGGATGATTCGTCCGCCTGCTTCGCCACTCGGACGGTCAGTCGTGACCCACGCTATCGGCAGTACCAAGCCGGCTGGTCTGCCTCCTGCTCCGACGGCGCACCCAGCGGGTGCGCTGCTGCGCCCCCGCGAAGAAAGAGAACACAAAGTAGTCGCCGGGAGATCCGGCCCGACTGCTCAGCAGTCGGCCTGAATCTCGGGGGCTACACCCAACGGGTGCGCTGACGCGCCCCCGCGAGGAGAGAAGACAAAGTAGTCGCCGGGAGATCTGGCCCGACTGCTCAGCAGTCGGCCCGAATCTCGGGGGCTACACCCAGCGGGTGCGCTGCTGCGCCCCCGCGAAGAAAGAGAAGACAAAGTAGTCGTCGGGAGATCCGGCCCGACTGCTCAGCAGTCGGCCCGAATCTCGGGGGCTACACCCAGCGGGTGCGCTGACGCGCCCCCGCGAGGAGAGAAGACAAAGTAGTCGCCGGGAGATCCGGCCCGACTGCTCAGCAGTCGGCCCGAATCTCGGGGGCTACACCCAGCGTGTGCGCTGAAGCGCCCCCGCGAGGAGAGAAGACAGAGTAGTCGCCGGGAGATCCGGCCCGACTGCTCAGCAGTCGGCCTGAATCTCGGGGGCTACACCCAGCGGGTGCGCTGACGCGCCCCCGCGAGGAGAGAAGACAAAGTAGTCGCCGGGAGATCCGGCCCGACTGCTCAGCAGTCGGCCCGAATCTCGGGGGCTACACCCAGTGGGTGCGCTGGCGCGCCCCACGGAGACAAGAGAAGAGTTTTGTCCGGTTGCCAGCAGCCGGCAGAAGAAGAAAAAGGGCGCTGCAAAACGCCTCGCCGCCTGGCCGGTCGAGCCTGACCGGCCGGGACCCTCCTTCGAGCGACCGGGGGCTCGAAGGCTACACCCAGCGGGTGCGCCGACTCTTTTCGGCAAACTCCGCCTCGGCTACACGAAAATCAATGTGAGCTCCTCACCCGCATATTTTTTCACCGCGAGAGCACGGATAACCCCGAGCGATGCTCGGGGGCTATCTCCGCATTTCATTACAGTTGCATCACTGTTCGCCCCGGCACCAGCCAGAGTTGGCCCGGGGGCTGGCCGCTTGGCCTGAGACGTTTGTTCCCGCAGACGACTTAGTAGCGTGCGCGGTACCAAAGGCCCACTCTTAGTCACAGACCGTGGAGCGGCTGTCCGGCTAGCAAGAGTGAACGCTGGAGGCCACCCACGCGAAAAACGTCCGGGAAGAAAAGCGGTTCGGGCGACCCGGCCGTTTCCTTTATGAGTATCTACTCGGTTGAATTCGCTCCCAGAATCTGAGTATTGTACACTCCACTCCGCGGCCCACTCTCAGCCACAGACCGCAGAGCGGCTGTCCGGCAAGCGAGAGCACAAGCCAAAGAGCGAAGGAAACATGAAAAAGATTGAAGGGGGCTCGGACGAAACCGAGTCGGCACCCTCCGCATAAAACTTGCAGTGCTAAAAAGCAATCATTTGATATATCTGCATGGACTAACTTTGTCTTTTGCATGATCATTTCCATGAACACTCGCGAAAAAACCTCCGCCCGACTTTGCCAAGTTGCCCGGAGGCTTGGGGGCTACTGTCGGAGTAATTGGACACGGGTATCCCGAAGACGGCAAGACAATATTTCAAGACATCGGGGCTAGCAAAGCCCCTCAGTCCGACTGCCCGGCCGCTCCTGCCGGCTCCCCGTCCGACTGCTCCACCCGGCCGGCTGCCCGGCCGGCTGCCAGTTGACCGACTACGCCGACTAGCCGGCTGCCGACTGCAGTCCGACCCGGCATCGACAAGACCCCGACGAGACGGCCATACCGCGGACAAGACAACCGTACCGCGACACCGTCATGTATAGTGTCACTTGTCCCCTGGCACTATTCGTGAAGTGACCTAGGGGACAAGCATGACATGCACCATGCCTTGCTCCCATACCCCCACATAGCTTAGATACAAAGCTACCTCACACTATAAAAGGAGACACACATCCATCCATCCAGGGATGGACTCACGTACACACAAGCAAGCTAGCTAGCAAGACAGCTAGCTAGCCATCCATCCATCCATCCCCACGGGCAAGCATGCCCAAGCACACACATGCGGCCATGCTCATGGCCGGCCACTAAAGCATGCTTTATGCATGCATATATGGAGCCAGATGCCCACGGCACTGCCCCCAGATACAGCTCTAGGAGCACTTTGTACTGCCCGATGTACACCCCAGATATATATACTCAGACATGCAGGAGTAGTGGTATTATCTCTTCGGAGAGCCCCGAACCTGGGTAAACTAGCACGTGCTACTCGCATACCCGCTCCCGGTCCTATCAGCAGCAGTCTTACCCTCACACAAAGCCCTTGTGGCATCTGTCGCCTCACACCCCCCATGAGAATACCACGACAACCATGGTTATACCCGAAGCCAAATCCAAGACCGCGGGCGCAAACGTCACTGCGAAAAATGAGCCATGGGTACTAGCTTCCGAAGTGGACCAATGCTTCTTCATTACCGACCCGTCAAAGCCTAGTCGTGTTGTCGTGAGGAGAGGCAAAAGGAAGATCATCGGAATGGATGGAGTCGCCAATGAGCAAGACTTCGACAAGTACGGCGACCCGAAGGTGGAACATGACGACGACGATGAAGTGCCATACACCACAAGAAGAAGCAGGACCACCCTACCTAAAGGACGTCCGTTCAACAGAAGAACTCCATTTGCGAAAAAGAAGGGCAAGAAGATTGTGAAAAGATAGCTAGCTAAGATCGATTGTATTTAAATCGTAGTCTTCATTTCTCGCTTGTATTTCGACATTTTGAAATTTGGTGATATTTTTTCGTATTCATAAATGTTTTACCGATTCACAAATGAATGCAACTAAAAATCCAAAAAAATATTGATGATATTTTTAAATAACAAATTTGATGATATTTTCAAATAACAAATTTGATGATATTTTCAATTAAAAATAAAAAAACAAATTTGATGATATTTTCAAAAAAACAAATTTGATGATATTTGATGATATCTTCTGTTCTAGTCCTCATGAAAATAACAAATTTGATAAAAAAAACAAATTATTAGATGCAACAAAAAATAATGAAAAAAAGTTACTAATGGCGCACCAGAGGAGGGTGCGCCATTGCTATCAGAAAAAAAAAGTTACTAATGGCGCACCAGAGGATGGTGCGCCATTGCTATCAGTGTTTTTATGGCGCACCCCTAGATGGTGCGCCATTACTAACATTCCCCCCTCTAGCTGGATACCCCTTCGCCCGATCCCCCTTCCCTCTCCCTCGCCAGATCCCCCTTCCCTCCCTCGGCACACCCGCTCCGACGACCCCCGCGCCCGCTCCACACCCGCTTCGGCTCCCCTGTTTGATAAGGCCGAGCCAGACCCCTGTGCAAACCCTAGCACCTCCCCACTTCCCCTCCCCTCGCGCTGCTTCACCCGACTAGGTCGTCGCCGTCACCGCATCGTCCCCGCGACCACCGTCGTCCCCGCACCCCACCAAGGAGTCCAGGAGCTCTGTAGTGTTCTTCTACGTCATCTACGGCCACCCGTTCGAGCTCGACGACTCTGCATCGTGCGGATCGAGGTCTTCTTCCACCTCCGGCCACCGCGGCCTCACCGTCGATCCGCGTCACCTCGTCAACCCTGGCCCCGCACGAGCTCGCCATCGTCTTCCTCTCGGTGAGCTGCACCGGTTCCCCTCCCCCCCCCTTCGATTTCATCTTCCTCTCGATGAGCTTCGCCCAATCCTTCTTCCCCTCCCTCTCTCTTTCTGCAACTCTGGAAGCTTGTGCATTGTGCTCTGCTTCCATCTCTTTTTTTTGTTAAATGAATCTCAGAGAGCATGTCTTTATGCTAGCATTACTGTCAAGGACCTCACCTTCCTATTGAATTGCTTATGTTTGTATAGCATGGAGTTTTCAAAATTGGTTGCTTACATTGTGAAGAATTCTATTACCTTTTAGTTGAAAAGAATCTGCCAGTGTTAAGAGTTCTTTGTGATGTTGCATGATGTTCTGATTTTGAACTTGAACGTGCTAACTGAATTTTGCAATGCGAACTGAACTTTTCAAATTAACTGAATTAACTAAAGTTTATGGATTTCTCGAAAAGGTAAAGCACTACCTCAGTATTTCTGTATTAGAGGGTGCCCCTGTTGTTTCTTGGTATCATTACTAGCAAGTGTCATATGAGGTGTGTGTGCCTTGCCTGCCATCGTGATTCATGAGGTGTGTGTTTACCTTTGTTTCAAGCAGGTAAACCACACAAAGGAAATCTATGTATCATAAAAAAGAGGATGTGCATGTGTCTTGTAGGGTTGATGGATTGATCACCACACAAAGTAAGTAGTTTGGGGAAAGAATGATGTTGGACTACTAAAATCAAAGAAAATATTCCATGAATTTGTCACTGGAATGGCTTGTAAAATGGTGCAGTGCCATCTTGTCTCTAGAACAGCTTATAAATGGTGTGCAGAGGTTTCTTAGTTCTTGTGATGCACCCCATTTTTTTAGAAATTGAAACTACTCCAGTGTCCAGTGTTAGCTAAGAGCTAAGATGAGTACAAGAATTTTCTGTAGAGATTGTTGCACGAATTCTGCTGTATATGCCTTCCCAAGGTCATTAACTTGTGAATCACTGACATATCTTATCCCAAATATGAGTAGTGTTATATTCAGCTCTGAATTTCAGTCAGCAGAGCACACGCACATGACACATGTATCATGTATCAGTAGAGTAATTTGTACAGTCACACCAACTGTTTGTAAAATTGCAGTATTGAAGATGTGTATTCTCCATTTTGAAGATGGAAATAAACTGCCAAAACTGAAAGAAATTGGAGTGTTGAAGATCTGCTAGTGCTAAAGTTTAGGAGTAGACTAAAATAAATTTTAGAATGACTGAATGTATGCAGCCTGCAGTAGTGTAGCTGTACCAAAATCACATCTGCCCTAATGTATGCAGTCATGTTTCTATGCGGCGCCATTGGTGTCTCCGGCGGAGGCGGCATTGGTGTCTCCCGCGGCGGCGCCGGCATTGCAGCTTAATGCACCCGGGTGTGGGAAGAATACGCCGGCCGGCACCTCGGCAGCAAGCGGCCCCTCCGTCAATTGCACGCCCGCCGTTGGCGGTGCCTCGACATTAGCCGAGCTCGACGCCATCACGGTAACTATTTAAGCCTCTCGGCCGATGACTTCATCTCCTTGCCTTTGACTGGGCATCCCTGACGCCCTACATGTTTTCGCAGGGCGCCGCCCACGTTTCGTGCACTCTCCTGCACTTCATGAACGACGAGTTGGTCGATGTCGCCAAGGGCAGAATTGTTCAACCGGGCAGCCGCGTGTTCCACGGTAATCCGATGCCACCCATCGTTTATAGGGTTCAACTGGTTCGGGTGCTGCCGGGCTTCGACGACATGTTACCTCCGTATCGACCCCATGGGGCCGACGAAGATGATGTGATGACCCTCTGCGCCTGCATACGCTGGCCCATGCTTTGGCCGAAGAGCCAGATTCGTTTGGGGGCGGGGGACACCACCCCACAGACAACACCGCCAGTCGTGCCGGCGCCAAGCCATGGCAAGACCCCCGCAACGCTACCGGACATGCCGGACATGCATATGGCACAGGATCGGGACGACGACGACGACGGTACATTTACCAACGTCGATAAGTACTTCAACGAACATGGGTACGGTGACGAATTCTTGGGGCCTCCTTCTCAAGAACCCAACCCTGCAAAAGACGATCTAGCTGGTACCGCGGAGAAACCCAATTGCAATAGGCGTCGTCTGGCGTTCAGTTCTCAGGAGATGCCTCCAGCTGCCGCCTTCACCGAGCCTCAGATAGCCGAGGTGCGAAATATTATCAGCCCCAACACACTCAAGAAGGCCTTCTCTGAGCAGAACTCGATCCCATTACAGCAGAAGAAGAAGGGACGGAAAAGAAAGACTAACAAGGGTGTGAGCCAGCCGGCACTGAGTACGATCCGTGCTCAGGACGGTCCACCTTCACCTAAGGATATCTCGAGGAGGGTGCATGTGGCGGGTAGGCTGATGCTACCGACTAATCTGCTCAATGCTGCAACCGGTGCTATGCGGAGTCTGCATGACAGTGTTCTTCCTTTGGAGAAGCGGCGTCTCTCCGAGAATGATGTGGCATACCCGGTTTTCGTGGCCAAGGTGCTAGAGGGCAAGGGCTTTGTGGATAGCGCCATCGGGGGTACGATCGTCCTGCGGTTTGATGACATCTTCGCTATGTTTAACCTTCATCCGCTGCACTACACCTTCGTTCGGCTATTTTCGCTGAGTATGGAGATGCGGATCATTAGAGACAAGACCCCGGACATCGTGATAGTCGACCCCTTCTACATGCGTGCCAAGATCTTGGGCAGCGCTGGGGACCGGCAAGTCGCGAGTTCATCCCTCGAAGGCGTCATTCTGGCAAACCCAGATAAGGATAACTTCCTCGTGCCTTACTTTCCCGAGTAAGTCATCCCCTCACCGCCCCGTAACATATGATTTCATAGATTTTGATCGTTCTTTTTTTTCTAACATTCCGTGTTTTGTGCAGTGACACACATTGCACACTCATCCTCTTAAGCCCGAAATATTCCATGGCCACGTATTTCGACTCGGACCGTCAGTCGAAGAAAGACTACACAAATATCAAGAAAGTTCTTGATGATGTTCTCCCCGGCTACGCCAGATCTGGAGGCACCTTCAGCAGGCCAGTTCGTAGGTACGGCAAGCACGTGTTCACCCACAATACGACGTTCCCCTGCGTCAAGCAGCCGTCTGGCGGTCAGAAGGATGCCTACTACGCCCTCCATCACATGTGGGCGATCGTACGGGACCATAATCACCTTCTGCTACCAAATAATCTCAAAGATTGGGCCGCAAGCTTGTCGGCAATCCAGGACGCGGACATCAGACAATAATTCTTTCGCATTCAGTCGGAGTTTGCGGAAATCATCCATCAAGATGTCCTTCGTACCTCGGGGCAGTTCTACCTCAGATATCAACCGTCCAACAGTGAGATAGAAACAATGCTACAAATGCAGGCTGACAACGCCCGCGATTTCATGACCATCACGACAGACGGCGGCTTCATCCACGCTCCGGTCCCTGAGTCGAGTCAAAAGTAGTGATGCTATGTAGTTCTGAAATATCGATTAGCTCATGTTGTAATTAAACTTTAATGAATTTGTATGTCTCTTTGGTTTGGACAGTCGCTCAACTTATATGTAATCGATGCTATTTATTAGTAGGACCATGAATCATGCTATTAATGTCTTGCTTTTCTCTTCTGATCCTTTTGTTGCATACTTATATATTGCTTATGTATTGTCTGTGAATTGCTACTAACGTTTTGTTTGGCTAGTGCATAGAGATGCCGTCGTATGTCGTGTACAAGGGTAAGGTTCCCGGAGTCTACGACGACTGGGAGGAGCGTCAGAGACAGGTTCACCGTTTTAGCGGTAACAGTTACAAAGGGTACACCACTAGGGCGGAGGCGGAAGCTAGATACACGCACTATCTAGCGGGAGAGAGGAGGGAGCGGAGGAGGAACCGGATGAAGACCAGTTTCATCGCGATGATGCTCATCGTGATGACCGTAGCTCTCTTCTATGTGATGGTAGTTTAGATGATCGATATCGACTTGTAATGTGAAGACAAACTCGCTACTCGCGGTCTCGAGACTTGTAATGTTCTAACTTTGTTCGGTATTTTGAATTCGGAGACTAGCTAATATGATGAATTGTATTCGGAGACTAATCTTCTATTGTATTCGATGAATCTGTTGTTTATATGTTTTGCTGTCTATATTCTGTGCAGTAATATATTTTGTAACCTGTGCAAATATCAGAAAAGAAAAAAATAATTCCTAATATTCATACTAGTGGCGCACCATCCAGCACATTAGTGGTGCACTGCTATAAAAAATACTAGTGGCGCATTATCTGTTAGTGCGCCATTAGTAACCCAGAGCACAAGGTAAATATGGCCCCCTGGGAGGCATACTAATGGCGCACCAAGTGACATACTAATGGCGCACTGCCTGGTGCGCCACTACTGTCTGGTATACTAGTGGCGCATTATCTGTTAGTGCACCATTAGTATTAGTTACTAATGGTGTGATGATAGTGGCGCACCTGTAGTGCGCCATTAATGGCCAAAACAGGTGCGCCACTAACAGGCCTTTTCCTAGTAGTTCCCATTGTACAGTTTGACTACTATCTTAATATATTAACACAGTAGGAGCCTTTCCTACTGTTCACGGTAAAAAAACAGTTCCACGATAAAGAAGAGAAAAACCGAAGGAGTACAAATTGAAATAATCTGATGAGGCTGCGGCGCCAGTAAAGCAGGGCCGGTGGAGTTGAATATGGCATCCGTGGAGCGGGTCTGATGCAGTGGACGAAGGCATTGGCGGGCCCGGTGTATAGTGCTTTCGATGAGGCGGATCTGTTGCAGCGGAGGAGGGCTTGTATGAAGGGCCAGCGATGAGGCAGACGAGGGAGTCAGTGAAGGGCCTACCCTGTGGTGGATGAGGGCGCCGCTTAAGTAGATCCGGTATGGTGGACCATGATGGCGGTCAAGGAGTTCTGGAGCGGTGGACAAGCCAGTCGCTGAAGCAGCTCCGGTGAAGTGGTGAGTGGGCAGTGGGGGGTTCCAAGGTGCGGAAGGTAGATCTGCGGGGTGTGAGGTCCACCGCTGCAGCGGAGGACTAGATTCGGCGGCTTGCCGTGGTTGGGGGGATTGGGGAGGGGAAGGGAAGGGGCTCTAGGAAGAATGTTGGGGGCAAAGAGGGGAAAACAATGGATTTACCAAAGCAGCCCTTTTCTGTTCATGTGGCAGGGGTAAAATAGGAATATCACAGGGCTAAACTTTCGGGCGCGAGATATTTCGATGTGAGCGGGAAGTTTGAAAGCTTTTGGCGCCTGAAATTAAGTGTTCTGCTCTTGTACGACCGACTATGATATCATGGCCGAGAATTTATTTGTTTTGCACGCAAAAAAGTGCATGTTTTGAAAATCAATGTCTCCAACTTGAAACTTAGATTGTCCATTCAATTCAAATATGGATCATTGAGCTAGTACAAGCATATACCATCATACGGTCCAATTCAAATGAAATTCCAAATGTGTTTATCCTAAATATGATGACAAAAGCAAAAATGTGTATGTGTATGAATAAAGTGGATGATTATAAAGTTTGAACATGCATGTATGTGTATATCTCTAGGTTTGATATATGAATTTGAAATCACGAAATCCCGGCAAAAAAATGTACCTCCATTTAAATGAATCACAAAAGCTAATGATGGAGTCGAATTCCAAAATTCCAATCTCAGGTTTGTAATTCTGGTACATCAAGGTATATCACGCATGTTCAAAAGTATCATTATCTCATAGTCCAAACTGTGAAACAAATTGATCAACCATGAGTGCACACACTATTGACCATATATATCTCAATTACGCTTAAGTCCCTCAAATATAGACACCTCACTCTTTATCTGAAGCCAACCCCCCCCCCCCGGTCGCCCCCACCCACACACACACACAAGTCGTTCTCTCCCCCAGACACAAACACACGAGCACATTAACACCCCCTTTCTTCTAAAGTCCAGACCCCAATATAGGTCTCTATCACTTTGTCTCTCGGGCATGCACATATCTCTTCCCCCACTCTCTAGGTCTCCCGGCATTTCTCTTTCCCAAGCACACACACTATGTAGAGTGTATCTTTCCCATACACACAAAACGTCGCCCCAAACGTCTATCTCCCTCGTTTTGTGGTTCTCGCACACTCACTTCACACACCACCCCCACTGCAAACAAGCACACTTTGTCTCCTTGTGCACCACTCTCCTCTTTCTATCTCTCCCACATGCGGACCTGCCCCAGCTCCTGATACGTCTCCAACGTATCTATAATTTTTGACTGTTCCATGCTGTTATATTATCAATCTTGGATGTTTTATAATAATTTTATAGCCATTTTATATCATGTTTTGGTACTAACCTATTGACATAGTCCCAAGCGCTAGTTGTTGATTTCTGCATGTTTTTTACATTGCAGGAATTCAATACCAAACGGATTCCAAACACAGTGAAACTTTTTGAAGATTTTTTTGGACCAGAAGACATCCAGTGGGCCGAAGAAGCACGTGGGGGTGCTCCGAGGGGAGAACAACCCACCAGGGCGCGCCTGGGGGCCCAGGCGCGCCCAGGTGGGTGTGCCCACCTTGGGTGCCCCCTGAACCGACTCTTTGCTCTATAAATTCCCCAATATTCCAGAAACCCTAGGGGAGTCGACGAAAATCAATTCCAGCCGCCGCAGAGTCCAGAACCACCAGATCCAATCTAGACATCATCACGGAGTTCACCACTTCCATTGGTGCCTCTCCGATGATGCGTGAGTAGTTCTTTAGACCTACGGGTCCGTAGTTAGTAGCTAGATGGCTTCCTCTCTCTCTCTCTCTTTCGATTATCAATACAATGGTCTCTTGGAGATCCATATGATGTAACTCTTTTTGCAATGTGTTTGTTGGGATCGGATGAACTTTGAGTTTATGATCAGATCTATCTTTTTATCCATGAAAGTTATTTGAGTCTTCTTTGATCTCTTCTATGCATGATTTCTTATAGCCTCGTATTTCTTCTCCGATATTTGGGTTTTGTTTGGCCAACTTGATCTATTTATATTGCAATGGGAAGAGGTGCTTTGTAGTGGGTTCGATCTTACGGTGCTTGATCCTAGTGACAGAAGGGGAACCGACACGTATGTATCGTTGCTACTAAGGATAAAATGATGGGGTCTATTTCTACATAAATAGATCTTGTCTACACCATGTCATCGTTCTTATTGCCTTACTCTGTTTCTCCATGAACTTAATACACTAGATGCATGCTGGATAGCGGTCGATGTGTGGAGTAATAGTAGTAGATGCAGGCAGGAGTCGGTCTACTAATCTTGGACGTGAGGCCTATATAATGATCATTGCCTGGATGTGACACCCCAGTGTCATGCTACAGTAATCCCATGTTAATGGTGCCATGTCATCATATTACTGTAGCTAATCTTCACTTAATCCAAATCACAATTCAAATTCAAATCCAATTTGAAGTCAAAATTCAAACTTCTCATACATGAAGTCTAAAATGTTCATCTTGTGCCATATAATTCATAACAAATATTGGTGGTGAACCAACATTTTGCAAAATGTCTAAGTGCCCTAAACTGGATAAACAGTGGCTAAAACAAATAGATTAAATGCCTTTTTAAATTATAAAAGTGGCAAACTATTTCAAAAGCCTCACAATCCTTTTTGGCAGTGCCAACTGGTGCAATGTAATTATGTGGCGAAGTCCCACAATTTACAGAATCCTTTTGGGCAGCTCAAATATTGCAAAGCATTTTTTTGGAAAAAAAGAAAAGAGCAAAAGAAATGAAAAAAGGAGAAGCCCCCTGCCCCACTGGGCCTTAGCCCAGCAGGCCCAGCCGGTCGGGCAGCGCCTCGGGGTCGTTCCCCCCTTTCACTACTGCAGCGACCGAGCGCCCGAATGCGCTCCCGCCAGACCGCCTCGCCGGCGGCGCCCGAGGGGATAAGGGCAAAGCCACGGGCTCCCCTCGTCTCCCCACCCCACTTGCCCCCTCGCGCTCCCCCTTATCCTCTCGCTCTCCCCTCTCTACCTCTCCCTCTCCGACGATCTGGAAAGGGGCCGGCGCGGCCGTCGCCGTTAGTACCCGCGGCCACCGATCGCCCCGTGCTCCGTCGTCGTGCCTAGGAGCTGCGTCGAGCTCCGCTACATCATCCTGGAGGAGCCGTTCGAGTTGGAGATCCCCGTGGTGCCCGATCCATCCTCTTCTTCCCCAACGCCGACCGCATCCGTCGCCCGCGCAGCTCCGGCGCCTCCCCGACACCTCCCCCGAGCTCGCCTTTGCACAACTACAGGGCCCGGTGAGGCCACCTCGTCCAATTCCCTTCGATCCTCCTTTGATTCTTCCTCTGATTTAGGCCGTATTTCACCGCTAGACGCCGCGCCCCCACTCGCTGCTACCTTCTGCCGTCACCGCGGCAACCGTCGCCGCGCGCCGTGTTGCCCCCCTGCTCACCGGCCGCGCCTGCGCCGCCCGCTCGCCGGTCATCGCCCGCCCTGCTGCGCCTGACGCCGTCTGCGCCCGCTGCTGCCTGGCGCGGCTGTCCCCGAGCTCAGCCATGTTGGCGCCGTGATGCGCGTGCGCTTGCTCGGCTGCTGCTTTGCCGTTGCTGATGCACTGCCGCTGCTCGTCCTGCTGCTATGCTGCTGGTTGCTTAGCTACTGCTCCGCTACTAACTGCTACTACTGCTGCTGAGCCATGCTGTTGCCTTCTTGCTACTGCTGTTTCTTGCTACTTCTGCCGCTGCATAGCTACCGCCGTCGCTGCTGTTTCCTTAGCTGCTGCCGCTGCTGTTTGCTGGTCGCTCTGGCTCGTAGCTGCAAAGTTGTTTGCTGAAGAAACAACTGACGAAACGGAACTGTGAAGAAACCCACGAGACTACCAAAGAGCTTGCCCCGTCCAAGCTTGGTCATGTGCTATGTGTGCGTTTGTGTGCACACTCGTGAGGCTGGCTGTGCAACCAGGCCGGCCCTTGTTTATTAGAGCTAGGTTAGTTGGTGCTAAATTAGTCTGGTAACAGATGACGTTTTGTCCCCCATTAATTAGGTTTGTTTTATGGGACAATTGCATTTTTACCCCTAGTTGGTTCCTACCCACGAGTTTTGCCCTTACTTTTCGAGCTTGCTCAGTTTTGCCCTTACTTTTTCCGTTGTGGTCCCTCGAATGCCCTTTGACTGTTTGACCAAAACTTTGAAAATTCATAACTAATACATATGAACTCGGAAAAATGCAAATAAGATATCAAAATGTTCATACAAACATAACCTTTATGTGCATATCATTTGCATTCAGGACAAAAGCACCATTTAAACTACCTGAGGTAATTAATGTTATTAACATTATTAAAAATAAAAAGGTATAAACAATATATTTTTTCATGAATAAAAATCACATGCAAATGTAGGTGATGTTTTCTGAACATCCAGATATTTTATTTGCATTTTTCTGAGTCCGTATCATCTTGTTATGAATGTTCTAACGACTTTGACCATTATTTGGAAACTTCATAACAAATTGATACGGACTCAGAAAAATGCAAATAAGATATCAGGATGTTCAAGAAACATCACCTACATTTGCATGTAATTTTTATTCATGGAAAAAATTGTTTATACCTCTTTATTTTAATAATGTTAATAACATTAATTACCTCAGGTAGTTTAAAGGGTGCTTCTGTCCTGAATGCAAATGATATGCACATAAAGGTAATGTTTATCTGAACATTTTGATATCTTATTTGCATTTTTCTGAGTTCGTATGAATTAGTTATGAATTTTCAAAGTTTTGGTCAGACAATCAAAGGGCATTCGAGGGACCTCGACGGAAAAAGTAAGGGCAAAACTGAGCAAGCTCGAAAAGTAAGGGCAAAACCCATGGGTAGGAACCAACTAGGGGCAAAAATGCAATTGTCCCTTGTTTTATTTATTTGTTTATACGTATAGCATATGACATGTGGACCCACAGGCACTGTTCACTATTTGACCCATTCAACTTTGACTTGTTGACTTTGACCGCCCCACCTGTCATACCCCCTATCGGGTACACTCCGTGTACCCATGGCAAATTGCAGTTTATTATCGAATTAATATTAAATTCAGAAAATTATTTAACTTTGGAAATTCATAGAAAATAAACCGTAACTCCAATGAAAAAGTTTTATATATGAAAGTTGCTCAGAAAAATCCAACGAATCCCGATACGCGGTCCGTTCATCTGTCACATGCCCCTAGCATGCTGAACATGGAACCGTCCCCTCTCTTTTCATCTGTCCGAAAAAATCACACGTCGGAAAAACCCCTCCGGATGTTTTCCCTTTTCGCCAGCAACGTCTAGCACTGCGTTAGTTCACCTCTAACACCGCGTATTACCATGTTATGCTTTATGATACTTTGTTTACTTTATATTCATTATTTCTTCCCCCTCTTCTCTCCGGTAGACCCCGACACCGATGCTGCCCCTGTGATCGACTACGTCGACGACGACCCTTCTTCCCTTTCAGCAGAGCTTCCAGGCAAGCCCCCCCCCCTTTGATCATCCCGATATGGCCCATTCCATTCTCTCATGCTTGCATTAGATTTTGCTACTGTAATTGATTGCTCCTATTCTGATGGATAGCCTGCTTTTGTATCTGATGTTGTACCTTACCTGCTTATCCTAAACTGCTTAGTATAGGTTGGTTAGTGATCCATCAATGACCCCCACCTTGTCCCAGTTGCCCTGCTTTATGTTCGAAGACCCGATCAATGGGACCGAAGACCAGGCCCCGGCACCCGCACATCACCCCCCGTAGTTGTACGACTCTGTAGAGTTACTATCAAGTGCCGAGGGTGAGACCTCATCAGCACTTCTAATGTTAAACATGTAGTGTAGCTATTCGGTCGTGGTCATCGAGAGTGATTCCTCCTTAACCACTTCCGATACGACTCTGTCGTGCAACCCCTCAAGTGTGAACCTCGAGGGTGGATCCTCTTACGTTCACCTTGATGATTACGTCGAGTGGAATACACTGAGGGTGGTTCCTCGGAGTTTCCCCTTGGTGTTTGGACACACGGATACTTGGACTTTACAACTGTTACTTGGAAAGGTGGATCGACCCTTAGGGGTACCCGCGAGTGATGTGGAGACGGGTTGACCTGGAGGGTACCCGAGAGTTGAAAATGAGGCGTGGCCGGGCATTCTTAGCCCTTGCCGAAGTCCTCGAGACGGGGCGACGGGGTCACATCTTTCATGAGTCTCTGCTCGTGGCCGCACTACCAACACACTAACGGTTTGGATATTTGATCCGAGGGGCCTCTGGCCTGATAGCACTACTGCTCGTGCTCCTGCTCCTGCTCCTGCTACTGCTGCTACTACTCCTACTACTACTACTACTACTACTACTACTACTACTACTACTACTACTGCTGCTGCTGCTGCTGCTACTACTACTACTACTACTTTACTTTATTGTACTCTTATCTCTTCTGATGCTGCAAGATGCTTGAAGATGCTAGTCTTCGATAGGCTAGGCTTTTCCCCTTCTCTTCTGGCATTATGCAGTTCAGTCCACAGATACAGCCCATTTCATTGATACCGATGCATATGTAGTGTAGATCCTTGCTTGCGAGTAGTACTTTGGATGAGTACTCACGGTTGCTTTGCTCCCCATTTTTTCCCCTTTTCCTTTCTTCTCAGATATCGCAACCAGATGGTGGAGCCCAGGATCCAGACGCCACCTTCGACGACGACTACTACTACACTGAGGGTGCCTACTACTACGTGGAGGTCGTCGACGACCAGGAGTAGTTAGGAGGCTCCCAGGCAGGAGGCCTTGCCTTTTCGATCGTTGCTGCTTTTGTGCTAGCCTTCTTAAGGCAAACTTGTCTAACTTATGTCTGTACTCAGATATTGTTGCTTCCGCTGACTCTTGTGTATTCGAGCTTACGTATTCAAGCCCTCGAGGCCCCTGGCTTGTAATATAAAGCTTGTATTATTTTAATTTGTGTCTAGAGTTGTGTTCTTAAATCTTCCCGTGAGTCCTTGATATTGGTCGTACACATTTGCGTGTATGATTAGTGTACGATTGAATGGGGGCGTCACAAGTTGGTATCAGAGCCGACTGCCTGTAGGATCCCCCTTTCCAACTCCTTGGCCGAAGTTGAGTCTAGTACTTGAAAACGGTTTTACTAACATGGCTGTGTGGCTTACGGGCCCACGTTGCCAATTGGGTGCTATTAGGATCTTTTATTCCTCGTCATTATTCTGGGACTCTGATATCTCTTCTATTCGGGTTAAATAATTTTGCTAACTCTAACACTAGGTTCTCATAACCACTTCCTCCCGGAGAGCTCCTTCAACACAGATGATCGTCTGCTACATCAGAAGACTCTGAAGATACTTCTCGATGTATCCCGAGACCCTGTGTCCACTGCCTTGCAGTTTCTGACCGCCGGTAATCCCCGTGAATAACATCCTTGCCACTTGTACCTTCATCCCTAGTTGCTCCTGTTGTTACGAGATACCCCTAGTACTCTCCGTTGTTCCGAGAATCCTTTGTGCCTTCTCCTTTGCAGCTTCTTTTGCACTGCGGATAATTCACTTAACCGGGGTTCGTTCATCCCCAGTTGTTCATATGCTTTCCTAAATACTTGGAAATACTATATGATATTCCAAAAATCCTCTGCAGCCTATTACTCTTGATTCTCCTTGCCTGCTTGCATTAGGATTAATTCCATATGTCTAGCAATATTCTTTAAAATTCTTTGTGATTGTCATTTTGTTCCTATGGATTTAACGTGTGAGCGAATACTCGCAATCATCAATTAATCCTTGGAAATTTTTTCTTTCCGGCTCCGACATCGCTCTGGATATGGGCTGGTTCTTGCCCGATCAAGATTTGATCGGGTGCACCTCTAAGTCTATTCAACTTACTCATCTTTTGATCAGAGCCTCTGCTTCTGATCCTTCGTCTTGAAACCATGAGTCCTTTGTACTCAAGCATCGAATTATTCAGACGTTTCTATAAGCCGATGCCTTTGCATCCCCTTCTTCATCTGATTGTTTACCGATACTCACCTCAACTCTATAGTGAATCGCCAGATCCATTGTTGGGTTGTTATCCGACAGTGTCCTTCACATCCAAAATCTTATGAGTTTTTCCCTGATACATAATACCTTCGGTAAATTGTATCACTTGCTTTGACTTTGATACTCTGTTTTCGAACTCATATCTCTTGCTTGGTTGATGGTTGTATAGATTCGTAAAAAAGCCCCGATGGGTTGAACTTATGCCTTCCATAATCCATGTGAACCCGAGAGTTCTCACGAGTCATACTCTTCTGGTGCTTCACCAGATAAATTTTCGCACTACAAATTCTTTGAAAACGAAGAGTGAATGAAAGGTTATGCATTGAAGAAG
Organism: Triticum aestivum; assembly: GCF_018294505.1. Taxonomy (NCBI): domain Eukaryota; kingdom Viridiplantae; phylum Streptophyta; class Magnoliopsida; order Poales; family Poaceae; genus Triticum; species Triticum aestivum. Next base: position 126,514,040 of record NC_057811.1, on the reverse strand, counting down.
TGGGAGTCGACCTTGAACCTTTGTGTTCATGCCCATGGACCCGAGGTAGAACTTATCATGGAAGCTGCTCGTAAAAATATTTACCCCTTGTTATAAGTTCATCTTGTATCGGTGGTTTGATCATTCATAATCATGGTTCCGACCATAGTTTCTCCTTAATTCCATTTCCGGACAAGTTAAAATACTTGTCTCCTGCAAGTCATTTCACCTGTCCAACCTCCAATTTGATCTACCTTCAAGTATTGCCTCATGTTATCTCGAGGATATTGTGTCATTGCACTACCTCTTGTAAATTCTTAATTGGAGTGATACTCTGTCACATCATTCCTAGCCTTATCGGATATATGATTATCGTGCTAATTTTAACTGTGCTACCTGGTCCTTATTCCAGGAGCACAACTTTTTGACGATGAGCGAACCTTACGTCGATCTTCCTCATCTTATCATTCCACCTTGAACAACAAGCTTGAATCCGAGCTTGTGTCGTATACATGGTTCCAATAGCCTTTGCTTCATCATTCCTTTTGCTTGATGTCGTTGCTGCTCGATGGCATCTTCATAGAGCCTCTCGACAAAATTGGTCATGATCACCATCAATATACTGCCTTGTTCTAAGATATCAATCGAATTCTTGAGGAGAAATACCATGCTTGCCCTTCGATGATTCATGTTGTCATCGACACCATCCTTGACTTCCTGCCAATACAGACTTGGTCATGTTTTGATTATATCTTACATTCCTTGACATTCTTGGAATTGTTCCTTTGTACTTCTTGTGACCTGCAGATTCAATCTTGCTTGAAACACCATGTTAATGTTACCTCGAAGCATGACTGCGGTACGCTGAACAACAACAAGAACATTGGAAGTGCATTGCCAAATGTTTCTTGCTCTATTATCCAAACACCGTTGTATGGATAAAATCATGAATTCCCTTGCCCATTTATCCAAATGGTGATGTACTTGTTGATCTAACATGTATATCATGCTCTAATTTTCCTTGGGAAAAGTTACACTCCTAAATCTTGTGTATAAACACATTTTCCTTTCCATTGGTTTGCTTCACCTTTCTTGTGATCTATATATGTTATAAGCAGAAATAATTCCCTGCTTATGGAAACACCTCGGTTTACAACTCTGTTAGTGTGACCCTGTTACTATTGCTGACGACATCCTGGTAACCCCCGATGGACGAGAACTTTGCCTATTGGTCCGCCTCGTTCAACGAGCAGGAAAATGATTCTCTTCGTCCCTCGCCCTTGGTACCAACGTTGTTGCCAACATAACTGACACTCTATCCTCTGCCATGCTTTTCTACCATGACCGTGCAATATGTCGGCGTCCTTCCTACTTTTGACCCACATGGTGGGCCCATAACCCATAGCTCCACAGGATCGAAACCTGACTCTGTTGTATATCTTTGATTCCAAAATATTCTTGCATTTGGATTCGTATCATGTCACGAGCCACCTTCCGAGAGATGATCTATTCCCGATGCTCTGAACCCCTTTCTCACACTCTGTTCAGGTATCAATCATTTGTCTATTCGGTTGAAACTTCCGATTGTACCTTCATACTTTGCTCTCGATGTTTTATTAAGTTTCAACTCGAGAGATACTTCTGCCTCATTCCCTGAATTGTTCACCAGATAATTAACCCTATAAGGGCCAGTTCTCCCGAAGTTACTCTTTACTTCCCCACTTAAATCTCGGAACGAGATTTCTTGTAGTGGAGGAGATTTGTAACACCCCCAGTGTCATGCTACAGTAATCCCATGTTAATGGTGCCATGTCATCATGTTACTGTTGCTAATCTTCACTTGATCCAAATCACAATTCAAATTCAAATCCAATTTAAAGTCAAAATTCAAACTTCTCATACATGAAGTCTAAAATGTTCATGTTGTGCCATATAATTCATAACAAATATTGGTGGTGAACCAACATTTTGCAAAATGTCTAAGTGCCCTAAACTGGATAAACAGTGGCTAAAACAAATAGATTAAATGCCTTTTTAAATTATAAAAGTGGCAAACTATTTCAAAAGCCTCACAATCCTTTTTGGCAGTGCCAACTGGTGCAATGTAATTATGTGGCCAAGTCCCACATTTTACAGAATCCTTTTGGGCAGCTCAAATATTGCAAAGCATTTTTTGTAAAAAAAGAAAAGAGCAAAAGAAATAAAAAAAGGAGAAGCCCCCCTGCCCCACTGGGCCTTAGTCCAGCAGGCCCAGCCGGTCGGGCAGCGCCTCGGGGTCGTTCCCCCCTTTCACTGCTGCAGCGACCGAGCGCCCAAATGCGCTCCCGCCAGACCGCCTCGCAGGCGGCGCCGGAGGGGATAAGGGCAAAGCCACGGACTCCCCTCGTCTCCCCACCCCACTTGCCCCCTCGCGCTCCCCCTTATCCTCTCGCTCTCCCCTCTCTACCTCTCCCTCTCCGTCGATCTGGAGAGGGGGCCGGCGCGGCCGTCGCCGTTAGTACCCGCGGCCACCGATCGCCCCGTGCTCCGTCGTCGTGCCTAGGAGCTGCGCCGAGCTCCGCTACATCATCTTGGAGGAGCCGTTCGAGCTGGAGATCCCCGCGGTGCCCGATCCATCCTCTTCTTCCCCAACGCCGACCGCATCCGTCGCCCCCGCAGCTCCGACGCCTCCCCGACACCTCCCCCGAGCTCGCCTTTGCACAACTACAGGGCCCGGTGAGGACACCTCGTCCGATTCCCTTCGATCCCCCTTTGATTCTTCCTCCGATTTAGGCCGTATTTCACCGCTAGACGCCGCGCCCCCACTCACTGCTACCTTCTGCCGTCGCCGCGGCAACCGTCGCCGCGCGCCGTGTTGGCCCCCTGCTCACCGACCGAGCCTGCGCCGCCCGCTCGCCGGTCGTCGCCCACCCTGGCCGGAGCCGTCCCATCCCCATCCGCGCGCGCCCTGCTGCACCTGACACCGTCCGCGCCCGCCGCTGCCTGGCGCGGCTGTCCCCGAGCTCGGCCATGTTGGCACCATGATGCGCGTGCGCTTGCTCGGCTGCTGCCTGCCGTTGCTGATGCACTGCCGCTGCTCGTCCTGGTGCTGTGCTGCTGGTTGCTTAGTTGCTGCTATTGCTGCTGCCGAGCCATGTTGTTGCCTTCTTGCTACTGTTGTTTCTTGCTACTGCTGCCGCTGCATAGCTACCGCCGTCGCTGCTGTTTCCTTAGCTGCTGTCGCTGCTGTTTGTTGGTCGCTCTGGCTCGTAGCTGCAAAGTTGTTTGCTGAAGAAACAACTGACGAAACGGAACTGTGAAGAAACCCACGAGACTACCAGAGAGCTTGCCCCGTCCAAGCTTGGTCATGTGCTATGTGTGCATTTGTGTGCACACCCGTGAGGCTGGCCGTGCAACCAGGCCGGCCCTTGTTTATTAGAGCTAGGTTAGTTGGTACTAAATTAGTCTGGTAACAGATGACGTTTGGTCCCCCATTAATTAGGTTTGTTTTATTTATTTGTTTATAGGTATAGCATATGACATGTGGACCCACAGGCACTGTTCACTATTTGACCCATTCAACTTTGACTTGTTGAGTTTGACCGGCCCCACCTGTCATACCCCCTATCTGGGTACACTCCGTGTACCCATGGCAAATTGCAGTTTATTATCGAATTAATATTAAATCCAGAAAATTATTTAACTTTGGAAATTCATAGAAAATAAACCGTAACTCCGATGAAAAAGTTGTATATATGAAAGTTGCTCAGAAAAATCCAACGAATACGGATACGCGGTCTGTTCATCTGTCACATGCCCCTAGCATGCTGAATATGGAACCGTCCCCTCTCTTTTCATCTGTCCGAAAAACATCAGACGTCGGAAAAACCCCTCCGGATGTTTTCCCTTTCCGTCGGCAACGTCTAGCACTGCGTTAGTTCACCTCTAACACTGCGTATTACCATGTTATGCTTTATGATACTTTGTTTGCTTTATATTCATTATTTCTCCCCCCTCTTCTCTCCGGTAGACCCCGACATCGATGCTGCCCCTGTGATCGACTACGTCGACGCCGACCCTTCTTCCCTTTCAGCAGAGCTTCCAGGAAAGCCCCCCCTTTGATCATCCCGATATCGCCCATTCCATTCTCTCATGCTTGCATTAGATTTTGCTACTGTAATTGATTGCTCCTATTCTGATGCATAGCCTGCTTTTGTATCTGCTGTTGTACCTTACCTGCTTATCCTAAACTGCTAAATATAGGTTGGTTAGTGATCCATCAGTGACCCCCACCTTGTCCCAGTTGCCCCGCTTTATGTTCGAAGACCCGATCAACGAGATCGAAGACCAGGCCCCGGCACCACACATCACCCCCCTTAGTTGTACGACTCTGCAGAGTTACTATCAAGTGCCGAGGGTGAGACCTCATCAGCACTTCTGATGTTAAACCTATAGTGTAGCTATTCGGTCGTGCTCATCGAGGGTGATTCCGCCTTAACCACTTCCGATACGACTCTGTCGTGCAACCCCTCAAGTGTGAACCTCGACGGTGGATCCTCTTACGTTCACCTTGATGATTACATCGAGTGGAATACACTGAGGGTGGTTCCTCGGAGTTTCCCCTTGGTGTTTGGACACACGGATACTTGGACTTTACAACTGTTACTTGGAAAGGCGGGTCGACCCTTAGGGGTACCCGCGAGTGATGTGGAGACGGGTTGACCTGGAGGGTACCCAAGAGTTGAATACGAGGTGTGGCCGGGCATTCTTAGCCCTTGCCGCAAGTCCTCGAGACGGGGCGACGGGGTCACATCTTTCGTGAGTCTCTGCTCGTGGCCGCACTACCAACACACTAACGGTTTGGATATTTGATCTGAGGGGCCTCTGGCCTGATAGCACTAACCATCACGTGGGCATAGTATGGGCGTTCTGCGTCGTATGCATCAGCCGAAGCTTAATAGACGTCAGCGACTGAGCGGCGCGCGCTGGGTTGGACTGTGTAAGCACCTGCCTTTTTTAAGGAGGTAGCTAGGTCTGCTCACCGCCGCGTTCGCAACGTGCAGGAGTTCCCGGGGCGATGGCCCATGACCCCTGGGGGCATAGGTTTAGTCCGGCGTGCTGACCTCTCTATTAAGCCTAGGTCGGGTTGCGGCGTATTGTTTGGCCGAGGCCGGGCATCACCCAGGAAAGTGTGTCCGGCCAGAGTTAATCGAGCGTGGTGGGTAAGTTGGTGCACCCTTGCACGGAAGAAAAACATCTATCGATAGCCTGTCCTACGGTAACGGACACTTGTAGTTTTATCCCGATCGATACAACTAGAACTGGATACTTGAGGTGATAACTGGATAGTATGGCTCTGGGATTGCTTTCTCGCAGGGAGTTGAGAAGGATCTCTGGCCGAGATTGATAACACTACTACTACTACTGCTACTACTACTGCTACTACTGCTACTACTGCTACTACTGCTGCTGCTGCTGCTCCTACTACTACTGCTACTACTGCTGCTGCTACTACTGCTACTACTACTGCTACTACTTCTACTACTACTGCTGCTGCTGCTGCTACTACTACTACTACTACTACTACTTTACTTTATGCTACTCTTATCTCTTCTGATGCTGCAAGACGCTTGAAGATGCTAGTCTTCGATAGGCTAGGCTTTCCCCCTTCTCTTCTGGCATTCTGCAGTTCAGTCCACAGATACAGCCCATTTCATTGATACCGATGCATATGTAGTGTAGATCCTTGCTTGCGAGTACTTTGGATGAGTACTCACGGTTGCTTTGCTCCCCCTTTTCCCCCCTTTTCCTTTCTTCTCAGATGTCGCAACCAGATGGTGCAACCCAGGATCCAGATGCCACCTTCGACGATGACTGCTACTACACTGAGGGTGCCTACTACTACGTGGAGGCCGTCGATGACCAGGAGTAGTTAGGAGGCTCCCAGGCAGGAGGCCTTGCCTTTTCGATCGTTGGTGCTTTTGTGCTAGCCTTCTTAAGGCAAACTTGTCCAACTTATGCCTGTACTCAGATATTGTTGCTTCCGCTGACTCTTGTGTATTCGAGCTTACGTATTCGAGCCCTCGAGGCCCCTGGCTTGTAATATAAAGCTTGTATTATTTTAATTCTTGTCTAGAGTTGTGTTGTGATATCTTCCCGTGAGTCCTTGATATTGGTCGTACACATTTGCGTGTATGATTAGTGTACGATTGAATCGGGGGCGTCACACTGGATATCTTCATGATTATTTGAAGTTCTATCAATTGCCCAACAGTAATGTGTTCACCCACCGTTTGCTATTTTCTCGAGAGAAGCCACTAGCGAAACCTACAGCCCCCGGGTCTCTTTCTCACATTATTTCCCTTTTATTTTCAGATCTATTAAACCAAAAATACAAAAATACCTTGCTGCAAATTATTTTATTTGCCGTTCGATCTATCAATATTACAACTCTCTCACGTCCGTTGCCTATCTCTAGGCGCCGTTACCCGAAAGGGATTGACAACCCTTTTACACTTCGGGTTGTGAGTATTTGTTATTTGTGTGTAGGTGTTCTTTATGTTGTGTTGCTTGGTTCTCCTACTGGTTCAATAACCTGGGTCTCATCACTGAGGGAAATACCTACCGTTGCTGTGCTGCATCATCCCTTCCTCTTTGGGGAAATACCGACATAGTTCTAGCGAACATCAAAAGGAATTTCTGGCGCCATTGCCGGGGAGGATCTTCAACATATACCAGGTTCCTAATCACAAATCTCATCTCCTTGCAATTTACATTATTTGCCATTTGCCTCCCGTTTTCCTCTCCCCCACTTCACAAAAATGTGCCATTTTATTCGCCCTCTTTTTCGTCCGCCGTTTTCTTGCTTCCTAGTCCTAATGGCTAGCGTGTCTACCCCTCCTTTGTCACCAAATTTTGAAGTTCTATACTTCAAGCAAAGACAAGTAGAAAATTTGAAAGATGCTTGGTATAGGCTTATGGAATCCTATGTATTTGCAATTTAGAGGGGGACCCTAAGATCTTGCTTCGTAATTTTTACATAGGATTGGCTTTGCATCATAGACAACTCTTAGATTTTGCCGCTAAAGGGAATTTTATTGAGCTTGACACTAATGTTGCCTATGAATTACTAGAAAGAATTTTGGGTGTTCCACATTTAAATAAGGGGTTTTCTTTTACCCCAGAGGGAGTTCAAATGTTGGACAAACTTGGTGATTTACAAACATATGGTTGAATTGCAAAAGTATAATGAAGCCCTCAAACATCTTAATGGTAGTATCAATCGCATGAATACTTTGATTACTCTTTGCAATAAGCGATTGGATATTTTGGATCTCAAGATGGTATCTTTTCCTGAGAATTTAGGGAAGCGCAAAGAGCCTCCCAGGTTTGAGAAAACCCTCACAAAGGTTTCCAAACTACGGATGACAAAACTTAGATCCTTGCTTTATGCCTAGCTAAGGGCGTAAAACGATAACGCTTGTTGGGAGGCAACCCAATGAATAAATTTTATTTTCGCTTTTTGCTTTCTGTTCTTGAGTGTTTGCACCATTATGCTACTGTTATGATTGTGTTTTTTGTGTTTTAATTAGTGTTTGTGCCAAGCAAAGCCTTTAGGATCTTATTGGGTGATAATTGCTTGATCTAGCTGAACAAACAGAAACTTTAGCGCTCATGAAAATAGTTCTCATTTTTAACAGAAGAGCGATTTTGAGTTGATTTTTTTTGCAGAAGATTAATTTACAAATTTCTCCCGTGGTCCTGATTTTTTCAGAATTTTTGGAGTTACAGAAGTATTAGAAATATCCAGATTACTACAGACTGTTCTGTTTTTGACGGATTCTGTTTTCTTTGCGTTGTGTGCTTATTTTGATGATTCTATGGTTTTATTTGATGAGTTTTTGCCATAGAAAAGTTTTAATACAGTAGATATAATGCAAGAATAAAATATGAATTGGTTTGATACAGTACTTATAGTAGTGATTTGCTTTGTTATACTAACGGATCTCACGAAGGTTTTGTTGGAGTTTTGTGTGATTGAAGTTTTCAAGTTTTGGGTTATCTTACGATGGATGAAGGAATAAGGAGTAAGAAGAGCCTAAGCTTGGGGATGACCATGGAACCCCAAGTTATTATCCAAAGAGAAGCAACTAAGCTCGGGGATGCCCCGAGTGGCATCTCCTCTTTCTTCTAACGACCATCTGTATTTTACTCGAAGCTATATTTTTATTCGCCACATACCATGAGTTTTGCTTGGAGCGTCTTGTATGATTTGAGTCTTCGCTTGTTTTGCCTTGAGTTTTATGTCTTGAATCCTTGCTGGACATACCTATTTGAGAGAGCCAAAATTATGCCATGACTTGTTAGAATTGCTCTCTATGCTTCACTTAAATTTTTATGAGCTATGGATTTGCTCTAGTGCTTCACTTATATCTTTTTGAGCACGGTGTGCTTTAGTATTTTCAAATAAATTATCTCTTGCTTCACTTAGATTTATTTGAGAGCTAGTAAAATTTTCAAGAAATTCGCCCTTGCTTCAGTTAAATTAATTTGAGAGAAAGAAAAATTATGCTCATGATCTTCACTTATATTTGTTGGAGCTTATCAAAAGCAACACATGAAAATTAGTCCCAAAGTGATAGATATCCAAGAAGGATATAATAAAAACTTTCATGAAGACCATTGGACAAAATAAACTTGATTCCCTGTAATAGTTTTGAGATGTGATGATGTGATATGTGAGTCATGTTGATGAGTAATTATGCTTTAGTAAGAATATTGGTGTTAAGGTTTGTGATTCCCTATGCAAGCACGAAAGTCAATAGTCATGCAATGAAATTACATCCTACTTGTGGTGCATTATTCGGTGTTAATTATGCTTAATGCTTGCTTATGAGATTATTCGTTTCTTGGTTGGTCGCTTCTCAATCTTTTGCTAGCCTTCATTTTGCACTAAGTATGATCACTACTTGTGCATCCAAAATCCTTTAAACCAGTTTTGCCACATGAGTCCACTATACCTACCTATATGCGGTATTCTTTTGTCCTTCTAAGCAAATTTGTATGTGCCATCTCTAATTTTCAAAATAAATTTCTCTTTTGTGTGCTCGTACCGCTCGCGAGGTTGTGAGGGGTGGCCAATATTTTCCATGCTTGATGTGTTATTCTCACGATGAGTGTTTATTCACTTGCCATTACACGAGAGTAAGGCAAAGGTATTAGGGATGCCCAGTCCCGAAATGAAAAATGAATTTACTTTATGTTGTCAAATAATAAATTCCTCGGAAAGTGTTGGTATGGAAGGCAACCGTGGATTCGGCTAGCCATGGAAAGTGAAAGTATGGTGGAAAAAGGAATAAACTTTATTTTATGTTTGGGAACCACCTATGATATATCTAGCATGGAAAGTGTTGGGAGCTCTAAGTCATTTTTGTTGGTGGGAAAGGCACACCTCCCAAAATGTTTTTATCTCTAAGTTTTTCGCTTTGAGCTCTCGCAACTCTACAAATCCCTACTTCCCTCCGCGAAGGGCCTTTCTTTTACTTTATGCAATTTTTATTTTTGAATTTGAGTCTCTATCTTCTCTTATAAAAGCACCAACTAGGAGGCACTATGATCGTACTTGAGTATTGGGTGTAGTTAATATGCGAGTGTGGTTCATGAATGGATCAATGATTGAGCATGATGGGCTAGGGATAACTTATTTTAGCATTGATATTTTGAAAGATATGGTTGCTTGTTGATATGCTTGAGTATTTAAGTCATCCTGTAAAAACTAGACTATTGCTTTGAATCATACAAAAGTCCAAATGTCCATGCTATAAAGAAAAGAATATGAGATGACATGTTAGGCAGCATTCCACATCAAAAATTATGTTTTTATAATTTACCTACTCGAGGACGAGCAGGAATTAAGCTTGGGGATGCTGATACGTCTCCAACGTATCTATAATTTTTTATTGTTCCATGTTGTTATATTATCAATCTTGGATGTTTTATAATCATTTTATAGTCACTTTATATCATTTTTTTGGTACTAACCTATTGACATAGTGCCAAGTGCCAGTTGATGTTTTCTCCATGTTTTTTACATCGCAGGAAATCAATACCAAACGGAGTCCAAACGCAATGAAACTTTTTGGAGATTTTGTTTGGACCAGAAGACATCCAGCGGGCCGAAGAAGCACCTGGGGGTGCTCCAAGGGGAGCACAACCCACCAGGGCGCGCCTGGGGGCCCAGGCGCGCCCAGGTGGGTTGTGCCCACCTCGGGTGCCCCCTAAACCGACTCTTTACTCTAGAAATACCCCAATATTCCAGAAACCCTAGGGGAGTCGACGAAAATCAATTCCAGCGGTCGTAGAGTCTAGAACCACCAGATCCAACCTAGACACCATCACGGAGGGGTTCACCACTTCCATTAGTGCCTCTCTGATGATGCGTGAGTAGTTCTTTGTAGACCTACGGGTCCGTAGTTAGTAGCTAGATGGCTTCCTCTCTCTCTTTTGTCTTTTGATTATCAATACAATGGTATCTTGGAGATCCATATGATGTAACTCTTTTTGTGGTGTGTTTGTTGGGATCGGATGAACTTTGAGTTTATGATCAGATCTATCTTTTTATCCATGAAAGTTATTTGAGTCTTCTTTGATCTCTTATATGCATTATTGCTTATAGCCTCGTATTTCTTCTCTGATATTAGGGTTTTGTTTGGCCAACTTGATCTATTTATCTTGCAATGGGAAGAGGTGCTTTGTAGTGGGTTCAATATTACGGTGCTTGATCCCAGTGACAGAAGGGGAACCGACACGTATGTATCATTGCTACTAAGGATAAAACTATGGGGTCTATTTCTACATAAATAGATCTTGTCTACATCATGTCATCGTTCTTATTGCATTAATCCATTTCTCCATGAACTTAATACACTAGATGCATGCTGGATAGCGGTCGATGTGTGGAGTAATAGTAGTAGATGCAGGCAGGAGTCGGTCTACTAATCTTGGACGTGATGCCTATATAATGATCATTGCCTGGATATCATCATGATTATTTTAAGTTCTATCAATTTCCCAACAGTGATTTGTTCACCCACCATTTGCTATTTTCTCGAGAGAAGCCACTAGTGAAACCTACGGCCCCCGGGTCTCTTTCTCATATTATTTACCTTTGTGATCTATTTTATTTGCCTTTTATTTTCAGATCTATTAAACCAAAAATACAAAAATACCTTGCTGCAAATTATTTTATTTGGCGTTCGATCTATCAATATTTACAACTCTCTCACGTCCGTTTGCATATCTCTAGGCGCCGTTACCCGAAAGGGATTGACAACCCCTTTTACACGTCGGGTAGCGAGTATATGTTATTTGTGTGCAGGTGCTCTTTACGTTGTGTTGCTTGGTTCTCCTACTGGTTTGATAACCTTGGTCTTATCACTGAGGGAAAGACCTATCGTTGCTGTGCTGCATCATCCCTTCCTCTTTGGGGAAATACAGACGTAGTTCTAGCATACATCGGCTCCTTCCCTGTATACATATATGTCGTGACTCTTTACATAACTCCCTAATGTATCATCGTTCTCAATCTCGCATGTTGTTCTCTACACCATCTATTCTAGATCTCTCATGAAGTCCCTATCACACACACGATGACTCGCTTCTACGTCTCCATATATAGGCCACTTTCGAACAACATCAACATTCTCTCCCTATCTATACGCCACTTCTGCACACAAATGACCCCTCTTCCCCCCCCCCTCTCTTCCTCTCTCTCTCTCTCTCTCTCTCTCTCTCTCTCTCCGTCGCTAGCTCTCTCTCTCGCTCTCACACCCCTCTCCCAAACACACTCGATGTCTCTTCCAAATAGTCTGATCCCCGCCTGCACCCATGCTATCCCGCTACTACACATGCCTTTGTCTCTCTTTTTCTCTCGCTCTCACACCCCTCTCCCAAACACACTCGATGTCTCTTCCAAATAGTCTGATCCCCGCCCGCACCCATGCTATCCCGCTACTACACATGCCTTTGTCTCTCTTTGCCACACATCTCACACCATTCCCCCTTCCCTATACTAGGTTTACATCATTAGTGGTCTCTCTACTCCACATACACACACACTCCCACTCACACACAAATGCGCGCACAAACACACAGACACGCACAATCACCCATCTATCTGGATCCTTCTTTTAAGACACACACACTTGCATATTCTCTCCAGCTCTAGGTATGTATATCCCCCCTCTCTAGCTCAGATGCACACCAAAATTCTCCATCTGTCTAACTCACACATCTCTCCCCATGTCCGCATGTGTATCTCACACACTCACTCTCTCATTATGTCTATGTGTCTCCGCGTTACACAACACAAAGCCCCATGTACATGTCCCTCTATCCTCCACACAGACAGAGACACAAAGAATCTCTTATCATTGCCTCAGCCTCTACACATATCACACACGCACACTCACTACAAAAAAATACACTTCCGTGATGATACGTGTTTGTCACAGTAGGTCACGTTTTCTGTCATGCATGTACATCCATGACAAATTTATGACAGAATCAAGATAGTCATACCTGTGTTGTCGTAAAAGTGTTCCATGACATTACCAAAATTATCATCACGGAAGTGTCCACTTCCATGACGATAAATTGCGCGACATAGAAGTGCTTTCGTCAAGGGTAACCGACACGTGGCATCCACCGTAACGGGACGCCATTAAGCTATCGGGTCCGGTTTTGGATCCGATAACCCACTAACAGCCACGACCAATGCCGATTTTCCACGTGTAAAATTCTCATTGGCTGACGGAACCACGTGTCAGCTCCGCGTTGGCACAGGTGTCACTCATCCAACAGGCGAGATGCGCCTATGGTACATTGACATGTGGACTAGCCCAAAAGTGGCCCATAAAGATTAAATGGGTCGGCCCAACTAAAGGCCCACAAGATTTAGCGGGCCATAATGGGTAGGCCCAGCTAAAGGCCCACAAGATTTTGCAGACCATAATGGGCCAGCCCAGCTAAAGGCCCACAAGATTTTGCAGACCATAATGGGCCGGCCCAGCTAAAGGCCCAACATTCTCAGTTAAGGCCCGTACGGCTAGTGTCAAATCGGCATGTCCTAAACTTGTCATCATCGCGAACCATGGTCACTTCTGGCTCGTTAACAGTCTGCTAAGAATTTTGGCCGAATTACGGCCCGGTGTGTTTCTGGCCTGTTAAAGGTCCTGCTTCATTTGGGTCCATTCATAGGCCATTGAAATTTCGGCCCATAAACGACCGTGAAGGATATGGGTCATATTCGGCCATGTCTGACATTCGGCCTGTTAGAGGCCCACTATAGATTTGGGCCACTTTCATCCTGTTGTGACTTTCGGCCTATTAACGTCGGACGAAATCCATGGGCCATATGTGGCCCAACGCCACATCGGGCCTACTAACGGCCCATATAAAAATGACACTAATCAAGCCCGACCAAACTTCCGGCCTGCTAAAGGCCCGTGTAGTAGGTCGGCGTATTTACGACCCCGTCTGAATTTCGGCCTACGGACGATCCACATTGTAAATGGGCCACCATTTCGGCCTACTAAGACCAGTGGATTATTTGGCACAATCAGGGCCCAATCTTACTTTTTCGGCCTATTAAAGGCCCATGTTTTTTATGGGCTCAAGATATTTACACATGTAAACGGCCTATTCTTACTGAGGGCCCAAATTATGTTTAGGCCTGTTAAAGGCCCACTATGGGCACAGGCCTACCAGAAAAATATGAAAGCTTATGCTGATTTAGGCCCAGATATTTTTAGTGGTCTACATGCAATTTTCGGCCCAGAATCGTTTGTAGCCCAATTGGAATGGGCCCGATGAATGTTGGCATGTTGGGCTCCTACGAAGCTTTCAGCCGAATACATTAATAAGATAAACCTACACTATACAAAAATAGCGTCATAATTACTGCAGCCTTTGGCAGCATCATAAATGTTGTATCACAACAAAATAAATTCCAACCATACAACAAAAGGCCTATTGGCATAAAGTTTACAGTCCATTTAGATAAAAGCACCATCAGATGTATAGAAGCACAGATCATTTGACCTGAGTGCTAATGTTTCAGGCTGTAGAATCTGATGGAGCAGCACAATCTTCCCCTTTTTCCGCCATTGCCCTTGAACAACGAAGCAAATGTCTGATAGTCTGGTTTCAAAACCATTCATATCTTCACGACATTTGTCAACCACTATTTTTGTTTTCGACACATCGTCCATTAGGGATTGGACTTGTGTTTGGAGCACAGATATATCACTCTGTCCAGCCGGAAGATTTTGTTCAGTAGGCGATTTGGATGAGGTTACCTTGACAACCAACCCAGAATTACGCAGGAAGGTGCTTTTTGCACTGTTAGTGGAGAGATACTGACGCACTGCAGCAAGAGGTGACATTGTGCCTGTGGTAGCCTCGTCACCTTCAGGTGGTTGTGGTTGTTCAATCATTTGTTCCATAGCTTGCTGAAAGTTTGAACTTGTAGATTAGTGTACCAGATAAGTTACTAATGAGACAAAAACAAACAAAGTAGGTTTCACATTTATACATAACTTATTTTGGTGAACTACTGTAATACATTAGCATGTATTGAAGTGCCAATAAAATCACTTTCGGAACATATGTCCATGTAGCATGCCTACTGTATTGTCTATTTCCTCACATTCGTTGACATCTAAGGATAAAGAGACATGGTTTAAAGTAGGATGAACATAGTATGACATCATTCATATCATGGGCAAACAGATATAAAACAAACAGCCTATTGTATCATTGTGTGCGCACGTGAACATCACAACTAGATTACACATCAAGACCAAAAGAATATCCTTCATCTCTTTTAAACCATGTAAGGTGAAATGAGACGTTAAGACAACTGTGTATAAAAGTGAACAGAGTAACTGACATTGGCTGCAAACCAAGCAGTTAAATGAACACATCACAGTACCAATCAGTTCAAAGGCAGGAGGAGTAAGGACTTACAACAGTGACCTCAACTGGTGTGCTCATGCCCTTCATCTTGCTGATGTGGCAATCCTTGAAGATTTGCACTGCATTCGGTTCAGGTTCTTTTTGGTCCGCACGGGTTTTCCTCTGTATTTGGAACAAGTCAATATAGATACGATAATATGGCACAGAAAAAAGAAGGAACTAGCAGCTATTTACAAGAGCCTCGCAGTGTGCAATATAGCTACGAGATCCTGTTGTCTGTTGGAATTTCACTTTAGAACGGTTGGTCTTGTTCTTCAAACAGTTAGCCTAGAAGAAGATACACTTGTAAGGCACATACATAAATACAAGTTCAATATGTGGTCTGATCAAATACATATACCCTACCTGATACTTTGGATCAGACCAGTGTTTAACAAGGGTTGTCCAGTCTTCATCTGTAATATATTCCACTGGAGATGTTTGGGCGATTCCATTGTTAGCCTTGCCTTCAAAGTGAGATTTTCTAAGGTGGTACCGATACGGTCGCAAAGCAGACTGAAAAACATGAGTGCATGCTTGTTTAGTTGCATCATCTTTCGGATCCAGCTTGAACATCATCTATTGAAAAAAGAATGTGATTCTTATTAGGAGGAAGCTAGAAAGTATGGCACGGAGCAAGACAATATTTCAAATTGCGATGAATAACATTACTTACGGATAAATGGTCAAGGAAGGTGTTAAACTGGGTATTGTCTTTCTCATTCCTGTACTGGATCCATGTTGGGAGGATACGTGCATGACACCTAAGGGCAATGGCTGCCTCTGATACTAACTTGGCTGACTCTGTAGCATCACGTGGCCTTTTCAAACCTGCCTCAAAATGGATCTCCATTCTTCCTCCTTTAGATTTTGTTAATCTGTCAAGCATTATCCCTGATGTCTGTTTCCGCTTGCGCCGTGGTGCTAGTTCAACAACGAATATGGAAAGTGTTAGTGCACATCAAACTATGAGAGTACATATAAAGGAGCATGCAACTGCAACTTGACTCGGTCAGGTACCGTCTTGGTGTTGATGCTCATGAGGTTCATCTGATCTTGCCAAGTCCTGTTGTGTCAGCAGTGCTTCGGAAGTAGTGTTAGGTGTGAAGGCAGCTTGGGAACTGGCCAGTTCCGGAGCAAACGAACGAGTAACTCGTTGAGATGCTGGTACAGTTGAAGCGGATGTTGCAGCTGGTGGAGCAGGTGATACTGTGTTTGTAGATTTAGCCGGTGGACTTGGACCTTCTACTTCACTATAAGTACCAGCAGAATCTCGAGGACAGATCCTTTTCCGTTTCACCCAACGAGTAACACCATTCCCTACTATATTCTTTTCCTTGCTGTTTTTTGACTTTGCCATGTCAAGCCGTACCCACAACACAAAAGAATAAAATCGCTCTTCAGAACTCATTGATGCATGATACAGACAAGCAATACTTTGATGTAAGACAACCGTATGAGGATGGAATATGTAAGAAAAACAGGACGGCGTGACATATTCACAGCTACGATGTGTAAACTAAGCAGAAGGATTTTGAAGAAAATAGAAGTAATGCAAGCTAGACACCATATGAAAGATGCAACCAATATCACTCTGCCTAGTTAAAAGTGTCTTGTCATAAGTGGCATTTCGAAAAATTAGAAGCAGTACAACGTAGAAATCAATGCAAGATGCAATCACTATCAAACTGCCATGTTAAAAGCGTCCAATCATGAGTGACTGATGCGGGATACACAATAGCATTACTTTGATGTAAGAACATGGTATGATTGATAGATGCAGTGTATTCTAGACACAGAAAGGCATGTCATATGCACATGTATAACGTATAAACTCAGCAGGTGTAATTTAATCAAAATAGAAGAAATACAGGCTAGACAACATATGTAACATGAAACCAATTATCATACTGTCAACTTAGAGCGAGCACCTGCGATGGTGGAGTACGGGAGATGAACTCATCATGTAGACTTGGGACTTCAACTTCATTAGCAGTAGCAGTGGAAAATCTAGAGAGTCTCTGTTTGCGTCGGTCCCGAGGACCACCAACATCCCCTAACTTACTCTTTTCCTTCCTATTTTCTGATATTGCCTTATGAAGTCGAAACCGAAAGAAGATGAATAAAATTAGCTCTGCATAACTGGTTGATGCATGATACAGACGAACACTACTTTGATGTAAGGCAGGCGCATGATAGGAGGATGGAATATATACAAAAAAAAGACAGCATTGCATATTCAGACGTACGATAGGAGGATGGAATATGTATGAAAAACAGTAAGCAGAAAGCATTTCAACAAAATTAGAAGAAATGAAAGCTAGGCACCATATGAACATGCAACCAATATCACTCTATCAGGTAAAAAGTGTCTCGTCGTAAGTGCCATTTCAAGAAATTAGAACAGTACAAGCTAGAAGACAATGCAAGATGCAACCTACATCACACTCCCAAGTTAAATGTGTCTTATGGGTAACTGATCGTTGCACATATAAGTTGTAAGCTACGCAGATGCAATTCAACAAAATTAGAAGCAATACAAACTAGACATCATACGGAACACGCAACCACATAGAACAGTTCCAAATTAGAGCAAGCACCTGTGATGGTGGAGTAGGGGAGATGTGCTCATCATCTACATGTATGTTCTAGAAACAGGAACATGTGGCATATTCACAGGCATTATGTGTAAAGTAAGCAGATGCAATTCAACAAAGTTAGAAGCAATACAAGCTAGACATCATACGCAACATGCAACCACATATAATAGTGCCAAGTTAGAGCAAGCACCTGTGATGGTGGAGTAGGGGAGATGTGCTCATCATCTACACAACTACGTTGACTGTCCAGCTTTGTGTTGTCTTGCGAATCTTGTTGGTAGGATGGCGGAGTAGAATCTGTAGAGACCCACTGTTTGAGTTGCTCCGAAGGACCACCATCATCCACTGCCGGACTAATTTCCTTCAGCTGTATTGATTTTGTATTGTGAAGTCAAACCGATAAGAAAAAGGAATAAAATTTGCTTTTCAGAACTCATTGATGCATGGTACTGACGAACACTACTCGGATGAAAGGCAAACACATGATACGAGGATGGAATATGTACGAAAAACAGAATGGCGTGACATATTCACACCTATGATGTGGTAACTAAGAAGAAGGCATTTCAACAAATTAGAAGCACTGCAAGCTAGACACCATATGAAAGGTGCAACCAATATCACTCTGCCAAGTTCAAACTGTCTGGTGTTTCAACAATTAGAAGCAGTACATGCTAGAAATCATATGCAAGACATAACCAATATCACAGTGGAGACTTAAAGGTGCCTTATCATAAGTGACTGATGCGGGATATGCAAGAACAGTAGTCTGATGTAAGAACATGGTGTGATCAGATATAGTCGCCTTCCTTACTCTTTTCCTTCCTCTTTTTTGATTTTGCCTTGTCAAGACAAACCCACAAGAAAAAGGAATAAAATTTGCTCTTCAGAACTCATTGATGCATGATACTGACGAATACTACTTTCATGTAAGATAGCCGCATGATAGGAGGAAGGAATATGTATGAAAAACAGGACGGCATGACATATTGACATGTATGATGTATAAAGTGTAAACTAAGCACAAGGTGTTTAAACTAGTTAGAAGCAATGCAAGCTAGAAACCATATGAAAGATGAAACCAACATCACTCTGCCAAATTAAAAGGGTAGCCTAACAAATGTATTTGACCAAATTAGAAGCAATACATCGCAACAGGCTAGAAATAATATGTAATATGCAACGAATAAAGGTGTCTCATCGTAAGTGATTGATGCAGGATACAGAAGAGAGGTAGTTTCATGTAAGAACATGGTTAACACATAGATGTAGTGTGTACTGAAAATAGGAAGGCATGTCATATTCACAGGTATAATGTGTAAACTAAGCAGATGCAATTTACCCTAATTAGAAGCATTACATGCTAGACACCGTATGCAACATGAAACCACATATCACACTACGAAGTTAGAGCAAGCACCTGCGATGGTGGTGTAGGGGAAGTGCGGTCTTCAAGTACAGAGCTACGTTCAATATCTTCATTTAGGCTTGTTGTTTCTTGAGAATCACGTGGAGAGGATGAAACTGCACTCTTTATAAGAGTAGCGCGTCTCATACTAACCCACGGGCGTGACTGTCTCATCATAAGCGATAGATGCAGGATACACAAGAACAGTATTTTGATGTAAGAACATGGTGTGATAGACAGATGTAGTATGTACCAAAAATAGGAAGGCGTGTCATATTCACATGTATAATGTGTAAGCTAATTAAGGAGATGCAATTTAACAAATTAGGAGCAATACAAGCTAGGCACCATATGCAACATGCAACCAGATATCACACTGCCATGTTAGAGCAAGCACCTGGGGTTGTGGAGTAGGGGAGATGAGATTCGAAACTTGCACTGCAGTAGGAGTAGCAGGAGAATCTGCAGAGATCATCTGTTTCAGTTGCTCCAGAGGACCACCATCATTCTGTGCCTTCGTCCTTTTAGATTTTGCCTTCTCAAGTAAACACACAAGAAAAATGAATGAAATTCACACTTCCAAATTCGTTGATGCATGATACTGACGAACACAACTTTTATGTATGGCAACCACATTGTAGGAGGATGGAATATGTATGAAAAACGCTAAGCAGAAGGCATTTCAACAAATTGGAAGCAATGCAATCTAGACACCATATGAAAGATCCAACCAAAATCACTCTACCAAGTTAGATGTGTCTCATTATAAGTGGCACTTTAACAAATTAGAGGCAATACATGTTTGAAATGATATGCAAGATGCAACCAATATTACACTGTCAACTTGAAGGTGTCTCGTCAGAAGTGATTGATGAGGGATACACAAGAAAAGTAGTTTGATGTAACAACATGGTTAATAGAAAGACGTAATATGTACCAAAAACAGAAACGCATGTCATATTCACAATTATAATGTGTTAACTAAGCAGATGCAATTTACCCTAACTAGCAAAGTGGCCCGCTCGATGCGCGGGCTAGAACTTTAGAAATTTTAATATGAGAACATAGTAGTTTTTTTTTCTTCCTAAAGACGCATTGAGACCAAATGTGTTGAAATTTACAAATATAAGTCTCATTTTAACATAGTTTTTTCTGGGTATTTTTTTTCTCAGTGACATGTAAATATATATGTTTGTCATTTACATGCTTATTATGCAAAGCGTACTAAATGTATTTTTAATTAAGAATCACATTGTGAAATTTATAATTCATATCATTTTTGGCATTATGATGTTTTATCTATTTTTAATTAAAAATTGCTTAGTAGTTCACCTTTTTTAGGGAGAAATAGATGTGCCATCTCTCGGTTACCTGCGGTTTGTCAAGTTGGAAGGAAGAAAAATGTGATTGCCCGTAGTTTCAATTTGGTCGTCATATTTCAAGTAGATTATGCATATATTAAACCATGGTACAGCAGATTATGAGAGGGAAACGAAATTTATTTATGAAAAGCATATGATTCCATATATGTACTAATATAAATTATGTCAAAAACATATGAGTGGAGAACAGGGATAATACCTAAGTATTGACATGATGTCAAAATATCAAGGCGATGTATTACTATTGAGTGGAAATTATGACAACAAATATGGTCGGACATACCCATCTAAATATGAGTAGTGAGTTTTTTTCCTTTGTTACGGTTTTTTTATTCATATGATAATGTACTATATGTTTGCATGATAAAATATACTATAATTTAGGCCGAATATGCACTATATTTTTCTGTAATAATAGCTGGCAATTAGGATTGTTGTGTTTTTTTAATTGTGTTGTTTTGTAAAAAAAATGATTTTTTTAGAAGAAGTAAAAATTGATTCTTTTGTGCTGGTATGATTGGTTGGGCTTTAGCCCAACAATCTCAAGCAGATGCCCACAGGGACGACACATCTTCTCTTTCACTCTACGCTTACAAAAATGAGATTTTTTTTCTTTGTCACTCACACCTTCACTCTTGCCTGATGCCCCGATCCCCTTTCTCCTTTCCTTGTTCTATCCGTTCACTCCAAAATTATTGCCACTGAATCAGGTCCGGCTGGTACCACTGGTAATTCTTAATCCCCATCAGTTTGCTCCGTTGATTTGTGCCTGCTAGTCCTCAGCTGCAGGCATCCCCGCAGCTGGACTCGCCAGTGCGGCAACATGGTGACCGTCGTTGACGGCTGGTTTGGCTCGTACGCCTCCTCCGTCTCCTCGCCTTGTAAGCGGCGATGGATGTATAGCAGGGCCCGAGTAGCAGCTCCAAGGGAGGAGGCGAGATCGTTGATCTGCACGGTGTCGTCGCTGTCAGCATCCGTGTAGGGGATGTTTGGGCATGGATCTCTACTCCCACAGCCAGCATGGAGTCAGCTTTTGTATGAGGATATTGGCGCCGTTGTCTTCCTCAATCCTGCAACCCAGACTTCGTCGCTGTTCCCACTCGAGGAAGCCCGACATGTCGTCGTCTTCCTCCACAGCGGCAACATCCTTCGACCTACAGGTCTCCTTTTTCCCTTTTCATTTCTACATATCATTTTTTTTGCTTAGCCTTTTCCTGTGTGTGTACGATTGTACCAATATAATGTAATTAAAATACTATATGTTAGTGAAAAGTGTTAATTTTCTTCTGTCCCCTCCACTTTTTCTGTGCTTCCGTTTGGCATCGACAGGCCCCCATTCATACTCGAAAAATTTAAGTACTACTAATTAGTGTATTTGTGAGTAGCTATAGTTTAATATTTCCCAAAGACAATTGTTTCAATAATTGAGCAGTAAAAAAGTCTATACAAATTTTAATGATACACGGATGCCCTGATTATTGGGTTGTACTACAAATTAAGCCACAAATATCAGAAAGTATAGAGTGCCCATATTTGGTATTGATAGCCCTGGTAATAAATGCTTAGTAAATTTGGATTTAGATTTACACAAAAAGATTAAAGTTCTGACCATTGAATTTCTGTCCAAACTCGAAGTGACAACCACTATCGTTTGCTTGTGCAAAAGTTCTTCATTCACCATATTTGATAAAATATCCCCGCATAGCGTGATCCCTGATATTGTCGCCACTGTAAGAATTTAAGCATGAAAAAGTGACTTAAGGATCATCTATGTAGTCTAAAATTGACGTAGCTATATAAATTACCTTCAGTCTCATGGCTGTTTTGACATCTGCACAGAATCATGTTCATAAATCTTTTCAACTATACTTGTTCTTTGATATGGATTTTGTACATACCTGACCATTGTTTCTCAATATTTACTCTACTTTCTAATGTATCACTATCAGCAAATTCAAAGTAGTAGTCGAAAAATTAATTTTACCTTTCCCTTTAGAATGCATAGGCTATTTCATCCTTTTTTCGTATTTCTATTTAATTGTGTAATAGAAAACTTCATCAAAGCTAAAAGTAACAGTAATTAATAACTAAATTTAATTTACTTTTTCCAGAATACGTATTTTATCTGGTTCACTGACATCATAACAAATCGATTTTGATCAAAGAGAAACATTTACCCGAAAACGGTCAGAGTATTGCGAATGATGCAACAACAACAAAATTATATGAATTCTAATGTTGGAAGGAAAAATAAGGGCTAGCTTGTAACATGAGTTTTCTTTGGTATGGTCATCGTTATTCTCTAGTACCTCCACCATCTAGAGCTCAGCACCCAATATAATTTTTTTGAAAGGTAATTTGTCAGACAAAATAAAACGACAACACGTACTAAATATAGGTAGTTAATTTACTATGAAGAGAACACATTAATGCTTTCTCCACACACAAAACTTTCTGGTAGTTGAATTAGTGAACGTACCTAACTTCCATAAGATTTGTGCAACATTATGTCTGCTTTGCTTAAACAATTTAGAAAAATAGCTTTTCTGATCAAGCTCTCTGTTCTATGTACAGCAACAGTCGTGGCCTGTCTTCTAGTCTGGCATGACCTCTTGATAGTTTTTCTGATCAAGATTTTTGTTCTCATGTACAGTAAGAGCGGTAAACTACTTATACAATGATTCATTTGGTTTCAAATCGTAAGGTGCACATATGCTATTTATCCAGTTTTTGACCCAAATCTAATAGGATATATGAGACCTGTTAGGAATAAGCAACTTGTATTCCCATGAGGCCATAGGCCGATATATATACATGTACAGGTGTGGAACATATGCAGGAAACCCCTTATACAACGGGATAAATACAAAGGGGTACATGACTTATATTATAACTCTAACACCCCCCCCCCTCAAACTCATGGTGGATGAACAACACTGAGTTTGGAGAGATAAAAGCCATGTTGTGCTCTAGTCTGGGCCTTCGTCAGGAAATCTGCCAATTGTAACTCGGAAGGCACATACTGAAGAGCAATAACCTGATCCTGCACAGCAGCGCGCACATAGAAAGCATCAACACCAATATGCTTGGTGAGCTCATGCTTCACAGGATCGCGCGCAATGCTAATAGCACCTGTACTGTCAGATAAGAGCAGAGTCGGTGTAGTGACAGAAACACCAAAATCCTGAAGTAACCACCGTAACCAAGTCACCTCCGCCGTCAAAAGAGCCATGGCTCGCAACTCAGCCTCAGCACTCGAACGGGAAACTGCAATATGTTTCTTCGTCTTCCAGGCAATGAGAGAACCACCAAGAAAACCACAGTAAGCAGAAAGTGAACGGCGATCAGAAGGATCACTAGCCCACGTAGCATCCGAATAGGCCTGAAGCTGTAAAGAACTGGAGCTAGGAAAGAATAGACGGTGAGAGATCGTGCCCCGAAGATATCGGAGAACACGAAGGAGATGACCATAGTGAACCGATGTGGGAGCAGAAACAAACTGACTCAGAATATGAACCGGATAAGAGATGTCCGGACGAGTGACAGCAAGATAAACAAGACTGCCAACAAGATGACGATAACGCGTCGGGTCAGGGAGAGGAACACCATCAGTAGCACGGAGGTGAACATTGAGCTCCATAGGAGTCTCAACAATCCGTTCGTCAGTAAGAGCAGCACGAGCAAGAAGATCCTGAATATACTTTTCCTGGGATATAAAAAAGCCATCAGAGGTAGAAGAGACTTCAATCCCAAGAAAGTAGCGAAGAGGTCCAAGATCAGACATAAGAAACTGCTCACTAAGACGGGCCTTTACAAAGGCAATATACTCGGGGTCATCCCCAGTGATGATCATGTCATCAACATAGAGAAGAAGAAGAGTCCGACCACGAGGAGAAAGGTGAATAAACAATGCTGGATCATGAGCACTTGCTGAAAAACCAGCAGTAGTGATCACAGAGGCAAAACGCTCAAACCAGGCGCGAGGGGCTTGCTTAAGGCCATAGAGAGAGCGACGAAGACGACATACCATGCCATCAGGAACATAATACCCAGGTGGTGGCTGCATGTACACCTCCTCACGTAGCTCACCATTAAGAAAGGCATTCTTAACATCAAGCTGAGATATAGACCAGTGACGTACAGAGGCAACAACAAGAAGTGTACGAACAGTGGTCATATGGGCCACAGGAGCAAAAGTCTCATCATAATCACGACCATGCTCCTGCTGAAAACCACGAGCCACAAGACGAGCTTTGTGACGCTCAAGAGAACCATCGGAGCGAGTCTTAACCTTGTAGATCCACTTACAAGTGATGGGACGGACTCCGGGAGGAAGAGAAACAAGATCCCAGGTACCAGTGCGTTCAAGAGCAGCAATCTCCTCTGCCATCGCAAACTGCCATTCAGGATGAACAACAGCCTGACGATAAGAAGTCGGCTCAAGAACAGCAGCACCAGCAGTGGGAAATCCAAAGCGATCAACAGGCGGACGAGGACGAGAACGCAAGCCATAAGTAGGCTGAGTGGAAGAGGACGACTCATCCAAGGAGGCATCCACAGGTCGTGAACGACGAGTGTAATGCTGAGGAAAAGATGGAACAATAGAAGGAGGAATCGCCAAGGTAGAATCGGGGGGTGGCGATGAAGAAGGCACCGGAGATGAAGGCGTAGAATCCGGTGACATGCTTTGCGAGGAAACCGGAGAAGATGGTTGCTGCAAATCGACTAGAGGTGGAGAAGCAGAGGGAGTGGAACGAATAGGCACAGGCGCAACGGGGGTGATAGGTGAGTCAGGAAAAGTGAGAAAAGAAATATCCTCCATTGAAAAAATCGAGGAAGATGGGCGTGGGTAGAAAGGACGAGACTCATCAAAAGTCACGTCGCGAGAGATACGCATCCGACGACCGATAGGATCCCAACAACGATAGCCCTTATGCTCATCACTGTAGCCTAAGAAGACACACTCAACAGACTGAGCGGTCAGTTTGGTGCGTTCACGAGGGGCAAGAAGAACATAGCAAACACAACCAAACAAGCGAAGCATCGAATAATCGGGAGAACGATCAAAAAGACGCTCAAAAGGAACGCCACCCTGCAAAGCAGCGGACGGCTGAAGGTTGATGAGATAGGCGGAAGTGGAGATAGCCTCGGCCCAAAAATGAGGCGGAAGAGAGGCGGCAATCATCATCGCACGAGCCGTCTCAAGAAGGTGACGATGCTTGCGCTCAGACACGCCATTCTGAGCATGAGCACCAGGACAAGAGAACTGGGCAAGAGTACCCTGCTCAGCAAGGACTCCACGCAACATCTTGGAGATATACTCTCCAGCAGAGTCAGCTCGGAAAACACGAATAGGAGTAGAGAACTGAGTGTGAACCATGGCAGCAAAACGCTTATAGATGGATAACACCTCACTACGAGAAGACATAAAATATATCCAGGTGTATCGAGAGAAATCATCTATAAAAATAATATAGTAGCGATGACCTCCTTTCGAGGCAAAGGGAGCTGGACCCCAGACATCGGAGTGAACCAGGTCAAAAGGACGCTGAGACACAGTGTCACTATGAGGATAAGGTAACTGGACCTGTTTACCAAGCCGACAACCCTGACAGTCTAAAGACACACCGCCGGAGACAGATCCAAGAAGACCACGTCGAACTAAGGATGAGAGACGAGAGCCACACAAGTGACCAAGGCGATGATGCCACTGCTGAAAAGAGCTAGTAGACAAGGCAACAGAGGGGGAAAGACTGGCGGCGGAAGCAGCGGAGGGAAGGTGAAGCCAGTCAAGCTCCCAGAGACCCTGAGAGTCACGGTGTCGGGGGCCAGCACCAAGGAGAGCACCAGTGTGACGGTCCAGAACAGAACAAGAGTCAAAGTCTAGAATCACCCGACAACCGGAGTCAACAATCTGACCACCAGAAAGGAGCTGCATGGTAAGTCGAGGAACATGAGCAACATCAGGAACATGAAAAGATGAGGTGCTAAGAATGCCTCGACCATTAACCGGGAGGGAGGTACCATCAGCAGTAAGAACATGAATAGGAGAATCAAGAGCACGAATAGAAGACAAGGTGGATGAATCATGAGTCATATGAAAAGATGCTCCAGTATCCAGAATCCATGGAGATGTACCTGACTGTGATGAAGGTGGTCTCACAATGCCAGAGGAGTCAGTAGCAGAACCAGCAGAACCCGTCGGTGAAGAACCAGAGCATGCAGCGAGCAAGCACCGAAGGCGCGTAATCTCCTGCTCAGTCAGGAGCTCAACTGAAGAGGTCGACGGAGATGCACCCGGCAATGAAGAGCCGGAGGCAGTGAGCAGACCACGAAGTCCCACAATCTCCTGCTTGGTGAAGTACATAGCTGAATTAGATGACGCAGTAGCACTGGGAGAGGAGCAGCCACCAGGCCCACCACCACCTGTGGAAACCGCCAGAGGAGGCGACATAGCATAAGCAACATCATCCGTAGAGGCCGGTGACGGAGACGAGGGCACATGCAGACAAGCCCCAAGCGCCAAAGGAAGACGCGGGTCAATAGAGTCATATGCATCAACACATCCGATGGGGGCCGTGAGAGGAGCCGGTGTAGAACGATAATCACCGATGAAAGTCGCAGGAAGAGTCGATGTAGAGCGACAATCACCACGTGCGAGAGTCGCCACAGGGGACGATAGCACAGACGAACGAGCACCAAGCGCGGAAGAAACGCACATGTGCGAGACGGGGTCAGTAGAGCAAACACTGAAAACTCCGTCAGGAATCACCGGGCAGCGAGGGACAGCAACATAGCCCGACATTTTTTTTAGCAGAGATCAGACCTTCCAATCGAGATGCTCGATCTGAGCAGAGATCGGCGGCCGCGGGAAGGGGATGCGAAGTCCAGGCGGGAGGGGCGGAGTCCAGGCACTGGAGCGCGGGAACGGAGGGAGCAGCAGGTACCCGGCGGGCGGCGGGAGCTGCCAGGCGGGAGCGGCGCCTGAACGCAGGGACAGCGGGAGCTGGCGGGCGGGAGCGGCGGGAGCGTCGGCGGCGCAGAGGGAGTCCACGGGGAGAGCAGACGAGCGGGAGCTTCGGCGGCGCTGAGACGAGCGGGAGCTTCGGCGGCGGCCGACGAGCGGGGGCGAGGCGACCGATGCAGGGCGCCGAGACGAGCGGGAGCGCGGGGGCGCAGAGGGAGCTGCGCACGACGCGTGACGAGGAGGCCGATGCGTCGGCCGGGGCAGCGGATCGGGCACGAGTTGCGGCGTGCGAAAAAGAAACCTAGAGCTCTAATACCATGTTAGGAATAAGCAACTTGTATTCCCATGAGGCCATAGGCCGATATATATACATGTACAGGTGTGGAACATATGCAGGAAACCCCTTATACAACGGGATAAATACAAAGGGGTACATGACTTATATTATAACTCTAACAAGACCATCTTATTCTGTGATATTTGTTGTTCCTACTTATACTCTAAATTTGCATTCTCTTGCAAAGTTCAGTACATTTGCCTTATAAAGGAAGGTGCAGCTCTATCTTAAGTATTGTCATGATTCACGGTAACGCTACCGCTCCTAACTCTGAATATATTTGCTTCTATCATACTATAGTATTCATTGATCTATTTAAGTACCAATATATATAAATGCGCAACTTTATTCTTTTGTATTCTGCTCCTTTTCGCAGTAACATGGTCTTAACATGTAAAAGCTGCTGACCTGAAGACATCATTTAACCAAGCTGTGTTTATCTGTCTGTTTGGTGCCACCGCTACACTAAGAAAGATCACCTGGCCATGGGCGGCATTACTTTTCATTTTAAATTGTATTGCTTAAGTTGCTTCCCTTGCCCACTTTATATAAATATGGAACAAAATGCAGTCACATTCTGTTTCCGGCTAGTGAGCGACACTTGTAACTGTAAATTAATAAAGTAAGGATTAAATTATCCAACTCCTGGTATATACGTCTTGTAACATAGCAGAATTAGTAATCAATTGGTACAAAGCTAGCAAGATTAACTTGGGGGCATGCACGCTATGGATTTCAGAGGCTGATTAACTTGGGGGCATGCACGCACGTTCGGGGGATTACCGGCTAGCCATGGATGTACTGATCAAGAGATACTCCTTCAAGCTAGCTTTGCTAATCTACGTGTGCGGCGGCGTCATAGACCAAGCTAGCCCTAGCAGGTCAATGTACGAGGTGTTTCCGGCTAGCCGTGCATGTACATATCAAGCCACTTGACGAAGCTAGCTTTGCCAAGCTACGCGCGCGGCGGCTATCTACAACCAATCTAAAATTTATCATGAATCTAAATGTTTTTCTATGAAGCCAAGTTCCTTAATCAATCTTGGCACATCTTGATTAAAGCAATGGGATAGCGAATATCAACCGATCTACACCCTAGGGTTTGGAAAGGGGCAGCATACCTTAAGAGGATAACTGGAAGAATTGAGTCGGTGGAGTACCAGGTCGTCTTCTTCGGTCTCCGCTGATAGCCGACGTCGCCGGCGCTCGAGGCCTCAGTGATAGTCATGGCTGCCGCCAGGTCGTTTCCTCTTTTTTCTTTCTTTTGAAGCTTGCCTCTTTTTCACGTTATGAGGATGCAACAGATAGAGGGAAAAGCTATGAGGTTTTCTTTTGACGTGCATGAGCGAAGGGCTTTGAAGTTTTTTTGGTAAGAGGGTTCTTTTTTACGAGGGCAAGATAACTTATTAAGGGCATTGGTGGGTAATTTTTAATCTTTTCAATCCATTGGTTGTGCTCGCCTAATGAATTTAAATTGATGGCCAGATGTTTCTCATTATTATGGGATTTTCTAGCCTAATTCTCTTTTTTTGTTACCTCGTAAAGCACTTTTTATATATAAATAGATTAAAGCATTACAAGGTAGACACCATATGTAACATGCAACCACATATCACACTGCGAAGTAAGAGCAAGCACTTGCAATGGTGGTGTGGGGAAATTGTGGTCATCAACTAGAGAGCTACGTTGACTATCTTCATTTAGCCTTGGTGTTTCTTGAGAATCATGTGGGGAGGATGACACTGCATTCTTTAAACAAGTAGCGCGTCTCACAGTAACCCACGGGGGTGACTATCTCGTCATAAGTGGTTGATGAGGGATACAAAAAAGCATTAGTTTGATGTATGAACATGGTTAATAGACATATGTAGTATGTATCAAAAACAGGAAGGCATGTCATTATCAAAGGTATAATGTGTAAAGTAAGCTGATGCAATTTAACCAAATTGGAATCAATACAAGCTAGGCACCATATGCAACATGCAACAACATTTGATAGCGCGAAGTTAAAGCAAGCACCTGGGATGGTTATGTGTGGCAATTGAGATCATCAACTGCAGAGCTACGTTTACTGTCTCCACCTGCTGGCACTGCACCCTTTAGAGCGCTGAGACGTTTAGTGCTTATCTTCGAATTACATTGGAGCGACTTATGTCTTTTATTTTTTGTATTCATCAACACTGCGTCAGAGTCTGAAATACCCATGCATAAAAAAACAATAGTGTGAGTATGGGTGAAGTGTGTGCATAAGTAGTACAATGTAAAGGTAGCAGATAGCAGGTCGGTGAGAAATAAATGACGGGAGACATATGATAGCTCTACAACATGCATGGAACACGAAATTACTAGATTCTACTCCCTCCGTTCCCAAATATTTGTCTTTCTAGACATTTCAAATGGTATACAGATGTATGTAGACATATTTTAGAGTGTAGATTCACTCATTTTGCTTCGTATGTAGTCATTTGTTGAAATCTCTAGAAAGACAAATATTTGAGAATGGAGGGACTAGGATTTTGCAATATGAGCACAGGGATGGCTAGGAAATGCAGATGCTCCTCCAGCACACCACAAGGTGTGGTCCTATGAAAATAACAGTCGACTGAAAACAAATAGGCCAGTCCATTTTTTCTGCACCGTCCGATGTACAAAGAACGGGCAGATCGCCTTCATCTACCTCCAGCCAGTCAGTGTTACAATCTTTCTCGAAACGCCAGCGACCATCGGCCCAGTCCCCTGCCTCCGCCCTCCCCTCGACCTCACCGCACCGCCGTGCTTGGCACCGCCCCCAGCCATCCCTTCAAGCCCCGCCGACCTCCAGATCGGGCGCAAGCAGCTCCTGCAACCCACACCCCTATGATAGACACCGATGCACCGCTTCCCCAGCGAACAGGCGGACTATGTGCTCCGCGCGCCTAGGCGGATGCTGCTTCTTTTAACTGCGATTCGACTGACCCTGAATTGAAATCCAGGCGGGCTACTGACCTCTAGCAAAGGTGAAATAGTAAATGGGAGAAAACCTTGTGCATTTAGTATCACGAAGAAGATGCAGTACGAAGCGCTCAACTAGTTTCTTTCGTGGGATGAATACGGTGTGAGCAGAGACGTAAGATTTGCACGAATAAGGGAAGAGGAGTACCTCTTTCTGCTGGCAGTGTTGTGTTCTCCTTCTGTTTTTCCAACGATCTTCTTGTGGTTCGCTGGAAACGAGAAGTTGTGGAGGACGGTGGAGCCTTGGACGAACCCATGGCCAAGTTGTTGAGTGTGGTGCGGTGGCCGTCTGTCGGCGGCGGGGAACCAGATCCGAGGCCGCGAACGACGGCGTAGCGGGAACAATTCCGGTGCGGTGGACGGTTGCGATAGTGGAGCGGCAGTGGTGAGGCGCAGGACGGTGTGGTCGAAGTGGTTCTGGTACGGCGCACGTTGGCGTCGGCGTCGTGGAGGCAGCTCTGCCTCGGCTTCAGCTCCTAAGTCCTTGAGGATGTTGCGGTTGCGGTTGCATTGGACGACGACGTCGGGGTACCGGCTCTGGCGTGATGGAGGAGGGCGGCGGTGGATCGGGCGCGATGGGGTGGAGGACGGAGGAGGCTGGGGTTTCGCGGCTGGTGGAGAGGGCGTTTTGGCACCCACGGAGTATGAATGGGGAAACGGAGGGAGGCGTGGGGGAACTAAGGGTGAACAATGTTTCGGTTTGGGACGCACTTGTTTGAAATTTGGGGAAAGGTACAAACTTTGCCCCCATCTAAAATTTCAGACATATTGCGGGTTGGGGTAGGACAGTAATCTCAGGTGTCCCAAATGGTGGGCGGGATAGATTTCGGCCGAGCGCATGGGTGTTTAGGCGCCCACGGCGTATGAATGCTTCTCGGAGGCGGTTAAGACTGGCGTCTTGGTGAAGTTACAAACCTACCCCGGTTTAGACCTTTGGACATCGGGCCGATAGGCTACACGTGCCAGAGTCAGGACAGTAATTTCCTACCACCAAACATTAGTCTCGCGCGGTTTCGAGTAACCAGAGGCTTATTTGGCGCTTTGTACAATATTTGGGAGCAGAAGCATTAACGTTTTCGATTCTCTTGAATTGAACTTTCAGGATTTGTTAAACTTCACAAATCTTTACTCTTGAAAATCCTAAAACTACGATTATTTTGGAATGGAGGGGGTACATTTGAATATTCATTGTACACGAGTATATATTAAAAAATATGCAACTTACCTCAGTTCGTGCATGGTTCCAGATATAATCTCCTTGGTTGCAAAAAAATAGTTAGACATGTGTATGAACATATAGCATGTTCAAACGCACAACAAAGATTGATACCCCTTTTAGATCTGATTTACAAATGCCATTATCTCGGGTTCAAATAGATGAATGCACTTCCTATGAATTCAAATCTTCGAAACCCCCTTTATTTTGAATTCAACATGTATTCTATTTCGTAGCTAGCAATTTGGAATGTATCCATGTAAGTGACAAATGTATAAAGTGCTTCACACTAACAACATGGAGTGCACTAATTAATGTTTATATATGAATTGCAAAAGCAATGCATTGCCTGTATTTCAAACCGCTCTCACTCTATGGATCGATAATATGAAATAAACACATGCACATGCTAGAATTCAATAGAGTATGGGTGTCTGATAGACCGATTTTCGTTCATACGCAAATTGCAAAATTCATGATCTCATCCAAAAATAATAATGTCATTTATATTTTAATTTAATGTGTAGAACCGCCTTTTACACGTAGATGCACTATGCCTCGGCCCGTTCTCACAAACGCGATATATATCTCTCTATCTAACGCATAAGTGCACACACTTTATATACATCAGCATTTCTCTTTCACACATGCTCACAATCTCTTCCGGGGTGTTGGGGTGTCTCACGCACTCTCTCTCTCTCTCTCTGACTACTATGTGTACCACTCTTTTCACTAATCTCAGTTGGAAAACACTATTTCTCTCACATGCATATATACACACGCATGGTCTCTACTAGCCCTCTATACGCACATATATGTGCCTACGTGTCTCCGGCACGCACATTATCTTTAGGCCTCTCTCGCACACATTGCCCCCCCCCCCCAGACACACCTCTCTCTTAGTAGTTGGCAGATATGATTCCATCAAATCATTCGGTAGGATATCTCTGACTGTTAGGCTGGATGGTAATACGAGGCAGAGTTTTACCCAAGTTCGGACCCTTGCAGTTGAGGAAAAAGCCTACTCCTGGTACTGTATATTAGTGATAGGGGTGTGTACAAAGTACACGTGAATACCAGGCATTGTGCGTGTGTGTATACTATCGACGAACTAGCCCCCAGGCTTCTATAACATACTCGGGGCCTAGGGTTACAAATCATATATAGTCGGCTTATCACCAGTGGGGATAGAGTCCTCCACGACTCTGGTAGCTTCGTGTTGTACGCCGATTCCTCCACATGGGTCTTCGTATAATGCGTCTCGGTCCAACCTATGTGGCGCAGGATGGAACCGACCCATGAGTCCTCATGTTGACCCACCACAACTAAAAATGATGTGCCCACCACACCACACACGCAATCGGTCACTAAGAAAATAAGCATATACAATAGTACAATGTTATACATGAAAGTTAATTGCATGGTGCATCCAAAAATATTTGTTCTGCATTGTGAATGTTTATATTTTTCTCCTAAAATATTAGTCACGGGAAAGAGAAACGAAGGGCATATCTCTCCTTGTCTCCACCGGACACCCCCTCTTTCTACACCACTTTCACGTACACACACAAAATATCTCTCGGCCCTCTAAAAGTATGCATGCCCATGACACATTCACGCGTGACGGTCACTGTATTTCAAGTGAAAGCACTATACGGTCGCTGGACTTCAGAATATTCTCATTACGGTCACCGTATACATTCTCGTGGTGATCTTACGGTATCTAGCTCATGATACGTCTCCGTATTTTGTTGATGACACTGACGGACGTTGTATTTGATGCGTGCTCAGTATTTTGTTGATGACACTTACGGACATTGTATTTGAAGCGAAAGCACAATATGGTCACTGGACTTCAGAATAAGCTCATCACGGTCAGCACATACATTTTGTGGTGCTAACCAACCTGTGGTTGGATGGTTAGGAGGATAGTGGTTTCTTGAGCCCACCAGGGTTAAAGTCCTAGTGCTCGCATTTATCCTGGGTTAATTTCAGTATTTTTCCGGCGATGTGCGTTCAGTGGGAGGAGAGGTTCCACTCGACTACGAGGCACCTATGGTGACTTCGTAAAATCTCAAGATCATATGCTGGCTCACTCTCTCGAAGGTGCTCATAGGGGTAGGGTCTGCGTGTGTGCGCTTATAGCGGTGAGTGCTTGCACGTATATATGAGCGCATGCGTCTGTACCGTGTTAAAAAAATACATGTCATGATTATACAGTCACTGGCTCACCCGTACAACTCCGTATTTTGTTGATGATACAACCAATTGACCAGTCAAATGTTCCACGTCGCGCAACTAGTGTTGCACCATCGGGGCGCGTAACCGTGGGGCCCACCTGTCAGCGCGTACATGAAAGAAAGAAATGGTAGTTTGAGTATGTACCGTGTTAATAAAATACATTTTAGGTTGATCATATGGTCACTGGCTCACCATACAGCTCCGTAATTTGTTGATGACACGATCAATTGACCAGTCAAACGGTCCACATTCAGCAGTGCACATTACCATAGGGTCCACCCGTCAGCGCGTATATGAAGGACAAAAATGGTAATAAATTAGTGGTCGGTGGGGATTCGAAATCGTGAGACCTCTGGTTGGCAGTCGCCGGCGGTGGGAGGCGCGGTGATTGGGCGGTGGCGTGCGGATCGCTGGAGAAAAAGCTCGGCGCGGTGGGGGGGGGGGCTAGAGGGATGGTCGGGGAGGCGGCGGACCGGTGTTGGGGAGTGGTTTCGGGGCGGGCGGGGCGGCATGGTCGCGCGGGCCGGCCGCGGGCGGCGGCGGCCGGCGGTTCGGCCGGTGGTGGCTGGCGGCTCAGGGGGGTGGAGGTTGAAGATAAACTGCAGGCCCTTGATTTCGTATCCAACAGCTGGAAAATCTACTGACCAGAGATGAAAAAGTCAGTCGACTGACGTGTAGCATCACCCCGCACGTACACATGCACACACGCAACACTCGCACGAACAAACGCACGCATGCAAGCGTGCAACACTGACACGTACACATAACGAACACATGCACGCATGCAGGCGTGCAACACTGACACGTACACATTCACTCACGAACACACGCACGTACGCACACATGCATGCAACACTGAAACGTACACATTCACGCACGCAACACTCGCATGCCTGCATGCACACAGCACACGACGCAAGACACACGTTCAACCTATATGTGCATTCACCCTTTGTTAAGGACATGGATTGTTACGGGTATTAATCAATCTTATCTGTGATAAGCAGAACATTGATGTTTGGAGTGGTCTTTATGAATCACAACGTATCTAACGGGCTATCAACATATATATGAAATTTTTAAAATTCTCTTACATTATATACTAGTAGGCTTATCTAGATGAAATAGATGATGTCACACTCAATGAACAATCATCGGTTTATGAAATGCCCGCTTCTGACCGCCCAGGCCCACCAAAAGTTCCTCTGTCGTGCGCTGCCTGCGTTGGGTCACTGACAAGCAGGCCATGTACCCAAAGAGCCCACACGTCAGTGGGAAAACGACACGGTGTCGTACGTCAGAGTAGAGGGCGCCACTCGATGCACGCCCGGGTGAACACGCCTCCTTGCCGCATTCAAATACCTCCATGAAACCCGTGTGGAAGCCGAGAAACCCACTCTGGCCACACGTCCGTTCATGACCGGGCCGGCATTAAATGCAACGCCGGTCGAGCTCCTCCCGTCCGCCATCTATTTAATCTCCTATTTAAACGAGGCCAAACGCCGGCCAAGAATCGCACACCTCCGCCGCTCCCCTATCTCCTCCTTCACCATTTTGTCCACTCTGACAATGGCTTACGAAGAGTAGTTATCCCGCATCCAAGCCGGCTGGGTGGCCCGCCGAGCCCGCCGGAGACGAGCTATGCAGCTCGCTGATCCACCTCCCTCCCCTCGCGCGACGAAGCCAGTTGCCGCCCCAATCCGGCACGCGGTTCAGCAACTCGCCGCTCCAGGCCAGCTTGATGAGGAGCGGCGCACGGGCGTTGTCGCTGCCGTCCACGCCACTGCCTCGTACCGCGCCTCCATGTCTGCGACCGCGTCTCCCGTTTCTGTGGCCGAGACTCCATTGCCGGCGGCCGCGCCATGCAAGCAGAGATGGAAGCCGGGTGCGCGGAGAGCGACAAGTCGGTGGCCAGCGCCTTCGCGTCCGCCGCCATCATCGAGGAGAAGTAGTACACGGGAGGCCGCCCCCGCTTGGGTCCCATGAAGGCCACCGCGGAGGCGACGCCGGCGTACACAGCAGGTGTCTTGCCGGATCCTTTTGTTGCGAGGACCTTCATCGACCCCGCATGGGCTCCACGAAAACAGAGAAGCCCCCTTCCACCATCTTCTTGTGCATCAGCCAACCATATCAGTTGGGCAGTGGGGAAGCGAGCCGTCCTTTGCACTGAAGCATATACCTCCAGGGCTCCCGGCAGTCCGGTGATCGTGCTGCCGGACATGAGGAACACAAATGGATCGACGGGCGACCATTTAGGCCAGGTATTATATACCTGTGCTGTCGAGAACTAGCACCGCTTAGTTGATTTGAATGTAATGAAATCCGTCATGTTTGTATGAAAATCCGGTATTTTATATGAATTCCGTCATTGTTTATGATAAATATCGCCGTGTTTGCATGAATTTCGTCCGGTTGGTTGAGTTGCTGTCAGAATGTGTGCGGCTACGGTTGGATGGCGTAATATGCGGGTCGCCGGTCGGTCTGCGGCCGGCTCGGGCGGCGTGGTGGGACAAAAAAAAGCACAGCTCATGCGAGCTCGTCTCCAACGTGCGCGCTGGAGGATGCATGAGCACCCGAGCCATTCCTTGTTCATCAGTGGCAAAGGCACCGGTGGACAAAAGGGTCACCAATATTTTGGCTACCCCGGGCAAAATCCAAACAGCCCCTCCCAGCAGATTCAAATCCCTCGTTCGCCGTGAAATTTTGCCATTTGTTGTCTTCATGGACTAGCAAGATGCCCGTGCATTGCATGGAACATCAAGATGCATTTTTTTACAAAACACCTGTTGTGATTGACCCATGCAGGAGTAATCCCATGTGTAAAAACTAATGATATCTCGAGAACTTTATCGAAAAAATGGTATCTTGAGAATTTCATCGAAAATGACATCTAGAGAAAGATGAGAGATAAGGTGAGGAGGAGTGGGGCGTGGTGGTGACTGGTGGTCGGACTGGGCGGAGGCATGGGGATGGACGGCGCATTATGTCTAGGTTTGTATCTCTCTCACACACACCCACGTAGGTGGGGGCGTGCACGAAGAGAAGAGGTGCACGCATGGCGCACGTACTCCTATCTCTTTCCCAACCACACCCGCGCGGTGGAGCTCATTTCTGTACGAAAAGGCAGCGCACGTGGTAATTTGACACGTGTACTGCTTGTCCACTTGATGGAGGATCGTCTACCATGGTTGAACAAACAAATTGCAACTTGACGCGTGAAAGGATCGATATAGTTGACTAGAGGGGGGGTGAATAGGAAACTAACAATTTTTAGCTTTTCTTTACCAATTTAAACTTTGCATCAAAGTAGGTTGTCTAGATATGCAACTAGGTGGGCAACCTATATGATGCAACAACAACAAGTACACAAGCAAGCAAGGCACAAGTAAAGGCACGAGATAACCAAGAGTGGAGCCGGTGAAGACGAGGATGTGTTACCGAAGTTCCTTCCTTTTGAGGGGAAGTACGTCTCCGTTGGAGCAGTGTGGAGGCACAATGCTCCCCAAGAAGCCACTAGGGCCACCGTATTCTCCACACGCCCTCACACAATGCGAGATGCCGTGATTCCACTATTGGTGCCCTTGGAGGCGGCGACCGGACCTTTACAAACAAGGTTGGGGAAATCTCCACAACTTAATTGGAGGCTCCCAACGACACCACGAAGCTTCACCACAATGGAATATGGCTCCGCGGTGACCTCAACCGTCTAGGGTGCTCAAACACCCAAGAGTAACAAGATCCGCAAGGGATTAGTGGGGGGAATCAAATTTCTCTTGGTGGAAGTGTAGATCGGGGCCTTCTCAACCAATCCCTAAAGAATCAACAAGTTTGATTGGCTAGGGAGAGAGATCGGGCGAAAATGGAGCTTGGAGCAACAATGGAGCTTGGGGATGGAAGAGGTAGTCAACTTGGAGAAGAAGACACCCCTTATATAGTGAAAGAACAAATCCAACCGTTATCCACTTAACCAGCCCGCGACGTGCGGTACTACCGCCCAAACAAGCGGTACTACCGCGAGGCTCACGGTACTACCACGGCGAACCGCGGTACTTCCGTTGCCACGGCAGGGCCTAAGACCAGGCCTGGTGCGCTAAGGCAAGGAGCGGTAGAACCGTTGGCGCGGTACTACCGCAAGGCAGGAATGGACTAGGCTGGGAAGGCACGGACATATAAAAATACATCCATGACTACTTCCGCTGAGTTTTGATCCATGCAAAAATCCGACACGGTACTACCGCAAACCTGGAGCGGCACTACCGCATAGGGCGCGGATGTAAAAAATTACATCCACCACTACTCCCGCTCATGCTGCTAAGCCTGGCCAGAGCGCACAGTACTACCGCGCCCATGGAGCGGTACTACCGCGTAGGGCGCGGATGTAAAAAATTACATCTGCCCCTACTACCGCACTAGCAGCAGCGCCTGGCCTGAGGCCACAGTACTACCGCTCCCAAGGTGTGGTACTACTGCGCCAGAGGCCGGTACTACTGCAAGGGCCTACGGTACTACCGCTCCGAAGAGCAGTACTACCATTTGCCCCAGTTCAACAACACTAGGAGTCCTTCATTTTGCATAGATAAGGAGAGACGGAGGATGCTCCAAAGAGCCAAAGGAAAGGTGGTGCAAAAGGAGTAGACGTGTACGTGATGATTCCACCCAAACATTTCCAAAGCGGACCCCCTCTTAATAGTACGGCTTTCCTACGACTCAAATCCACCAAGAAAAACGTAGAGAAACGCCGTCTTCAATAGTCTTCGAGGGGCACCAAATCGTCTTGTGCCTAGTCATGATATGTCTGAAATACTCCATGCACACGATTAGTCCGCAAAAGCATTGTCATCAATCACCAAAACAACTAAGGGATAAATATGCCCTTACAACTGGTTATGTAAAAAAAGAGGCAAACCACTTGGATCGTCTACCACGGTTGAACAAACAAATTACTTTTGATATGTCCCGTCAACTCGCAAAACGAGGAGAAGCTTGCTTACTACGCCGTCTCCCCCGCCCACGGGCGCGGTGGCTCGCAGGACGAGGTGAAGCTTGCTTACTACTACCTCCGTCCTGGTTTATTGGTCTCCATTGTATATTGTGTCAAATTTTTACTATAGATTGAACTAACAAAACATTCGTGCATGTTACCAAAAATTATATCATTGAAAACTATGTTGAAATACGAGTCCAATGATATAATTTTTGTTGACATGCATTAACATTTTGTTAGCTAAATATTTGGTCAAAATTTGGCACGAACTAGAAAGGTGACCTATAAACCAGGACGGGGGTAGTAGTACTACGCCTTACGCCCGTTCCCTCGCCCACGCGCGCGGTGGCTCGCAGGACGGGGAGAAAATTTTGCTACTCCCTCCGTTTACTCCTCGTCCCTACCTTGGTTAGAGAGATTATCATATTGTTTGGAATATATGTCTTTTAGTAGTAGTAGGAATAGTATAGTGGTATATAGGAGTAGTACTACTACAACAATTTCCTTGGAGTCCGTGGTGCAGCAAGCTACCCTAGGCTATGTTACTACTCCCTCCTTTCCAGTTTATGGCTCAATTTCAAAATCTCTCCAACCAAGGTAGACGGTGAGTGGTCGAATTAATTTCGTAGTTTGCACAAGTAATGTACGCTCGTTTTTCTCAAGAAGTTGTGTTTACTGAGGCATTAATTAGAATGAATGCATGCATGACCACTAAATTTCCATGAACTTCTACATGCATTGGTGAGTTTTCTCTTGACAATGCTTGCATCGGGTGATTTAACGCACCTTGAAATCCAACATGTGATGGTACTACTATTACTAGTAGAATTGAGACTTATAAAATGGAAAAACGATTTTTTTAGACGAGCCCTATAAACCGGAAAGGAGGGAGTAGTAAGTAGTATACTACCTCCATAGTGGGTACATACTCCGTAGAATCAGATTTTCCCAAAACTAAGTCGCCCAACCTTTATTTGCTTGTTTCCCTTCCTGCCTCGTTGCCTCAAACAGACTATGCCAAACTCCCCTGCCTGCCGCGCGGGAAAAGACCCGCCCTCGCCTTTTTTTAGTCCGGGTTTGTATCGACGGATCGCGCGAAGCAGCAAAAACCAAGCCGTGTCTTGTACTCCTCCGTCGACGCTCGCTTTCATGAATTATGTACTTCCTCTTGCCGACATGTGGGACATATAGCAACCGGGTCGACGTGTCATGCACCAAATAACAGTGCAAAACAGCAGGGGGACGCACCCCTGTAGTAGTAATGAGCAATGAGACGTCAAATCACAATGCCGCACCTTGCCAGATGGACGAAGCAACCATTATTTCACACTTCGCTTCGCCATCATATCCTTCAAGAAAACCACGTAGTATTGCTTCTGCCATTGTTCTGCCTCAAGAGGGACACACACATCACCTTGGTACATCATGACACGTGGGACCGCATGACAGGCCATGCTCCCCCGCCCATCGCTCGGTAAAATCACCTCATTTTTACTACTTCCTCCGTATCGGGTTATAGGGCATGCACGTCGTTCTAGGTTGAGAATATAACTAGCTATATATGTGATGAACAGTATATGTTTAGAAACTACATCCGCTTAAGAATCGAATGATATACTTTTTGTGACATAGTAACTCATATTTTGTTAGTCAAACGGATGACCGAGAACTACGTGTGCGCCTTATAAACCGAGACCGAGAGGGTAGTATAGTACGTATCTTTTTAGATCAATATAGTCGGGATTCACCAAGGAGCAAAACCAAGTGGTAGGCTGCTCCTGT
This sequence comes from Triticum aestivum, assembly GCF_018294505.1. Classification (NCBI taxonomy): domain Eukaryota; kingdom Viridiplantae; phylum Streptophyta; class Magnoliopsida; order Poales; family Poaceae; genus Triticum; species Triticum aestivum. Next base: position 126,473,159 of record NC_057811.1, on the reverse strand, counting down.
CGTATTGGCGTAGCAACTCAAGCAGGGTCAGTCCGCACATGAAATGGTGACACACTTAACAGGACCCCTTTGGCCGACATGTGGCTCATCCACCATCTTGTTCCACGTGCGATGCACCAAACTACAGTTCGGAGCAGCGGTTGGACTTGGAGGCACCCCGGTCGTAGCGCCGCAGTAGTAGTAAATGAGCGATGAGGGGTCAAATCACAAAGCTCCACCTTTCCCGCATTAAGCTGGACGGAGGAAGCAACCATCATTTCACTCGAGGGCGCAAGAGCATAAAGAAAATAGAAAACCAATGATGCGTGCGGCAGCTACCTAGGGCACCCTAGGGTAGGGGCCTCCACTACAAATCCATATTTTTTTAAAGCGCCTCCGGTACAAATCCGCTTCTCCCTCATCCTCTTAAAGAAAACCGATGATGCGTGCGGCGGTAGGGTTTGTAGGAGTACTATGGCGTGCGAAGCCATGTCGTAGTAAACGGGAGAGGGATTGAGTTCGAGTCGACGCCTTAATATGTGTGGGCCGCTTGGTTTTATGGGAACGAGGCAGCATTTTGGGTTCGGGGACCAGTGGAGATATACGTACAAAAAATTGTGGACGTAGGTTCGACCGAAAGGCAATGATGCATGGGCCCTGCATTTTGATATACCCGCGGCCGCGTGAATTTTGCTACTGTACTCAAAACTAGTAAGGTACACATGCATTGAACGCATGAGATTTGGAAACCAAATTATGAATAAATACACAATATAGCATGTAAAGCTTTGAGTCATATATGCATGATGTAGATGTTCTTTAGTTCTTATAGTTAATCTCATTCAAAATCAATTAGTTTTATAAAAAGGTTAAGATTCATGGGATTGTGCATTGTAAAGCATAAAGTAAAAAACAAATAATGGCAATTCATTTAGAAAAAAAGTTTGGTCAATTATGATACGGAAGATTCTAGAACAAAGGAGAAGTGCTTGTGTTTTGGGAAAGCATGCACGGCCCACATCTCTTATTGGTTGATATGTCACGAAACAAGAAACGAGGAGGGAGTTAATGTACCGTGCCAAAGTGTTTTGGGATTATTTTGTTTTCAGAAAATGACTTCCACACCTAGACGGAGGGAGTACAATGAGAAAAATGAATTGCAGTTAAAAGAATGACATTTCTAACAAAAATGTGAATGTGAACTACATATGTGTGCATGTGACCAGCACATACATTGTCAATACAAAATTTAATGCAAGAAATAACTTATGAGTAACATGCACGAATTGATGATGTGGTGCTTGCGTGCATAGAGTAGAAAAACAATGTGATTTATGACTTGCATGCATGACGTGTTCTTGTGCCATAGTTGCATGTCTAGGAAAAAAGCTACTAGTGGGTTGTACTAGCTATTTAGGAATAGAAGATGTATACATGGAAGTTGTAGGGAAAGGGATGACATGTATCTCAATTCCTATGAGTAGGGATTGGAAAAGAGATGTCATTTGGTTCACATCATAAGAACTTTTCTATTGAATCTAGAGATGACATGTATCTCAATTCCTATGAGGAGGGATTAGAAAATAGATGTCATTTGGTTCACATCATACGAACTTTTCTATTGAATATACGCTAATGTTTATTTTCCTTTGAAATTATGGGAGTATACGAATCCATTCATATGAACCAAGTGGCTCTAAAGCTATAAAAATGATATCATGTTTATTTCCTTTGAAATGTGGAGTATATGAATCTATTCCTATGAACCAATTGGCTCTAAAGGAAAAAATCCTATAAAAATCATATCATATAGAGTTCCTATGATATTCCTCCACACCAAAGGATGGTTGAAATTGTTGTAGGTGATACGACGGTCTTTCTTTGTAGACTCCTCCCCCATCTTTATAGTTACCTCTCGAAGATGAATGAAATGATATATACTAGGTATTCTATATGTGCATTTTGGTACACGAAAACTCGGTAAAAGTTTGCGAGGTTCGAATTTTCAAAAGCTATATGCACTGCATTTTTGAACGGAGGGAGGAGCATACGGCAGTTGCTAACACTCACGTGGAAGATTTGTGTGTAGGAGGAGCGGATGTTCTATTAAATGACATGGCAAAAATGACACTGTCGGATGCCGATCTAACGGTTCTTACGGCGTTCGTCAGGAAACTGCTTGTGGCGAACGTTTGTCGGATAATGATTTACGGACACATGCATTGCATTGATACGTGCCCCCTCTCTCTCACGCACACACGCACCCTCACAAGTCACGACTCTCCCGAGTCCTCTCGCACCCACCGTCTATCTGCAGGTAGACGTCACACACATATGTGCTCTTCACACCCTACACTCAGAACTTCTAAAAAACAAAAGACGTCGCGCACCTTTTATTTTAGCTCACACATCACACACTTATACTATTACTCTTGTGGCGAACATTCTTTGGGCATAGTATATTTTACTCTCACGAAGAGAAGTGGTGCACGCACGCACTAGTTCTCTCACACCCACTCGCGGGTACACGTAGGAGCACATTTTTTTGAAGCTGGTACAACAAAATCACTCCACTATATATATATATATATATATATATATATATATATATATATATATATATATATATATAAGCAGGAGCCTTAGCGCTTGCTTTACTAGGGTTCCTCTCTTTCACTCTCTCATGCTCTTCAGATCTAAGCAAGACATAGGTGGCCACACTCTCTCTGCTCACGGCTGGTCACAAATCCGGCCGGACCACCTCGACTGGGGCAGGGGTGTAGGTGCATCATTCACGCTATCGTCGGCGGCGGGGGAGGAGACCAACGGCTGCCCGCGCGTCCCGAACGGCGGCCGTGTCGTTCTCTCCGATAGAGCGCCGGCTCGGGAGGGCCTCCGACCCCTTCTTCCTCCCTGCGGTATTGTGGCCAAGATGCGGCCTCCCGATGCCGTCTTTGCCACATGCCGACGACCCTCAGGTATATATTCATTCGAAACCTGCCTTTCTCTACTGCCCCAGCTCCCCACGTGGCTGCGTGTGGATCTTTTTCTACTTCCATCGGCTGTTCCAAAGCCACCTAGACTTTTACTATTATTAGAGGTAAAGGTAGTTCATACAGTCGAATCTAAGAGTTGGTTCAAACAGGGAAGAAAGTGGGAAAGCTGTAGCATGAATCTAGGACTTGGTTCTAAGAGGAAACGAGGGAAAGTAGTAGATACTGGCTACCCAACCGGTCTCTTGGCTGAAAAGGCGAAGAAAGCATGGTGGATGGCGAAGGGTGGGGGGAAGTGGAGTCTCTTGGTTGAAAAAGGAAAGAAAGTGAGGGGTCTTGGGGGACAACGCAAATGAGAATGAGCAGGTCTAGATTTCCTGTGCTCACATAGGAAAATGTCGCCGAGGAGATAAAAATGGGACAAATGCAGACATGTTGCCTGAGTGTTTGCCGCTCTCGGCAACCACATCTGCCTCACCACTTTATGCCCCTGCTGTCCCTACGACCATATCGCTACCGTTAATGTAAAATCACATGAAGCATTAAGCAATGCCACCTAATGTCACTATAAGTAATGGTCTAGTGCCGTTGACAAATTGAAGCAATGCCACCACCATTTTATGAAGTGCTTCCGTCTTGTTTTATTTCCCATGAATTGTGTTTTTGCCGTTACACTTAAATCTCACACTGCTAACATTGCGTCATCCCAGTGGAACTGCACAAATTTGATTGCACATTTACTGACCATGTGCTACTCTCATGACAGTAATACTAATGCTATTGTTCTGCATGTTAATCTAGTGGCAGTGTTGATGTGATGTGATGCTACTTACTTAAGGGCACTTTCATACTGTCAATCTAGTGCCAATTATAACACAATAGATGCTGCTGTTAATCATACGCCACTGCAAATACATGTCACTGTTTAAATAACCATATTCCATATTTGCGCAAACAGGGATGTCTGTCTCCATATCGTTTCTATCTGCGCAATCAAAAGTACACACCTCAGTTTTAGTACAACTGCACAAAATGAGATGGCTATTCCTAGCTGCCGTCCTCTAACCTCCAGTGTTCCAGGTATTCCTACATTGGTAGTAACTAGGTAGAATGACCAACGCAATCTAAAAGAAGCTGATTCGTACGTTTTACTTCCTGATTGCAGTGCAGGGACGAGCGAAAACAACTGCATCCTAGTCCGGAATGCACTTTCTACGAGTTGATCCATGGACCGAGGACTAGCTGGCACGGCTGCACGGAGGTTTTTGGGACAGGTGCGCGGACAAGAGGCATTGTGGTCTGCTTATTTCTGCAAATAGCGGTGCTTAAATTTAGTGGAATGCACAAGAATTTCACCTTGTCAGTACACTACATGGTTCAGTTCAGCATTCCAACTGAGAACACAATTATAATTGGTTATTCTGGAATGAGAGAACCTAACCCTGGATGGTGGCAACAAGAAAAAACCAGAGTGAACTCCAGGAAATTTAAGCCTGCCGGGAGGCCCTTTGCTCAGAGAAGCCTTGCTTGTTTTTTCCTGATTTGTAAACCTTCTCACAACTTTGTCTTTTGCTGTGAACTAGTATATGTTTGTTATGTTCTATGAATCATTGAGATGTATAAAATAGCTTAACTTATGCTTTTCAAGTTTTTTATGAAGCCGAGTTTAATGTGAGTGTTCCACATGAACGCTGGACTAGCGTGTGAACGTTTGGAATTTACATTGTGGCCTCAGTTAACTGCATGAACCACTGTAACAAGATACGTAGTTGCTTATATGTCAGACAACAGATTATTGATTGTTAGCTGGTCGATAGCCTAGTGTTGAAGCGAGCTGAGCCAATGTGCCGTGTTTTGCACAACTGCTTACAAGTGGGGTAGCACCAACAGTGTTTACAAGTACTTATGTATACGTCGGCGCACAGTTCTCGAACGAGTACTCTATTTCATCAAACACACACTGCTCGTATGATAAACCGTGACAACTTATGTCTTACCATGCCATATTCATGAAAAAACTAGTGAGGACGCATCTGTTTCGGCAACAATTACGATGGTTCTCACATGATTCACGGGCACACAAAAGTAGCAGCAGTTCCCATAGACGGATTCAAACAGAGTACTAGCCCCAGAGGGCTCGATAATAGGCAAGGTTCGGATAAGTAGACACAATCCAAACTAGTATTAAACACTAGCTGGGGCAACTATTTCATGCCTCGATCTAATTTGGGCTGGACACAAGACGGACCTTGCCATGAACATCATCGAGGACGTCCGGCAGCAGCTCAATCCTGTGAACCTTCATGAAGATAACCTTGTGGCCTTGCCACTCATAAACTTGTTTGTGGAGGCATGCCACGTCATCTTCCTGCGTAAGCTTGACAAGAACAGTATGCCTCACAAACGAAGGAGTAGCTTTGAACTTCTTGTGCTTCAGTACACCCTGGACAACACGCCTGACAACAGTGAGGCTGGAATACAACTCGACATCGGTATAAGCGCAAATGGCTTCCAGGATCCAACAGCCTAAGAACTCTGTTTTCCCAGTGCGTATATTCAGGTCATCCGCCTCATAGCGAGTGACATGTACAACCACACAATCCTTGTCTGCATCAGGGCTCTAATTGAAACAGAAACAAATTCTGAATTACTTTCCAGTATAAGAAACACAAGTTATTTAAACCACTATGTATAGCATGGCATCGAAGCTAATAAAATTTTGCATTATTCATCACCACATACTTAGATGAAAAACCACAATCGAGATCGGCAAAGAAGAAAATCACCTTGGGCAGCTCAGCGGGGGGGGGGGGACACATCCTCGAAGGGGGAAAACTGCTCCTGCAGTGCCACGGGGGCTGTAACCTCAAACGGGGCATTGACCATCTCAGTAGTGGCCGTGAGCGTATCTGGGGTCGGCTCGGTGGCTGCCTCCATCTTCTTGGAGCTCTCTGTCTCGTGGGGATCAGCCTCCCGCGTCTGCTCCAATATCGGCAGATCTTTGCCTGGTTCTCCTTGGTCCATCATGAAACTGACGAATACTAGGAGACCACTGAAAGGAAAACACAATCGCAATGACAATGAAACAAAAAAGAGAGTGAGGATCGGTTACTGCTTTGCAAAAGTTCTTTTTTTCTCTGAACGAAAATATACCAATATCACGGATCCGCTTACCTTCCCTTCGTTGGGAGAGAAGAACAGTGGCAGATGCGAGTGTTGGCTTTCTTGAAGACGGTGAGGGAGAAGGGGATTCAGCGAAGAGTGAAATGATGGTTGCTTCGTCCGTCAAACTTAGACTGCGGGGAGGTGGGGTTTTGTGATACGACGGCTCGTTACTGCCGCGCTACGACCGGGGTGACTCTCCGCCTGCATACTGCCTTCTAATTTGGTGGATGGCATTTGGGCCCGCGCGCGGCATGGCCCGCATGTCGGTGAACAAAAGTAAAACGGCATTCAGTAGAGGGAGACGTTTCGATGACCTAGGAGGAGCCAGAAGCGGTAGTGTATCCACTGTACTAGTAGTAATTGTTTTTCTGGTAGCTGTAGAGTGTCTCCACTGTACTAGTAGTAATTGTTTCTCTGGGCCCAAGACAAAACAGCCCATCCACCCTAGTAAATAATAAAATCAATTCAAAAGCCCATATATTTACTTAATGAGAGGCGCTACCCACACCCAGCACACCGCCCCCCAAAAAAACCTGGGTGCTCTTCTTCCTCCTCACTCCCACCCACCTCACGTCAGCTCGCTCCACTCGTACCCCCAAATTCCTCACCTCACTCCTACAGAAAACCCCAGCTCCCCTTCTTCCTCACTACTACAGAAAAACCCCAGCTCCCCTTCTTCTTCACTCGCACTACAACTAGGCTCGTCATTCGTTACTCTGCTCAAATCCGTGAGCGCGACGCGACGCCCTCGAGGAAAATGGAGTCGGCTGACCCCAGCGCCAAGAAGATGAGGCTCCCGCCAGCGGCGACGCCTGTTGTAGATCCCGCACCCGGCAGCGCGGGGAGAAGCGGCGACCCCGCCCCCACCGGATCCCAGGAACCCGTAGAATCTCGGGTGGACCGCATCAGCGATCTCCCGGACGCCGTCCTTGGGGAGATCATCTCGCTTCTCCCCACCAAGGATTGCTGCCGCACCCAAGTCCTCTCAATTCGGTGGCGCCCTCTATGGCGCGCCGTGCCCCTTAATCTCGACTGTCGTCAGCTATCTCTCTTCAATGATTTTGAAATCCCCAGAGCCATCATCTCCTCCCACCAGGGCTCCGTTCAAAGCCTCTGCATCCCGTCATGCTACCTGAGCAAGCATACCATGCCCTGCACGGTGGACGCCTGGCTGAAATCCCCTGAATTCACAGAACTACAGCTGCTTGAGTTCTACTATTCCCCTGGAAATCACCTACCAGATACCGAACGCCATCTACCTGTGCCCTCAGCACCGATGTCCATCTCGCGGTTTTCCTCCTCTCTCCACACCGCCACCTTTGCGCTGTGCTACCTACCAGACAATCTGGTACTAAACCTTCGACTCCCATTTCTCAAGAAACTTTCACTTGTGCGGGTTCGTATATCGGAGGCCTCATTGCACAGCATCATCCACTCCAGTTGCCCTGCCCTGGAGTGCTTGGTGCTTGTTTTCACAGTTAGAATCGGTTGTCTCCAAATAAAGTCGCCTAACCTTGTAAGAATTGGAATTTCTTTTGACGGAAGGCAGCTCATCATCCAAGATGCCCCTTCACTTCAAAGGTTGATCCTTGATTCTAGTTATTCACCGTCGCAAATAACCGTCCTCTCTGCGCCTAAACTGGAGACCTTGGGTGTAATACATGATCTCTGTGCTCATTTCAAGATGGTGTTTGGCTCCACAGTTCTTCAGGTACTTTATATTATCATCTACACTTGTAACCATAAGCTGCATTTTAAATTTCTGCGCATAAGTTATATATCATCTCGGAGTACACATTTTGTACTAATATTATGTTCTATGCTCAATGAAGAGTTTCTCCATGGATAGCCTATCAATGGTGCTGGATTCTGTCAAGATCTTATATATCCAAATGAATAGTTTTGATCTGAACAAGATTATTGGCTTGCTGCAATGCTTTCCATGTCTGGAGAAGTTGTATATAAAGGTGATAATTTCACGCACATTGGAAGCCCGCATATAGTGTACTAGAATTAACCGTTCAGCTGTTGCTCTTTCCACACTCTTTTTTTAGACCTTAACTGTTTTCAATCTTCATGTCTATTTAGGCAACAGGACGGGGTAAGAAAGTTATAACCAATCGGTGGATTCGTAAGCACCGGGATTTTCTCACTTCTCATGACATTCGATTGAAGACAATAACGCTAGAACGATATGTAGCCAACCATGCAAACACTAGATTTGTCACATTCTTCCTGCTGAATGCGAGGTTACTATTGTCCATCAGGCTTAAGTTTATCAGCAGCATGGTTTTGACGGATGGGTATGTCGAAGAGCAAAAAAAGGAGTTTCAGGTGGGCAAAAGAGCTTCTGAACGTGCCGGGCTTCTATTTACAACATATTGTGGTCATAATCCAGTAAATTTTACGACCCAGGATGTTCATTCTATGGACCTGACCGATCCATTTGACTGTGACTGCCGAAAACAGTGCTGGAGTTAGATGTTGTTGCCCTTTTCAACCTGGGTTTTGTCTAAACCTGATGAACAATTAACCCTCGTGCTTTTGTACAGTTTGTAAGCTGGAGTTAGATGTTCTTGCCCTTTTCAACTCGGCTGTGACTGTCATATTTTCTTTGAAACAAGGCAAATGGCTTGCCATTCGTTTAATTTAGAGTGAAATATTGTAACAAATCCCAACCAAGGGAAATAACATCACTCTCGCCGGCTGCTTGAGCTCACTGTGCATTACAGAAGCCAAGTGATTAGTCCCCCACCAGCACCCACAAACTTATTTCGAACTAGCACACCAAATGGGCTGTAAATTTTCATAGGAAAGGCTGCATGACCGTGACAGATTTGGATTCTGACATTTGGGACCCACCAGGAAATAGCCTATCCAAGGTGGTGTCGACTTACTAGCTAGTCAACAAACGATTCTGCCTACCAGCCGTTGGATTGACATCCAACATCTGTCGTGTATCTTCTATCTCTTGTCTTCTTCCTCGAGCCGCCCCGTCGGCTCCGCCTGCTCCCGCCTCCCATCGCAGGCTGCTCCTCCGCCGCCCTACCGTTCTCTCCAACATTGGCTAGTCCCTCCCTCTATTCCCCCACACGTCCTGTTATTCTCGGGCGACGTCAGCCCCAACACGCACCCGCACCCGAACCAGTCAACCCTCGTACTCCCCTCTGCCTGCGACTGGACCGGCGCATCTTCCACGGCTCCTGTTCGTTCTGTCCGAGGCCTCGCCGTCATCCTCGGCCTTGGTTCGCTCTCCGTGCGTGGTGCGCCGCCCTCTTGCGTTGTCAACGTCGTCAACAACCGAGAGGAACAAGGAGATGACTGTACGTGGAGAGGACGACAGTAGGGACCCACCAGCGTCATGGCAGTACGCAAGCAAGTGCCTCGTTATTACAAGCCCAAAAAAGGGTTCCTCCTAATGGTTGGAGATCCGGGGCTCACGCCATTGTCAACGTAGTCAATAAACGAGAGAATTACACAACGAGCGGCTGACACCAGGGACCCAGCAGGTCGCGCAGTTGTTATTTACTTTTTTTAGGAACAAGCAGTTGTTATTTATACTAGTTTTAGCGACGGATCAGGGTAACAACGGGGCTGTGCGGGGCTGTGGCCCGTCTAGCCAGGGTTTTATTTATGTTTACCACATCATGAGCCCAGTTGTGTTTTTTTCTTGCTGAAAATGGCTAGCCCAGTTCTATTTTTTTAAAGAAATACCCAAACGAGGCCTACTTGCTTTATCAGCCCTGCTGGGCTGCAAATCTTTCAAGACGAGGAGAGTTTCATTCGGTTTGCCCAGAAATGGGCTGTACATTTTTAAAACACATCAAACCGGGAATTAGTTTCAATTTTTTTCATTACAAGATTTTAAATTCCATTGATTTTTATGCGTGGACAATTATTTGGATTTTATATTTATATAAATTATTTTTCAAAATAGTTTGAATGTGACTCGATATTTCGGGATTAAAAACAGTTGACCGCACCGAAATATGCAAAATTTCGTATAATTTTTAACCGTGGCCACAATATGGGGTGTAATGCTAACAAAAAGAAGATGGGCTCCAAAAAAATTCTTAAGAATTGGCAAATGGGCTGTAAATTATTAGAAATAATGGCAGATGGGTTGTATGCTGTTTTCCACAGATTTGAGGCTGACTTGTGCGCCTACTACAGGTTGACGCGTATGCTTTCCTAAAAAAAGGTTGACGCACACGCAACGCCGTGTCAACTTAGTCAACACACGAGAGCAGTGACTGTTGGATGTCCATCCAACGGCCGTCGTGCTTCTTCAATCTCTGCTCTTCCTGCTCCAGCCGCTCAAACAAGCGCCGGCGGGACTGCCTGCTCCCTCCTCCCGCGGCCGGCTATGCTGCCGCGCAGGCCTCACCGCCCCATCGTCTCCCATCGCTGGCCTAGCCATCCCTCTACTCACCCACACCTGCTGTTATTCTCCGGCGACGGCAGACGAACCAGTAAACCCTCGCACTCCCCTCCGCGTGGGAAACAACTGCCGAGTCTTCCCTGGCTCCGTGTCGTTCCCTTCCTAGGCCTCGCCGTCGTCCACCGCCCTGGTGCTCTCGGCGCGGCGTGGTCAACGTGGTCAACGAACGACATGCATCGGAAGTGGACTGTACGTGGAGAGGCTGACAGCTGGGTCCACGGCCGCACGCAAGGAAATGCCTCCTTATTATGTGCAACATAATGATTCCTCCACCTGACAGCTGGGACCCACCGGAAGGGCCTCTGTATTTCGCGAAAAAAATGTTCCCCCGCTGACAGGTCGGACCCACCAGCTATATCTTCGCATGCAAGGAAGTGCCTCCTTATTACGCACAAAAAAATGAATACTCCCCCTGCTAGCTGGGACCCACCATAGTGGGAGGCTGACTTGTGGGCCTACTAAGATGACGGGGACGGAGGGCTTTGTCAACTTAGTCAATATGAACGATTCTAGCTCCAGTGACCGTACGATGTCCATCCAACGGCCGTAGTGCTTCTTCAACCTCTGGTCTTCTTGCTCCAGCCGCCCAAACAAGCGTCGGCCGTGCCGCCTGCTCCTGCCTCCCATGTCCGGCTGTGCTGCCACCGCTGGCCATGCCATCCCTCTATACTCACCCACACCTCCTGTTATTCTCCGGCGACGGCAGCCTCACACCGCAGCCGAAGCAGTCAACCCACGTACTCCCCTCCGCGTGGGCATCCACTGCCGCGTCTTCCCCGGCTCCGCGTCGTCCCCTTCCTAGGCCTCGCCGTCGTCCACCGCCCTGGTGCTCTCGGCGCGGCGTGGTCAATGTGGTCAACGAACGACTTCCATCGGAAGAGTACTGTACGTGGAGAGGCTGACAGCTGGGTCCACGGCCGCAGCAAGGAAGTGCCTCCTTATTACGCGCAAAATAATTATTCCTCCACCTGACAGCAGGGACCCACCGGACGGGCCACCGTATTTCTGAAAAAACGTTTCCCCCTGACTGCTGGGACCCACCAGCTACATCTTCGCACGCAAGGAAGTGCGTCCATATTACGGGCAAAAAATGATTCGCCCCTGACTGCTGGGACCCACCAGCTACATCTTCGCACGCAAGGAAGTGCCTGACAGTCGGGACCCACCTGGTCGAAGCGTACGTAGCTTTGTCATTCTGGTCGCGAACGTGTACGTACATACGATCGGTCTGTCTGCAGGCTGCAGCGATGAACCGTGGCCGTGTAAGGAAGGGCACGTGTCGTAGTAGAGGCGCGCACGTATAGTAGAGGCGCGCACGTAGCATGTACACGTACGTACAGCGGCCAGGGTGCAAGAAAGTAAATACGGCCACGTACGTACATACGGCGGGGTCTCGAACGCCTACTCGTGCATATGTACGGCCAGGGCTCGTGTACATGGCTGGGTCGGAACGGAGAAACTGCGTCGTCGTCGTGTTCATGGGTGGCAACGGAATGCGTCGTGTTAATCGGGAGGCAACGGAATGCATGCTGTTCATCGGGAGCCAACCGGCTTGGACGGAATAGCCGATGGAAACGAGGCCTGGCGTACCGCAGAATGGAGGAAACAGCCTTGTGTTTGACCGCCACGGTCGAAACGGATCCTGTTCATTGGGAGGGGTCTGGCGTACCGCAAAACGGAGGAAGCGGACCTCCTACGGTCGAAACGGGGTCCTGTTGATCGGGAGGGGTGTGGCGTATCACAAAACGAAGGAAACGGACTTGTGTTGGAGCGCTACGGTCAAAATGGGGGTCCTGTTCATCGGGAGGGGTGTGGCGTACCGCAAAACGGGACTCCACGGGATACTGTTCATCTCCACCGTCGACTGCCTCCATGGGCTACTGTTCTCATCCACCGTCGACCTCCTCCAAGCCTCCACCTGCGACTGTTCATCCACGGGCTCCTGTTCATCCAGCCTCCACGCGCGCTCCTCCATCGGCTACTGTTCAAGCCAGCCCTCTCCACGGGGTCCTGTTCAACCACCCCTCCATGGGCTACTGTTCATCCAGCCTCCACCGGCTACTGTTCAACCAGCCCCTCCACGGGTCCTGTTCATTCCAGCCTCCACGGGGTCCTGTTCATCCCACCGGCTCGATCGATCGGGGTACTGTTCATTCCAGGCAACGGCCTCTACTACCACGGGTCCTGTTCATCCAACCCCCCACCGGGAACTGTTCATCCAAACCCCCCACCAACGCTCACTGTTCATCCAGAGGCAGCATCGATCGCTTCAGTTAGCAGCAGTAGCGAAGGAATCACTCAGGTTCAGTTAACAACAAGGGATCCGATCGCTCGGGTTCAGTAACGTAGCTGCAGTGCAATCGCTCGGGTTTAGTTAGAGCCCAATGCCTCGCACCCACGCGCCGTGTACGAGAGAAACACGCATCGCTCGGCCCCCGACCACCCACCGTAACCGGGAACTCCCCCGATATTTTCCTCGCCCTCGCTTCTGCCACGGTTTTCTCCGACATGGACGGCCCAAAGATTGTCATGCAGTTGCGTCTCTGGCCCGCCCAGGACGAAAAGCCCACTTTCTGTCATGATTTTTTGTCATAGAAGTAGGAGCCCACCACATCTATGATGATACCGGGTTTTGTCACAAGTATCGTCATAGAAGTGTCATAAGCATGACAGAAAAAAATTCGTTCGGCCCAAAATGTCATGGATGTGTCTTTTTTTTGTAGTGACTGTCTCTCTCTCTCGCACACATGCTCAACAAAGGTTTTCCCGTGAATAACTTATCGTCTATTCATCAACAGTCATGGCAGTACGGCGAACACGAGACATGAAAAAGAATAAACCTACACGTGCGTAGACCACCTAGTATGACTACTAGGACTAGAGCAAGCCGAAAGCGCGACGCCGTCACCCCCTCCTTATCGGCGACGGGAAAACCTTTGTTTTACACAGTCGAGAAGTCATTGTGCTAAGGCCCCACATGCTGAGCCGTTAAATAGAATGTAGATCCAAGTTTATGGAAACAAGTATCGATAATACATTTGTATCTGCATACTTGTATTTCTTCTCTTACAAAAAAACTGAGTTTGTGATGATGGTACACGTGCCATCTTGCAATATAGATCGTTCGATCTATATCTGATGGATAGAAATTAAACTAAAAGATACCCGCACCTCTCTCCACATTTGTAGACAAGGCATTCCCTCCTTCATCCTTATCTCCAACAACCTCATTGTTGAGCAATTAAAAAAGGAAGCCTCTGGAACAAACTGGCATGGTGGTCGCTATCGGCGTTGTCCATCCCCATGCCTCTGCTCAGTCCGACCACCAATCACCACCACGCCTCACTCCTCTTCACCTTATCTCCTCTTTCTCGAGATGTCATTAGTTTTTACACACGGGATTACTCCAGCATGGGTCAATCACAACAGGTGTTTTATAAAAAAATGCATCTTGATGTTCCGTGCAATGCACGGACATCTTGCTAGAACTCCTACAGAAGACTTAGTTGGTGATGATGGTGTGTCTGCCATCCGTCATTTCTGACCATTAGATCTACATCTAACGACTGTGAGGTAAGTTGTTACCTTTTCTCACCAACATCCGACTTCTCTACCAATTTGCAGAAAACCCATAATTAGTATCTTAAAACCAACCACATCCCTCCCTCACCTCACCAAAACAGCCCAAGGAATATATTCTGATTGAAACGTAATATATCTCTAGTGATATATGTATATCAAAATTAGAGTGTTCTATCAAGTTTGTGAATAAGTATTATTCTAATTATGATCCGTTGCAACACACGTGAACATTGCTAGTATTTCCAACCATGCAAAAAAATGCTAGTATTTTCATAGTTTCGAGTTTTCCATCAAGATATTAGTCACTCATGGTTGATATTTAGTTTCAATCACGTACACATAGGCACTATGTAACTAGCCTTGCTTATTGGCTTACAAAGCTTAACTTTCACTCCTACTTACAGTATGTAGAGTATTTAACAAAAAAACTACCAATTTCAACCAGCCCTAGGAAGAAACTATTGTACAAAAAAATAGAAAAAACATACCCAAAATTTCTTAATCCGCGCCAAAAACTACTGCCTAGTGCTGATTAGGCTCGTTTAAACCCGTTTATGATAGTTGGGCCACACGTCCGTGCTGACGAGGCAGCTTAAACCAACACATTTTGTTTGACGTTGACACGAGGGACGCACATCTGACCTTCTATCCTGTTATTCCCCCTCAAATCATTATTTTTCCGGAACATTACTTCAAACAGTACTGATGCGTGTTCGTCGGTGGCGCCGGTGATGAGCGAGTTGGCCGTCGCTCCGCCGGACGGGCCGGACACCGCGTTGGCCTCCGCATGGGTTGGCTGGCTGGCCCGAGCGTGACTCACGCGCGAGCAAGCCGCCGCACTAGCCTTCGCTCGAGCTAGATGGCTGGCCTTAGCGCGGCGCGCGCGAGCAACCCGCCGCATCACCGTGCCAATCTAGCTAGCAAACCTTGCAGACAAGCAGCTGGATGCATCCAGCAGGGTGTGTGCTATCTTGGCTAGCTAGCGGCCGCGAGCGCCGGACGGAGCTGGCAACCGGGCTGCCACAAGATGGGATCCGCACTGCCGGCGGTTTTGACCTCGCCTTCTACCGGTGGCGGTAGCTGCGTCCCATGGCCAAGGATGACTAGGTGGACGGCCCGGAGGTAGGAGGTCACTCGGGGACTTTTATCCAGACTGACATGTAGCTCCCACAAGTCATAACGCCTAACTTGCCGGTCGAATAGAAGGCATTGACTTAAGGGGCGACATGGGTTGAAACGTGCCTATAATGGCACTTTGTAGAGTAGTTGTTTCTTGGTAGGGCTGGTTGGTAAGGGCATGTACAATGGTTGATAAGGTAGTCTTATCTTAAGTCTGCCACGTATGCAAGTGGTAGTAGTTTCTTAGCATTATTAGTGGTTTCTTGTAAGGAACAATGTACTAGCAACAAAAGGCGATTCTAGGTTGCGTTGTACTCCAATGAGTATTACTAGTGGTCGCGGGAGTGTATAGTTCGTTTTGTGGGTTCGATCCCGGCCGAACGCACGGCGGCCTTTTTCTAAATAGTAACTTTGCTGTGAGCCAATATTGTACACTGGTAGTTTGACTTTTGAAGTCGAACGGATGTGTCACACCACAATCTGGGTGCACTGGATAGCCCAGCCACGTGAACGGGTTTTCCCTCCCATCATCTCGTGGCTCGCGTGCTCTCCCTAGCCGAACCTCGCTTGCAGCTTCCTCATTAGCTAGCATATTTAAACTAGCGCCTCCCAATTAAGCCCGAGGAGCCGGAAAAGCCTGGCGCAGCATTGGGAACTATGCAATATGGCTCTGTACGTAAAGTGCTAGTACTGTACTACTCTGTAGCTTGTGGCGCTGCACGCATGGACGTCACTCCATTATCGGCTCTATAAAAGAAATTCCTCTTCACGTGATTTTTTTTGTTTTGAAACGGAGGCAAAAGCTTTGCCTCATCTCATTCATAATGAGGAACTACTAACAAAGTTCGATGAGATCGATTACACCTCCACAAATGGAAGCGAAAAGCCTAGTCTCACTGTATCAAATAACTCAAATGTTCTACCCCCGCAGTAACCGTCGCTGATAAGCAAGCTGCTAGTGTGTGCGTGAGAGGAGCGGCTGAGTAGGCCAGATACGCGCTTGAATAGAGCACCGAGAGTACCCACTACGCAGGTGTACTTTCCCTGCATTGATAGTACAACGATGGTTCTAGAGAATAGTAGTACCCTCCACTTCCAACTGTAGCTCCTTGGCCCTGAGATTCAAGAGTTCAAAACTGGTGCACTATACTAGAAGTACACTACATCGCACTACTAGTTGAGAAAGTAGTACTAGTATTGCTATAGTATGAGTGCGTAGTAAATAATAGCCTCATCCCTTCGCTAAGGAATGACCGAGGAGCTACAGTTGGAAGGGACGAGGCTATGCGGTTACTATGCTCTTATCTCCTCCTCGCCAGTTCCCCTCGCCCCGAAGAGAAGGCAGTTCATCGCTGCTCCCATGGATTCGCCAGGCGGTTCTCCTCCTCGTCGGGGCTGGGAGACCTTGGACGACGATCCTCTAGGAGAAATCACACGCCGCTCCGACGTCCTCACCGCTGCAAGACTCGGTGCTTTCTGCACCAACTTTTTTAAGGCGGTGCTTAAAAAGGCTTGGGAAAAGGACATGTTTGTTGGTCTTCCATGCGTCCTCAAGGAGAAGGTTCTTCTATGGGACAATCCTTCGAACTGTCCACCGCACCCTGGCCATGGTTGCACGTTGACTCCGCTAGAGTTGCCGACGTTGAGAGGTAGTCGGATTTTGTCCAGTGAGCAAGTCAGTCATGGAGTTTGATCGTGTAGTACTTAGTTATTCCATTTCCATCCCGTAATTTCTCCGCTGCCCACTATCTTATTTATAGGTCTGGGTCGGTGCCAACAAAGATTGGCTTGCATACCTCTGGCTGGGTACCACCATCATTTTGCACAACATCCACAACAGTGCGGCCATTCCCGTAGACCCCTTCTCCACCATTGGGATTGGCCTTCAGGACTGGCTGGGCTTGAATACGTATGATGATGCCTACATGAGATTGAAGAAGATAGCAATTGCGGACCCACCGACAAAGCGGCGCGGCTACGACGATTATTATCTCATCGCGGTGTTCGACATAAGGATTGTCATCAATGCAAGAGGTGGTAACGGTAGAGGCTGGCGCATGTTGGCCGCGGCAGATTTGTACCCCTACACGTTCGAAGATGTCGTGCGCCATCTAGGCTGCATCTTCGCGGTGACAAGCCAGGGGACTTGTTTCATCTGGTTGC
Organism: Triticum aestivum; assembly: GCF_018294505.1. NCBI lineage: Eukaryota > Viridiplantae > Streptophyta > Magnoliopsida > Poales > Poaceae > Triticum > Triticum aestivum. Next base: position 126,455,717 of record NC_057811.1, on the reverse strand, counting down.
CATACTACGGTATAGGAGATCACAAACGGAATGCACAAACCATCATTTGCATCCCTAACGGTACTCCATTATTTTGCATGGACCAGTCATCCCCCGATCAAAATAAGATCGCCGATCTTGGATGTGCATTTGCATCCGCGATTCGGTCTAACCTGGAACCTTGTAGCTGACTTTGGCATATTGGGATCAACTATCTTAGCAGTCGTTACCCATGGTACCACTGATGTGCAACATGGTCACACAATCTACCATGATCGGACCGTCACCATCTACCCAGGTATTCCATTTTCTCATTGTTGTGTGTTAGAGTAGTAGAGTAGTAGTACTTGTTAGTTATTTTCTTTTCTTGACTGGAACATGTTTCTTGTACTAGTAGTACAATTTAGTATATATTTTTTAACCGTCTCGCCTTCTCTTCCATTGTTGTACTACTTACTAGTACTAGTAGGAGTACTTTTTTACCTTGGAGGACGCGTATAGCTAGCTAGGCCCTTGAAGACTTGAACCCACTAGCTCCCACCATTTTTGTTTTTCCAGGTCTTACTATCTCATCCATGTAGCCAAGAGTGGCTATATATAATAAGCCGGTTATCTTACTTCCTCTATACCAGAGTAGTACTAATTGCTGCACAGTATTACTGACCGCCATATTTGAGCACAACATTATTATGCATGGACCTTGACTATGTACGTCACCATGTGTCCAGATCTGAGATGCCGCATGTACCAGATGAACGGCGCCGAGTTCGACCCCCATGATGTTACGTGGGTGCCGAGGAACACTCTTGGAGAGTACTCGCTTTTCATTGGGGACAGCAACCCCATTGTGAAGCGGATGCCACCTTCCGTGCACGACACCGGATGCCTGTCGTTCATGAAGCATGGTTGTGTCTTCAATGCACACCGCCGGATGAACGACATGCTGGGACACGCTATCCCTGATTTATGTCGCTTCAGCTTGGATGAGTCTCCATCGTGTGGAACCGGACTAGAAAGCTGCGGCAATGATTCCCGTTGCCCACTGCTATGGATCGTGCCATCCATGAAGAACACCCGGGACTGGAACCTAGAGGAGGACATGTAGCCCATCTATAACGTGTAAGTGGAGTATGGTAAATTGTGAACGGTAGCGCTATGAATATATGTAGACTAGTCGTGCACAAATTTATCACATGAAGTGGAGATGAACTTGTGTGGCATAGTGACATTTGTCCTCTAGAATTTATTACTAGTAAATGTGTTATGTGTACGTGCAACTTGTGTGGTTGTTGCATGGGCTCCAACACGCTCTTTGAGAAAAAAAGGTGGCACAGCTTTGGATATAGGTGATGTGGTGGCATCATACAGTAGCATCGTTCGCTATAGTTGTAGTACTCCTACTAGGACGACAACTCCTATAAAACCTTGCGCTTGGCTCTTTGCCTCTTCTGGAGGTTCAACAGTTCGTACTCATGTGAACCTTGCACTTGGATCTTTGCCTCTTTGGAAGGTCCAACAATGATGATACTATAGTACAGTATGCTTCTGGCAATCTGACACCGATTGAACTGTTGCATGTCCACCGCGAGGGCGAGGGAGAGGGAGCTGTAGTCAAAACCCTCTCCTCGTCCTACAAGCCACCGCGCGCGTGGGCGAGGAGAGGGCGTAGTAAGCAAGCTTCTCCTCGTCCGGCGAGTTGACGGGGCACATCAAAGCAGTACTAGTACTAGTACATACTGCGTCCTTTCCGGGTAATATGGCTTAATTTGAAACGAGAAAATACACTGACGGTTAACGTATGTAACAATACGCTCTTTACGGTCACAATATAGTTTTGCGGTGATTATACGATCACTAGCTCATCGTAGAGCACCGTATTGCACCCTACTGACCAGCCACATAGTCGACGTGGCACTTTTTCGATTGGTTAAGTTGACACCTGGTTTCTGGGTCCCACCTGTCAGTTGGCAGAGCAAAGAAATCAGTTAAACAAAACTTTACACAGGCGCGACATGAGTCCAACCCTTGCGTGCGAACCACCCTGGCTGCGTATGCAAGTGCATGCACGTGTACTCCCTCAGTCTTCCAACAAAGAGTGTACATCGACTCAAAAACAAAGAGTGTACATCTACACTTCCAATGCATTTAGCCTTTAATCTAATCGATATTGATTGACTAATGCACCAACTTGTGCTCTAGCTATAGGCTACATGTCTATCCTTAATTACAGCATGCAACAACCTTCATTTAATCTTCTTCTCTCAATGGTCACATGCACACATAAGTCTGCTAATTTTGGGCGTTAATTATGCCCTGGTCAATGTGTAAATCTCTATATGTACAGTCTTTCACGGACGTAGGGAGTAGGTTGAGCACTTGAGCGTGAGTGTGTGTGTTGCATCTTGTGATGTGTGCCGCAGGGGTGCATGAGTGTTGTGTGCGTCCATGTGTACGTGTGAGTGTTGCATGTTGCATGCATGCATGCATGAGGCTTTTACTCCCTCCCATTGACATGTTCATATTTCAAGCTTCATTAAAACGTTGCATGCAAGAATTAAGAGATAACTCACCAATGCGTGTAAAAGTTCTGGTCATTTGTTCCTCATGCATGCATTCCCATTAATACGTTCGTAAACACAATTTTCTTGAGGAAAACGAGCCCATTATTGAGTACTTTCGGAAAAAAAATCTTCGGGCACTCATCTTTTACTACTACATTGGTTGATGATTTTTTTATTGACCTGTATATAAACCTCCGTCCTGGTTTAATGGTCCCCTTCGTACTTAGTGTAAAATTTTGACCGTAAATTTAACTAACAAAGTGTCAGTGCATGTCATAAAAAACTATACCATTAAAAACTATGTTCAAATATGAATCCAGAGATATGATTTTTGGTGAAATGCATTAACATTTCATTAGTTAAATACTCCCTCCATCTAGGTGTATAAGTCACTTTACGAAAACCAAATAATCCCAAAACACTTAGGCGCGATGCATTAACTCCCACCTCGTTTCTTGTTTCTTGACATATCAACCAATAAGAGATGTGGGCGCGCATGTTTTCAATAACTCGAGACTACCAAACACAACATGTAGTGGTTAGTTCATTGCATGCAATGCTATTAATTAGCAAATAAATATTAAGTTCTCTTGTTTTCCCTCCTTGGTCACGGTGCACAACCAAAGATGACTTCTTCACCTGGACGGAGGGAGTAGATGGTCAAAGTTTGACACAAAATTAATGCATTGGTAAACATAATTTTTGAGGAAAACGAGTGCATTAATTGAGTGTTTTTGCAAACTACAAAAATTATTCCAGCACTCACCATCTACCTTTGTTGATGAGATTTTTGAATTGAGCCCTATAAACCAGAAAGGAGGTAGTACTAATACTCCTACATTATTGGCGCCGGGTGCCTTGGCCAATGTTTCATCTTGTTGGACAGGATGAGCGTAGAGGCATAGGGATACTGTAGATAGGAAGTCTTAGCGATCCATTATTCCCCATCTCGGTCAGAGAGAACTATTCAACTAGTCTTCACAGTGAAGTGACAATACACGCTGCAGCAGATGGGACACTTAATTAATAAGCTGAACCAGCGTGTTGATGTTACTAAATCAGCCTTACCTAGTACTGCCATCACATTTTCCAGTGGAGCACGCTTCCGCAAATACACCTACGCACCTCTCTCCTAAACTAACTGACATATGGGCCCTCTTGAGGTAGACCCACATGTCATCGGCGTAACTATTTACACTCTGAAGGACGGTATATCCTGGTAGTAGTACTAGTAGAATTGAGATTTAATGCACTTTCTTCCCCGTGTTTCACTCTTCTTCCTCCTCTCTTCCCCATCGTTAGCCGCACACCATTTCCCCCCGCTCACTGCTCGCCCGCCTGAGCCATCTTCCTTGGTAGCTCGCACGTACCATATCACCCCGCTCACTGCTTGGCCACGCTCGCCATCTTCTTCGCTCGCCCGCCCGAATCCACTTCCCCGCTGGCTCGCAGGCACCGAAAACCCCAATCACTCAGCGCCCTAAAAAACCCTATGGCAGAACCGACTGACACATAGATCCGCGATTGGAATTCCCTCCCCGATGTTCTTTTGGAGCAAATCTGTAATCGTATGGACCTGCTCAGCACCGTCCGTCTGGCCGCATGCTCGGTGTCTTTGTACCGTCTACTCGTCTGCAACCGGCCGGCCCTTTTCAAGACACCCTGCTTGCTGATGCCCGATCCTCGCAGGTGGCCCAGACACCGACTTGACGATCCTACGGAGGTTGCCGTGGTGCCCCTCGACATGCTACCACTATCCGTCCAGCGGTCCTTCATGCGCAGCCACTACTAGGCGGGCATGAAGGCCAACTAGATCGTCCTCATCCACCAATCCGGTAGTCCGTGGCATCTCATGGATATCTACACCCAGCGAGAGATCACCCTTCCATCGTTGGATACCGCCGCCATCGAGCCTCGCGGCCCGCCGGACACTCCTGTCTACTACGCACGAGACACGTCGAGCTTTTGGCTCGACCTCTGTTTGCCGAAGGTTGTAATCTGCGAAGTGCCCACACCATCTGAAGACTACATGGATTACAAGCTCATTGCCTTGTTCAACATGGGTATCTGGAATCCGGTCGCCATACATTGTTATGGCTCATTGTCAATCCTGTTGAGCCAACATTTCTATCTGATGCTATAGTGCATGATGGCATCGTTTACGCGGTCGATGAACAGATTGGCTGCCGATACTGGTGGAATCTATCGTCGTGTAATTGTTCTATGTCATCTCATCTTTACCTTATGAATACGACTGCCTGTTGATTGTTACAAATTTAGAATAGATAGTATGTCCATAACCACATCATTGCTATATGTTCCTCTCATTTCCAAGATTTTTATGACCACACATGTTATTTTTAGAGTTGATATGAGAACAATTGGCATCTAATGATTGTTAGAATTGATATTATGAGCATAAACTCATGATTGCTATATGTTACTCTCATTTCCAAGACTTTTATAACAACACATGTTATTGCTTAGAGTTGATATGAGAACAGTAGTAAGTGTTATGGTAGAAGATGAGTAGGCTCTTGTGTTGGAAATATGCCCTAGAGGCAATAATAAAATGGTTATTATTATATTTCCTTGTTCATGATAATTGTCTATTGTTCATGCTATAATTGTGTTATCCGGAAATCGTAATACATGTGTGAATACATAGACCACAACATGTCCCTAGTGAGCCTCTAGTTGACTAGCTCGTTGATCAACAGATAGTCATGGTTTCCTGACTATGGACATTGGATGCCATTGATAACGGGATCACATCATTAGGAGAATGATGTGATGGACAAGACCCAATCCTAAGCATAGCACAAAGATCGTGTAGTTCGTTTGCTAGAGCTTTTCCAATGTCAAGTATCTTTTCCTTAGACCATGAGATCGTGTAACTCCCGGATGCCGTAGGAGTGCTTTGGGTGTACCAAACGTCACAACGTAACTGGGTGACTATAAACGTACACTACAGGTATCTCTGAAAGTGTCTGTTGGGTTGACACGGATCGAGACTGGGATTTGTCACTCCGTATGACGGAGAGGTATCTCTGGGCCCACTCGGTAATGCATCATCATAATGAGCTCAATGTGACTAAGGAGTTAGCCACGGGATCATGCGTTACGGTACGAGTAAAGAGACTTGCCGATAACGAGGTTGAACAAGGTATTGGGATACCGACGATCGAATCTCGGGCAAGTAACATACCGATTGACAAAGGGAATTGTATACGGGATTGATTGAATCCTCGACATCGTGGTTCATCCGATGAGATCATCGTGGAGCATGTGGGAGCCAACATGGGTATCCAGATCCCGCTGTTGGTTATTGACCGGAGAGGCGTCTCGGTCATGTCTGCATGTCTCCCGAACCCGTAGGGTCTACACACTTAAGGTTCGGTGACGCTAGGGTTGTAGAGATATTAGTATGTGGAAACCCGAAAGTTGTTCGGAGTCCCGGATGAGATCCCGGACGTCACGAGGAGTTCCGGAATGGTCCGGAGGTGAAGAATTATATATAGGAAGTCCAGTTTCGGCCACCAGGAAAGTTTCGGGGGTTATCGGTATTGTACCGGGACCACCGGAAGGGTCCCGGGGGTCCACCGGGTGGGGCCACCTATCCCGGAGGGCCCCATGGGCTGAAGTGGGAGGGGAACCAGCCCCTGGTGGGCTGGTGCGCCCCCCATGGGCCTCCCCCTGCACCTAGGGTTGGAAACCCTGGGGGTGGGGGCGCCCCACCTGGCTTGGGGGCAAGTTTCCCCCCTTGGCCGCCGCCCCCCCTGTAGATGGGATCCCAGGGCCGGCGCCCCCCCAGGGGGCCTATATATAGTGGGGGGGAAGGGAGGGCAGCAGTACCCTAGCCCCTGGCGCCTCCCTCTCCCTCCCGTGACACCTGTCCCTCCCGTTTGCGCTTGGCGAAGCCCTGCCGGGATCCCGCTACTTCCACCACCTTGCCGTCGTGCTGCTGGATCTCCATCAACCTCTCCTTCCCCCTTACTGGATCAAGAAGGAGGAGACGTCGCTGCTCCATACGTGTGTTGAACGCGGAGGTGCCGTCTGTTCGGCGCTCGGTCATCGGTGATTTGGATCACGACGAGTACGACTCCATCAACCCCGTTCACTTGAACGCTTCCGCTCGCGATCTACAAGGGTATGTAGATGCACTCCTTCCTTCTCGTTGCTAGTAAACTCCATAGATGAATCTTGGTGATGCATAGAAAATTTTAAAATTCTGCTACGATCCCCAACAGTGGCATCATGAGCCAGGCCTATGCGTAGTTACTATGCACGAGTAGAACACAAGATTGTTGTGAGCGTAGATGTTGTCGATTTTTCTTGCCACTACTAGTCTTATCTTGTTTCGGCGGCATCGTGGGATAAAGCGGCCCGGACCGACCTTACACGTACGCTTACGTGAGACAGGTTCCACCGACTGACATGCACTAGTTGCATAAGGTGGCTAGCGGGTGTCTGTCTCTCCCACTTTAGTCGGAACGGATTCGATGAAAAGGGTCCTTATGAAGGGTAAATAGAAATTGGCATAGCACGTTGTGGTTTTACGTAGGTAAGAAACGTTCTTGCTAGAAACCTATAGAAGCCACGTAAAAACTTGCAACAACAATTAGAGGACGTCTAACTTGTTTTTGCAGCATATGCCTTGTGATGTGATATGGACAAAAAGGATGTGATGAATGAGATATATGTGATGTATGAGATTGATCATGTTCTTGTAATAGGAATCACGACTTGCATGTTGATGAGTATGACAACCGGCAGGAGCCATAGGAGTTGTCTTTATTTTTTGTATGACCTGCGTGTCATTGAATAACGCCATGTAAATTACTTTACTTTATTGCTAAACGCGTTAGCCATAGAAGTAGAAGTAATCGTTGGCGTGGCAACTTCATGGAGACACGATGATGGAGATCATGGTGTCATGCCGGTGACGAAGATGATCATGGCGCCCCGAAGATGGAGATCAAAGGAGCAAAATGATATTGGCCATATCATGTCACTATTTGATTGCATGTGATGTTTATCATGTTTTACATCTTATTTGCTTAGAACGACGGTAGTAAGTAAGATGATCCCTTATAATAATATCAAGAAAGTGTTCCCCCTAACTGTGCACCGTTGCGAAGGTTCGTTGTTTCGAAGCACCACGTGATGATCGGGTGTGATAGATTCTAACGTTCGCATACAACGGGTGTTGACGAGCCTAACATGTACAGACATGGCCTCGGAACACACGCAATACACTTAGGTTGACTTGACGAGCCTAGCATGTACAGACATGGCCTCGGAACACGGAAGACCGAAAGGTCGAGCATGAGTCGTATAGAAGATACGATCAACATGAAGATGTTCACCGATGTTGACTAGTCCGTCTCACGTGATGATCGGACACGGCCTAGTTAACTTGGATCATGTTTCACTTAGATGACTAGAGGGATGTCTATCTGAGTGGGAGTTCATTGAATAATTTGATTAGATGAACTTAATTATCATGAACTTAGTCTAAAATCTTTACAATATGTCTTGTAGATCAAATGGCCCACGTTGCCCTCAACTTCAACGCGTTCCTAGAGAAAACCAAGCTGAAAGATGATGGCAGCAACTATACGGACTGGGCCCGGAACCTGAGGATCATCCTCATAGCTGCCAAGAAAGATTATGTCCTAGAAGCACCGCTAGGTGAAGCACCCATCCCAGAGAACCAAGACGTTATGAACGCTTGGCAGTCACGTGCTGATGATTACTCCCTCGTTCAGTGCGTCATACTTTACAGCTTAGCACCGGGGCTCCAAAAGCGTTTTGAGAAACACGGAGCATATGAGATGTTCGAAGAGCTGAAAATGGTTTTCCAACCTCATGCCCAGGTCGAGAGATATGAAGTCTCTGACAAGTTCTTCAGTTGTAAGAAGGAGGAAAATAGTTCTGTCAGTGAGCACATACTCAGAATGTCTGGGTTGCACAACCGCTTGACTCAGCTGGGAGTTAATCTCCCGGATGACGCGGTCATTGACAGAATCCTTCAGTCGCTTCCACCAAGCTACAAGAGCTTTGTGATGAACTTCAATATGCAGGGGATGGAAAAGACCATCCCTGAGGTAAATTCAATGCTGAAATCAGTGGAGGTGGAGATCAAAAAGGAACATCAAGTGTTGATGGTGAATAAAACCACTAAGTTCAAGAAAGGCAAGGGTAAGAAGAACTTCAAGAAAGACGGCAAGGGAGTTGCCGGGCCCGGTAAGCCAGTTGCCGGGAAGAAGCCAAAGAATGGACGCAAGCCTGAGACTGAGTGCTTTTATTGCAAGGGAAGTGGTTACTGGAAGCGGAACTGCCCCAAATACTTAGCGGACAAGAAGGCCGGCAACACCAAAGGTATATGTGATATACATGTCATTGATGTGTACCTTACCAGTACTCGTAGTAGCTCCTGGGTATTTGATACCGGTGTGGTTGCTCATATTTGTAACTCAAAACAGGACCTGCGGAATAAACAGAGACTGGCGAAGGACGAGGTGACGATGCGCGTCGGGAATGGTTCCAAGGTCGATGTGATCGCCGTCGGCACGCTACCTCTGCATTTACCTACGGGATTAGTTTTAAACCTCAATAATTGTTATTTAGTGCCAGCTTTGAGCATGAACATTGTATCTGGATCTCGTTTAATGCGAGATGGCTACTCATTTAAATCCGAGAATAATGGTTGTTCTATTTATATGAGAGATATGTTTTATGGTCATGCCCCGCTGGTCAATGGTTTATTCTTAATGAATCTCGAACGTGATGTTACACATATCCATAGTGTGAATACCAAAAGATGTAAAGTTGATAACGATAGTCCCACATACTTGTGGCACTGCCGCCTTGGTCACATTGGTGTCAAGCGCATGAAGAAGCTCCATGCTGATGGACTTTTAGAGTCTCTCGATTATGAATCATTTGACACATGCGAACCATGCCTCATGGGTAAGATGACCAAGACTCCGTTCTCTGGAACAATGGAGCGAGCAACCAACTTATTGGAAATCATACATACCGATGTGTTCGGTCCAATGAGTGTTGAGGCTCGCGGAGGCTATCGTTATGTTCTCACTCTCACTGATTACTTGAGTAGATATGGGTATGTCTACCTAATGAAACACAAGTCTGAGACCTTTGAAAAGTTCAAGGAATTTCAGAGTGAGGTTGAGAATCAACGTGACAGGAAAATAAAGTTCTTACGATCAGATCGTGGAGGAGAATATTTAAGTCACGAATTTGGCACACACTTCAGGAAATGTGGAATAGTTTCACAACTCATGCCGCCTGGAACACCTTAGCGTAACGGTGTGTCCGAACGTCGTAATCGCACTCTATTGGATATGGTGCGATCTATGATGTCTCTTACCGATCTACCGCTCTCATTTTGGGGCTATGCTTTAGAGACTGCCGCATTCACTTTAAATAGGGCTCCGTCGAAATCTGTTGAGACGACACCGTATGAATTATGGTTTGGGAAGAAACCTAAGCTGTCGTTTCTAAAAGTTTGGGGATGCGATGCTTATGTCAAGAAACTTCAACCTGAAAAGCTCGAACCCAAGTCGGAGAAATGCGTCTTCATAGGATACCCTAAGGAAACCATTGGGTATACCTTCTACCTCAGATCCGAAGGCAAGATCTTTGTTGCCAAGAATGGGTCCTTTCTGGAGAAAGAGTTTCTCTCGAAAGAAATAAGTGGGAGGAAAGTGGAACTTGATGAGGTGATAGTCACCCCTTCCGAACCGGAAAGTAGCGCAGCGCGGGAAGATGTTCCTGTGGTGCCTACACCGACTGGGGAGGAAGTTAATGATGGTGATCATGAAGCTTCGGATCAAGTTACTGCTGAACTTCGTAGGTCCACGAGGACACGTTCCGCACCAGAGTGGTACGGCAACCCTGTCCTGGAAATCATGTTGTTAGACAACGGTGAACCTTCGAACTATGAAGAAGCAATGGCGGGCCCAGATTCCGACAAATGGCTAGAAGCCATGAAATCCGAGATAGGATCCATGTATGAAAATGAAGTATGGATTTTGACTGACTTGCCCGATGATCGGCGAGCCATAGAAAATAAATGGATCTTTAAGAAGAAGACAGACGCGGATGGTAATGTGACCATCTATAAGGCTCGACTTGTCACTAAGGGTTATCGACAAGTTCAAGGGGTTGACTACGATGAGACTTTCTCACCCGTAGCGAAGCTGAAGTCCGTCCGAATCATGTTAGCAATTGCCGCATTCTATGATTATGAGATATGGCAAATGGACGTCAAAACGGCATTCCTTAACGGCTTCCTTAAGGAAGAATTGTATATGATGCAGCCGGAAGGTTTTGTTGATCCTAAGAATGCTGACAAAGTATGCAAGCTCCAGCGCTCAATCTATGGGCTGGTGCAAGCATCTCGGAGTTGGAACATTCGCTTTGATGAGATGATCAAAGCGTTTGGGTTTACACAGACTTATGGAGAAGCCTGTGTTTACAAGAAAGTGAGTGGGAGCTCTGTAGCATTTCTCATATTATATGTGGATGACATACTATTGATGGGAAATGATATAGAATTCTTGGAAAGTATAAAGGCCTATTTGAATAAGTGTTTTTCAATGAAGGACCTTGGAGAAGCTGCTTATATATTAGGCATCAAGATCTATAGAGATAGATCAAGACGCCTCATTGGTCTTTCACAGAGTACGTACCTTGACAAGATATTGAAGAAGTTCAATATGGATCAGTCCAAGAAGGGGTTCTTGCCTGTATTGCAAGGTGTGCAATTGAGCACGGCTCAATGCCCGACCACGGCAGAAGATAGAGAAAAGATGAGTGTCATCCCCTATGCCTCGGCCATAGGGTCTATTATGTATGCCATGCTGTGTACCAGACCTGATGTAAACCTTGCCGTAAGTTTGGTAGGAAGGTACCAAAGTAATCCCGGCATGGAACACTGGACAGCGGTCAAGAATATCCTGAAGTACCTAAAGAGGACTAAGGATATGTTTCTCGTGTATGGAGGTGACGAAGAGCTCGTCGTAAAGGGTTACGTCGATGCTAGCTTTGACACAGATCTGGATGACTCTAAGTCACAAACCGGATACGTGTATATTTTGAATGGAGGGGCAGTAAGCTGGTGCAGTTGCAAGCAAAGCGTCGTGGCGGGATCTACATGTGAAGCGGAGTACATGGCGGCCTCAGAGGCAGCGCAAGAAGCAATCTGGATGAAGGAGTTCATTACTGACCTAGGGGTGATTCCCAATGCGTCGGGCCCGATGACTCTCTTCTGTGACAACACTGGAGCTATTGCCCTTGCCAAGGAGCCCAGGTTTAACAGGAAGACCAGGCATATCAAGCGTCGCTTCAACTCCATTCGTGAAAGTGTTCAAAATGGAGACATAGATATTTGTAAAGTACATACGGACCTGAATGTAGCAGATCCGTTGACTAAACCTCTCCCTAGAGCAAAACATGATCAACACCAGAACTCTATGGGTGTTCGATTCATCACAATGTAACTAGATTATTGACTCTAGTGCAAGTGGGAGACTGTTGGAAATATGCCCTAGAGGCAATAATAAAATGGTTATTATTATATTTCCTTGTTCATGATAATTGTCTATTGTTCATGCTATAATTGTGTTATCCGAAATCGTAATACATGTGTGAATACATAGACCACAACATGTCCCTAGTGAGCCTCTAGTTGACTAGCTCGTTGATCAACAGATAGTCATGGTTTCCTGACTATGGACATTGGATGTCATTGATAACGGGATCACATCATTAGGAGAATGATGTGATGGACAAGACCCAATCCTAAGCATAGCACAAAGATCGTGTAGTTCGTTTGCTAGAGCTTTTCCAATGTCAAGTATCTTTTCCTTAGACCATGAGATCGTGTAACTCCCGGATGCCGTAGGAGTGCTTTGGGTGTACCAAACGTCACAACGTAACTGGGTGGATATAAACGTACACTACAGGTATCTCTGAAAGTGTCTGTTGGGTTGACACGGATCGAGACTGGGATTTGTCACTCCGTATGACGGAGAGGTATCTCTGGGCCCACTCGGTAATGCATCATCATAATGAGCTCAATGTGACTAAGGAGTTAGCCACGGGATCATGCGTTACGGTACGAGTAAAGAGACTTGCCGGTAACGAGATTGAACAAGGTATTGGGATACCGACGATCGAATCTCGGGCAAGTAACATACCGATTGACAAAGGGAATTGTATACGGAATTGATTGAATCCTCGACATCGTGGTTCATCCGATGAGATCATCGTGGAGCATGTGGGAGCCAACATGGGTATCCAGATCCCGCTATTGGTTATTGACCGGAGAGGTGTCTCGGTCATGTCTGCATGTCTCCCGAACCCGTAGGGTCTACACACTTAAGGTTCGGTGACGCTAGGGTTGTAGAGATATTAGTATGCGGAAACCCGAAAGTTGTTCGGAGTCCCGTATGAGATCCTGGATGTCACGAGGAGTTCCGGAATGGTCCGGAGGTGAAGAATTATATATAGGAAGTCCAGTTTCGGCCACCGGGAAAGTTTCGGGGGTTATCGGTATTGTACCGGGACCACCGGAAGGGTCCCGGGGGTCCACCGGGTGGGGCCACCTATCCCGGAGGGCCCCATGGGCTGAAGTGGGAGGGAACCAGCCCCTGGTGGGCTGGTGTGCCCCCATGGGCCTCCCCTTGCGCCTAGGGTTGGAAACCCTGGGGTGGGGGGCGCCCCACCTGGCTTGGGGGGCAAGTTTCCCCCCTTGGTCGCCGCCCCCCTGTAGATGGGATCCCAGGGCCGGCGCCCCCCAGGGGGCCTATATATAGTGGGGGGAAGGGAGGGCAGCAGTACCCTAGCCCCTGGCGCCTCCCTCTCCCTCCGGTGACACCTCTCCCTCCCGTTTGCGCTTGGCGAAGCCCTGCCGGGATCCCCGCTACTTCCACCACCACGCCGTCGTGCTGCTGGATCTCCATCAACCTCTCCTTCCCCCTTGCTGGATCAAGAAGGAGGTGACGTCGCTGCTCCGTACGTGTGTTGAACGCGGAGGTGCCGTCCGTTCGGCGCTCGGTCATCGGTGATTTGGATCACGACGAGTATGACTCCATCAACCCCGTTCACTTGAACGCTTCCGCTCGCGATCTACAAGGGTATGTGGATGCACTCCTTCCCTCTCGTTGCTAGTAAACTCCATAGATGAATCTTGGTGATGCGTAGAAAATTTTAAAATTCTGCTACGATCCCCAACACCTTGATGGCGGCTTGAAGCTACGTCGGTATTTCCCCAAAGAGGAAGGGATGATGCAGCACAACAGTGGTAGGTATTTCCCTCAATGAATAAACCAAGGTTATCGAACCAGTAGGAGAACCAAGCAACACAATGTAAATAGCACCTGCACACAAATAACAAATACTCACAACCTCACGTGTAAAAGGGGTTGTCAATCCCTTTCGGGTAACGGCGCCCGAGATAGGCAAACGGACGTGAGAGAGTAGTAAATATTGATAGATCGAACGCCAAATAAAATAAATTGCAGCAAGGTATTTTTATATTTTTGGCTTAATAGATCTGAAAATAAAAGCAAAGGAAAAGTAGATTGCAAAGGCAAATATATTAAAGAAGAGACCCGGGGGCCGTAGGTTTCACTAGTGGCTTCTCTCGAGAAAAATAGCAAACAGTGGGTAAACAAATTACTGTTGGGCAATTGATAGAACTTCAAGTAATCATGACGATACCCAGGCAATGATCATTATATAGGCATCACATCCAAGATTAGTAGACCAACTCCTGCCTGCATCTACTACTATTACTCCACACATCGACCGCTATCCAGCATGCATCTAGTGTATTAAGTTCATGGAGAAACGGAGTAATGCAATAAGAACGATGACATGATGTAGACAAGATCTATTTATGTAGAAATAGACCCCATCGTTTTATCCTTAGTAGCAACAATACATACGTGTCGGTTCCCCTTCTGTCACTGGGATCAAGCACCGTAAGATCGAACCTATTACAAAGCACCTCTTCCCATTGCAAGATAAATAGATCAAGTTGGCCAAACAAAACACAAATATCGGAGAAGAAATACGAGGCTATAAGCAATCATGCATATAAGAGATCAAAGAAGACTAAAATAACTTTCATGGATAAAAAGATAGATCTGATCATAAACTCAAAGTTCATCCGATCCCAACAAACACACTGCAAAAAGAGTTACATCATATGGATCTCCAAGAGACCATTGTTTGATAATCAAAAGAGAGAGAGGAAGCCATCTAGCTATTAACTACGGACCCGAAGGTCTACAAAGAACTACTCACGCATCATCGGAGAGGCGCCAATGGAAGTGGTGAACCCCTCTGATACGTCTCCAACGTATCTATAATTTTTGATTGTTCCATGATATTATATTATCAATCTTGGATGTTTTATGGGCTTTACTATGCACTTTTATATTATTTTTGGTACTAACCTATTGACCCAGAGCCCAGTGCCAGTTCTTGTTTTTTCCCTTGTTTCAGTGTTTCGAAGAAAAGGAATATCAAACGGAGTCGAAACGGAATGAAATCTTCTGGAGAAGTTATTTTTGGAACGAAAGCAACCCGGGGGACTTGGAGTCCATGTCAAGGAAGCAACGAGGAAGGCACGAGGCAGGGGGGCGCGCCCACCCCCCTGGGCGCGCAATCCACCCTCGTGGGCCCCTTGTGGCTCCCCTGACGTACTTCTTTCACCTATATATACCCATATACCCTAAAACGATTGGGGAACATAATAGATCGTGAGTTCCGCCGCCGCAAGCCTTTGTGGCCACCAAAGACCAATCGGGACCCTGTTCCGGCACCCTGCCGGAGGGGGGATCCCTCACCGGTGGCCATCTTCATCATCCCGGCGCTCTCCATGACGAGGAGGGAGTAGTTCACCCTCGGGGTTGAGGGTATGTGCCAGTAGCTATGTGTTTGATATCTCTCTCTCGTGTTCTTGATTTGGCACGATCTTGATGTATCGCGAGCTTTGCTATTATAGTTGGATCTTATGTTGCTTCTCCCCCTCTACTCTCTTGTAATGGATTGAGTTTTCCCTTTGAAGTAATCTTATCGGATTGAGTCTTTAAAGATTTGAGAACACTTGATGTATGTCTTGCCGTGCGTATCTGTCGTGACAATGGGATATCACGTGATTCACTTGATGTATGTTTTGGTGATCAACTTGCGGGTTCCGCCCATGAACCTATGCATAGGGGTTGGCACACGTTTTCGTCGTGATTCTCCGGTAGAAACTTTGGGGCACTCTTTGAGGTTCTATGTGTTGGTTGAATAGATGAATCTGAGATTGTGTGATGCATATCGTATAATCATACCCACGGATACTTGAGGTGACATTGGAGTATCTAGGTGACATTAGGGTTTTGGTTGATTTGTGTCTTAAGGTGTTATTCTAGTACGAACTCTAGGGCTGTTTGTGACACCTATAGGAATAGCCCAACGGATTGATTGGAAATAATAACTTTGAGGTGGTTTCGTACCCTACCATAATCTCTTCGTTTGTTCTCCGCTATTAGTGACTTTGGAGTGACTCTTTGTTGCATGTTGAGGGATAGTTATATGATCCAATTATGTTATTATTGTTGAGAGAACTTGCACTAGTGAAAGTATGAACCCTAGGCCTTGTTTCCTAGCATTGCAATACCGTTTGTGCTCACTTTTATCTTTAGTTACCTTGCTGTTTTTATATTTTCAGATTACAAAAACCTATATCTACCATCCATATTGCACTTGTATCACCATCTCTTCGCCGAACTAGTGCACCTATACAATTTACCATTGTATTGGGTGTGTTGGGGACACAAGAGACTCTTTGTTATTTGGTTGCAGGGTTGCTTGAGAGAGACCATCTTCATCCTACGCCTCCCACGGATTGATAAACCTTAGGTCATCCACTTGAGGGAAATTTGCTACTGTCCTACAAACCTCTGCACTTGGAGGCCCAACAACGTCTACAAGAAGAAGGTTGTGTAGTAGACATCAAGCTCTTTTCTGGCGCCGTTTCCGGGGAGGTTAGTGCTTGAAGGTATATCTTGAGATCTTGCAATCGAATCTTTTTGTTTCATGTTTTATCACTAGTTTAGTCTATAAAAGAAAACTACAAAACAAAAATGGAATTAAGTTTGTCTCATACACTTCATCTTTTTAATATCTTTCATGAGTATGATGGAAAGGAAAATTGTGCCAAAGTGTTAGAAGAAGAATGCATTAAAATGTTTGGCACTAAATCTTTGAATGATGAGCATGGTTGCAATGTTTTTAGTATGAACTCCTTGAATATCCATGGTACTAATGATGATTGCACTAGTTATGATGAAAATGTCTCCTATAAACATGTCAATTTTTGTGGAGTGCATTGGGTTTGCAAGTACACACCGAATAGGGAAGATAGATATTGCAAGAGGCATAAGCATTTAGAAACTAAATTGTTGCAAGAAAGGCTAGATGTTTGCACTGAAAATTTAAATTTTCTTGGCCGTACTTGCGAACTTTGCAATGAAAGTGGTCTTTTAGCTATCCGATGCAAATTGTTCCATGATCTAATCGTGTCCAAAAATTGTGATGAGTTGATTTCCCTTGCACATTATAATGAACTTAGCTTGCTTATGGGTTGTGAAGAAATGAAACATATAACTAGGCATCTTCCAGAATTTTCCCGTTATAAACTTCTTGGTTTTGATTTAGAGGAAATTTATATGTATTGTGAGGTGAATTGCATTGAAAATCCTTATATTGCCAATTACATAAAGAAAATAAAACAAATAGAAGATGAAGAGAATGCTAACGAAAGGGAAGAGACTTCCCAATATTCTCCTATTATTTCTTATGATGAATCAGGTAACAAGGAGGAGCCTTCTATTCAACCAATCTCATTAATAAGGAGCTCCAAAAAGGGGATTAAACCCACACATGAGGTGAAGAAGAAGAAAAGAAAAAGGAAGAGAGGTAAAAAGGTATCCCTCCCAAATAATGTTGCTCCTATTATTGTTGTTCCCCATGAAAATGAATCAAAAATAATTGTGGAAGATGATGCACTTGATGATGATCTCGTTATGCCTATTGCTTGTTGTGATGATTATGATTGGGAATATGATGATACTTCTTATGATCTTGAAAATCTTTTTGGCACTTGCTTGGAAGAATATGATAATTGCTATACTATTGGTGCTATCCATACTATTAATGATGCGAGTGATTATGCTTATGATATGAAAAGGCCCAAGCTTGGGGAAGCTATGTTTGATGAGGATGACATATTTGAGAATATATTTGCTGAAATTAATGTTTGTCCCAAGCTTGGGATGCTATGTTTAATAATGATGATATTTTTAGCCTCTCAAGTTTCGATATGCAAATTTATAATGATGATAGCATGCCTCCTACTTATGATGATAATATTTATGAAAGTGGATTTGGAGAGGTCATGACTTTATTTAGTGATGTATCCACTATTTCGGAAGAGGTTTCAATTGATTATGATGAGAACAAAGTTGCTACTTATGATGATTATTGTGATGAAACTTATGCTATAAAAAGTAGTGATGATAATATTTATAAAACTTGTCATGATTATGAGTACCCTTTCTCTGAACATTACTCTTTTAAGGTGGAAACAATTTATAGTATTCAAGTCTCTTTCGATACTCCCACTATTCCGAATGAGAAGAATTTTGCTTGTGTGGAGAGTAGTAAATTTTCTATGCTTGCAGATCATGAAAAGAATGCTTTAGGTGCTGGTTATATTGTTTAATTCATTCCTGATGCTACTGAAAATTATTATGAGGGAGGAATATATGCTTGTAGGAATTGCAATAATATCAAGTTTCCTCTCTATGTGCTTAAGGTTTTGAAGTTATGCTTGTTTTGCCTTCCTATGCTAGTTGATTCTTGTTCCCATAAGTTGTTTGCTCACAAAATCCCTATGCATAGGAAGTGGGTTAGACTTAAATGTGCTAGTCATATTCTTCATGATGCTCTCTTTATATTTCAATTCTTATCTTTTATGTGAGCATCATTGAAATTATCTTGCCTAGCTAGGGGCGTTAAACGATAGCGCTTGTTGGGAGGCGACCCAATTTTATTTTAGTTTCTTGCTTTTTGGTTCTGTTTAGGAATAAATAATACATCTAGCTTCTGTTTAGATATGGTTTTGTGTTTTAATTAGTGTTTGTGCCAAGTTAAACATATAGGATCTTCTTGGATGATAGTTATTTGATCTTGCTGAAAATTCCAGAAATTTTCTGTTCACGAAAACAATTGTTAAAAATCACCAGAACGTGATAAAATATTGATTCCAATTTCTGCTGATCAATAAACAAATTGTCTAGGTCGTCCTATTTTGGCTGAATTGTTGGAGTTCCAGAAGTTTGCGTTAGTTACAGATTACTACAGACTGTTCTGTTTTTGACAGATTCTGTTTTCATTGTGTTGCTTGTTTATTTTGATGAATCTATGGCTAGTAAAATAGTTTATAAACCATAGAGAAGTTGGAATACAGTAGGTTTAACACCAATATAAATAAAGAATGAGTTCATTACAGTACCTTGAAGTGGTGTTTTGTTTTCTTTCGCTAACGGAGCTTACGAGTTTTCTGTTGAGTTTTGTGTTGTGAAGTTTTCAAGTTTTGGGTAAAGATTCGATGGACTATGGAATAAGGAGTGGAAAGAGCCTAAGGTTGGGGATTCCCAAGGCACCCCAAGGTAATATTCAAGGACAACCAAAAGCCTAAGCTTGGAGATGCCCCGGATGGCATCCCCTCTTTCATCTTCATTCATCGGTAACTTTACTTGGTGCTATATTTTTATTCACCACATGATATGTGTTTTGCTTGGAGCGTCATGTCATTTTATTTTGTTTTGCTTGCTGTTTGAATAAAGTATCAAGATCTGAAATTCTTAAAATGGGAGAGTCTTCACATAGTTGCATAATTATTCGACTACTCATTGATCTTCACTTATATCTTTCGGAGTAGTTTGTCATTAGCTCTAGTGTTTCACTTATATCTTTTAGAGCACAGTGGTGGATTTGTTTTATAGGAACTGTTGACCTCTCATGCTTCACTTAGATTATTTTGAGAGTCTTAAATAGCATGGTAATTTGCTTAAATAATCCTAATATGCTAGGCATACAAGATTTGTAAGAATTCTTATGAGTGTGTTGAATACTATGAGAAGTTTGATTCCTTATGATTGTTTTGAGATGTGAAGATGGTGATATTAGAGTCATGCTAGTTGAGTAGTTGTGAATTTGAGAGATACTTGTGTTAAAGTTTGTGATTCCCGTAGCATGCACGTATGGTGAACCATTATGTGATGAAGTCGGAGCATGATTTATTTATTGATTGTATTCCTTATGAGTGGCGGTCGAGGACGAGCGATGGTCTTTTCCTACCAATCTATCCCCCTAGGAGCATGCGCGTAGTACTTCGTTTCGATAACTAATAGATTTTTGCAACAAGTATATGAGTTCTTTATGACTAATGTTGAGTCCATGGATTATACGCACTTTCTTTCTTCCACCATTGCTAGCCTCTCTAATACCGCGCACCTCTTCGCCGGTGTCACATACCCACCATATACCTTCCTCAAAACAGCCACCATACCTACTTATTATGGCATTTCCATAGCCATTCCGAGATATATTGCCATGCAACTTTCCACCGTTCCGTTTATTATGACACGCTCCATCATTGTCATATTGCTTTGCATGATCATGTAGTTGACATTGTATTTGTGGCAAAGCCACCGTTCATAATTCTTTCATACATGTCACTCATGAGTCATTGCACATCCCGGTACACCGCCGGAGGCATTCATATAGAGTCATATTTTGTTCTAAGTATCGAGTTGTAATTCTTGAGTTGTAAGTAAATAAAAGTGTGATGATCATCATTATTAGAGCATTGTCCCAGTGAGGAAAGGATGATGGAGACTATGATTCCCCCACAAGTCGGGATGAGACTCCGGACGAAAAATAAATAAATAAAAGAAAAAAAAGTGGCCATAAAAAAAGAGAAAAGGCCCAAACAAAAAAAACAAAAAAATGAGAGAAAAAGAGAGAAGGGACAATGTTACTATCCTTTTACCACACTTGTGCTTCAAAGTAGCACCATGATCTTCATGATAGAGAGTCTCTCATTTTGTCACGTTCATATACTAGTGGGAATTTTTCATTATAGAACTTGGCTTGTATATTCCAATGATGGGCTTCCTCAAAATTCCCTAGGTCTTCGTGAACAAGCGAGTTGGATGCACACCCACTTAGTTTTTTTTGTTGAGCTTTCATATACTTATAGCTCTAGTGCATCCGTTGCATGGCAATCCCTACTCACTCACATTGATATTTATTGATGGGCATCTCCATAGCCCGTTGATACGCCTAGTTGATGTGAGACTATCTTCTCCCTTTTTGTCTTCTCCACAACCACCATTCTATTCCACATATAGTGCTATGTCTATGGCTCACGCTCATGTATTGCGTGAAGATTGAAAAAGTTTGAGAACGTCAAAAGTATGAAACAATTGCTTGGCTTGTCATCGGGGTTGTGCATGATTTAAATATTTTGTGTGATGAAGATAGAGCATAGCCAGACTATATGATTTTGTAGGGATAACTTTCTTTGGCCATGTTATTTTGAGAAGACATGATTGCTTTGTTAGTATGCTTGAAGTATTATTGTTTTCATGTCAATATTAAACTTTTGTTTTGAATTTTATGGATCTGAATATTCTTGCCACAATAAAGAATATATCATTGATAAATATGTAAGGTAGCATTCCACATCAAAAATTCTTCTTTTATCATTTACCTACTCGAGGACGAGCAGGAATTAAGCTTGGGGATGCTGATACGTCTCCAACGTATCTATAATTTTTGATTGCTCCATGCTATTATATTATCCATCTTGGATGTTTTATGGGCTTTACTATGCACTTTTATATTATTTTTGGTACTAACCTATTGACCCAGAGCCCAGTGCCAGTTCCTGTTTTTTCCCTTGTTTCAGTGTTTCGAAGAAAAGGAATATCAAACGGAGTCGAAACGGAATGAAATCTTCTGGAGAAGTTATTTTTGGAAGGAAAGCAACCCGGGGGACTTGGAGTCCACGTCAAGGAAGCAACGAGGAAGGCACGAGGCAGGGGGCGCGCCCACCCCCCTGGGCACGCCCTCCACCCTCGTGGGCCCCTCGTGGCTCCCCTAACGTACTTCTTTCACCTATATATACTCATATACCCTAAAACGATCGGGGAACAGAATAGATCGGGAGTTCCGCCGCCGCAAGCCTCTGTAGCCACTAAAAACCAATTGGGACCCTGTTCCGGCACCCTGCCGGAGGGGGGATCCCTCACCGGTGGCCATCTTCATCATCCCGGCGCTCTCCATGACGAGGAGGGAGTAGTTCACCCTCGGGGCTGAGGGTATGTACCAGTAGCTATGTGTTTGATATCTCTCTCTCTCTCGTGTTCTTGATTTGGCACGATCTTGATGTATCGCGAGCTTTGCTATTATAGTTGGATCTTATGTTGCTTCTCCCCCTCTACTCTCTTGTAATGGATTGAGTTTTCCCTTTGAAGTAATCTTATCGGATTGAGTCTTTAAAGATTTGAGAACACTTGATGTATGTCTTGCCGTGCGTATCTGTCGTGACAATGGGATATCACGTGATTCACTTGATGTATGTTTTGGTGATCAACTTGCGGGTTCCGCCCATGAACCTATGCATAGGGGTTGGCACACGTTTTCGTCGTGATTCTCCGGTAGAAACTTTGGGGCACTCTTTGAGGTTCTATGTGTTGGTTGAATAGATGAATCTGAGATTGTGTGATGCATATCGTATAATCATACCCACGGATACTTGAGGTGACATTGGAGTATCTAGGTGACATTAGGGTTTTGGTTGATTTGTGTCTTAAGGTGTTATTCTAGTACGAACTCTAGGGCTCTTTGTGACACCTATAGGAATAGCCCAACGGATTGATTGGAAAGAATAACTTTGAGGTGGTTTCGTACCCTACCATAATCTCTTCGTTTGTTCTCCGCTATTAGTGACTTTGGAGTGACTCTTTGTTGCATGTTGAGGGATAGTTATGTGATCCAATTATGTTATTATTGTTGAGAGAACTTGCACTAGTGAAAGTATGAACCCTAGGCCTTGTTTCCTAGTATTGCAATACCGTTGGTGCTCACTTTTATCTTTAGTTACCTTGCTGTTTTTATATTTTCAGATTACAAAAACCTATATCTACCATCCATATTGCACTTGTATCAGCATCTCTTCGCCAAACTAGTGCACCTATACAATTTGCCATTGTATTGGGTGTGTTGGGGACACAAGAGACTCTTTGTTATTTGGTTGCAGGGTTGCTTGAGAGAGACCATCTTCATCCTACGCCTCCCACGGATTGATAAACCTTAGGTCATCCACTTGAGGGAAATTTGCTACTGTCCTACAAACCTCTGCACTTGGAGGCCCAACAACGTCTACAAGAAGAAGGTTATGTAGTAGACATCACCCTCCATGATGGTGTCTAGATTGGATCTGGTGGTTCTGGACTTTGCGGCGGCTGGAATTGATTTTCGTCGCCTCCCCTAGGGTTTCTGGAATATTGGGGTATTTAGAGAGCAAAGAGGCGGTTTGGGGGGGCGAGGTGGGCACAACCCACCTGGGCGCGCTTGGGCCCCCAGGCGCGCCCTAGTGGGTTGTGCTCCCCTCGGAAAACCCCAGGTGCTTCTCCGGCCCACTGGATGACTTTTGGTCCAAAAAAATCTCCAAAAAGTTTTGCTGGGTTTGGACTCCATTTGGTATTGATTTCCTGCTATGTAAAAAACATGCAGAAAACAGCAACTGGCACTTGGCACTATGTCAATAGGTTAGTACCAAAAATGATATAAAATGATTATAAAACATCCAAGAATGATAATATAACAGCATGGAACAATCAAAAATTATAGATACGTTGGAGACGTATCAGCATCCCCAAGCTTAATTCCTGCTCGTCCTCGAGTAGGTAAATGATAAAAATAGAATTTTTGATGTGGAATGCTGCATAACATGTCATCTCATATTCTTTTTTTATAGCATGGACATTTGGACTTTTATATTATTCAAAGCAATAGTCTAGTTTTGACATGATGACTTAAATACTCAAGCATATCAACAAGCAACCATGTGTTTCAAAATATCAACGCTAAAATAAGTTATCCCTAGCCCATCATGCTCAATCATTGATCCATTCATGAAACACACTTGCATATTAGCTACACCCAATACTCAAGTAAAATCATAGTGCCTCCTAGTTGGTGCTTTTATAAGAGAAGATGGAGACTCAAATTCAAAATAAAAATTTGCATAAAGTAAAAGGAAGGCCCTTCGCAGAGGGAAGTAGGGATTTGTAGAGGTGCCAGAGCTCAAAGCGAAAAACTTAGAGATAAAAACATTTTGGGAGGTGTGCCTTTCCCACCAAAGAAATGACTTAGAGTTCCCAACACTTTCCATGATAGATATATCATAGGCGGTTCCCAAACAGAAATTAAAGTTTATTCCTTTTTCAACCATACTTTCACTTTCCATGGCTAGGGGTATCCACGGTTTCCCTCCATACCAACACTTTCCAAGGAATTTATCATTTTTCATTTGGGGACTGGGCATCCCTAATACCTTTGCCTTACTCTCGTGCAATGACAAGTGAATCAACACTCATCGTGAGAATAACACATCTAGCATGGAAAATATTGGCCACCCCTCACCGCCTCACGAGCGGTACGAACACACAAAAGAGAAGTTTATTTTGAAAATTAGAGATGGCACATACAAATTTGCTTAGAACGGCAAAAGAATACCGCATATAGGTAGATATAGTGGACTCATGTGGCAAAACTAGTTTAAAGGTTTTTGGATGCACAAGTAGTGATCATACTTAGTGCAAAATGAAGGCTAGCAAAAGATTGGGAAGGGACCAACCAAGAAATGAATAATATCATAAGCGAGCATTAAGCATAATTAACACCGAATAATGCACCACAAGTAGGATGTAATTTCATTGCATGACTATTGACTTTCGTGCTTGCATAGGGAATCACAAACCATAACACCAATATTCTTACTAAAGCACAATTACTCATCAACATGACTCACATATCACATCATCATATCTCAAAACTATTACAAGGAATCAAGTTTCTTTTGTCCAATGATCTTCATGAATTTTTTTATTATATCCTTCTTGGATATCTATCACTTTGGGACTAATTTTCATGTGTTGCTTTTCATAAGCTTAAACAAATATAAGTGCAGATGATGAGCATAATATTTATTTCTCTTAAATTAATTTAAGTGAAGTAAGAGAGAATTTATTAAAAAAATTACTAACTCTCAAATAAATCTAAGTGAACCAAGAGAGCATTTCTTCAAAAATAACTAAGCACACCGTGCTCAAAAAGATATAAGTGAAGCACTAGAGCAAATCTATAGCTCATAAAAATTTAATTGAAGCATAGAGAGCAATTCTAACAAGTCATGGCATAATTTTGGCTCTCTCAAATAGGTTTGTCCAGCAAGGATTCAAGACTTAAAAAGAAAAACAAAACAAGCAAAAACTCATATCATACAAGACGCTCCAAGCAAAACACATAGTATGTGACGAATAAAAATATAGCTTCGAGTAAAATACCGATGGTCGTTAGAAGAAAGAGGGGATGCCACTCGGGGCATCCCCAAGCTTAGTTGCTTGCTTCTCTTTGCATAATAACTTGGGGTTACATGGGCATCCCCAAGCTTAGGCTCTTCTTACTCCTTATTCCTTCATCCATCGTAAGATAACCCAAAACTTGTAAACTTCAATCACACAAAACTCAAACAAAATCTTCATGAAATCCGTTAGTATAAGAAAGCAAATCACTACTATAAGTACTGTATAAAACCAATTCATATTTTATTCTTGCATTATATCTACTGTATTCCAACTTTTCTATGGCAAAAACTCATCAAAGAAACCATAGAATCATCAAAACAAGCACACAACGCAAAGAAAACAGAATCTGTCAAAAACAGAACAGTCTGTAGTAATCTGGATATTTCGAAAACTTCTGCAACTCAAAAAATTCTGAAAAAATAGGACCACGTGAGAAATTTGTATATTAATCTTATGCAAAAATAATCAACTCAAAATCACTCTTCTGTTAAAAATGAGAATTATTTTCGTGAGCACAAAAGTTTCTGTTTTTCATCAAGATCAAACAACTATCACCCAAGAAGATCCTAAAGGCTTTGCTTGGCACAAACACTAATTAAAACACAAAAAACGCAATCATAACAGTAGCATAATTGTAGAACAGAAAGCAAAAAGCAAAAATAAATTTTTATTCATTGGGTTGCCTCCCAACAAGCGATATTGTCTTACGCCCCCTAGCTAGGCATAAAGCAAGGATCTAAGTTTTATCATCTTTGGTTCTAGATCTATAATATGCCATCATGATTGATTCATATGGAGGCCTAATTCTTTTTCTAGGTAAGTGTTCCATTCCCTTCCTTAGCGGAAATTGAAACTTAATATTGCCTTCTTTCATATCAATCACGGCACCGATAGTGCGTAAAAACGGTCTATCAAGAATAATTGGACAAGACGGATTGCAATCAATATCAAGAACAATAAAATCTATGGGCACATCATTCCTATTTGCAAGAATAAGAACATCATTAATTCTTCCCATAGGTTTTTCAATAGTAGAATCCACTAAGTGCAAATTTAAAGAGCATTCTTCAATATCGGTAAGACCAAGCACATCACATAAAGATCTCGGAATTGTAGAAACACTAGCATCCAAGTCACATAAAGCAAAACACTCATAATTTTTAATTTTGACTTTGATAGTAGGTTCCCATTCATCATGTAATTTTCTAGGTATAGAAACTTCTAATTCCAACTTCTCTTCAAAAGCTTTCATCATAGCATCAACAATATGTTTAGTAAAAGCTTTATTTTGTTCATAAGCATGGGGTGAATTTATCATGGATTGCAACAAAGAAATACAATCAATCAAAGAGAAACTATCATAATTAAAGTCTTTGTAATCCAAAAGAGTGGGCACATCACTAGTTAAAGTCTTGACCTCTTCAAACCCACTTTTATCAATTTTCTCAACAAGATTTTTACCCTCTGAATTATCGGGATGCCTTATAACTAAAGTTGACTCTTCTCCAGTCCCTTTTTAATCAATCTTAACTTCACTAAACAAGGAATCAATAGAAGAAACACCAATCACTTTAAGATCGTAATCACTTTTATGAAAGCAATCACTAGAAAACGCTTTCTCTAAAAATTCTCTTCTAGCTCTAAGCATAGCGGTTCTTTTCTTACTTTCATTCATAGAAACATAAAGAGATTTAATTGATTCCTCAACTTTAGGCACAAAAATTTTCATCTTGAGATTTCTACTTCATGAGAAATTCTATCAACACTTCTAGACAAATCATCAATCTTATTCAACTTTTCTTCTATAGTAGCATTGAAAACTTTTTGCGTGTTGATAAATTATTTAATATTATTCTCAAGATCAGAGGTGTTCCTATTATTATAGTAAGATTGATTTCCATAGGAATTACCATAGTTATTAGAGGAATTACTAGGAAAAAGCCTAGGATTAAAATTACCTCTATAAGCATTGTTGTTGAAATTATTTTGAGAGATAAAATTCACATCTATGGCATCACTATTTTGCTCAATCGAAGTGGACAAAGTCATATCATTGAAATCAATAGGAGCACTTTTACTAGCAACCAATTTCATAAGAGCGTCAACTTTTTCACTCAAAGAAGAAATTTCTTCAACCGAATTAACTTTTTTACTAGTAGGAGTTCTTTCGGTATGCCATTGTGAATAATTTGCCATGATATTGTCAAGCAATTTGGTGGCTTCACCCAAAGTAATTTCCATAAAAGTACCACCCGCGGCGGAATCTAAAAGATTACGAGAAACAAAATCCAGCCCCGCATAAATTTTTTGTATGATCATCCAAAGATTTAACCCATGAGTTGGGCAATTCCTTAGCCTCATTGTCATCCTTTCCCAAGATTGTGTAACATACTCATGTTCAAGTTGCTTGGAATTCATTTTCTGGGTTCTAAGGGAAATAATTTTTGCGAGCGGAAAATACTTAGTGATAAAAGTATCTTTGCACTTGTTCCAAGAATCGATACTATTGCGAGGCAAAGAAGAAAACCAATTTTTTGCAGAATCACGCAAAGAAAATGGAAATAATTTCATCTTCACAACATCATTGTCCACATCTTTTTCTTTTGCATATCGCATAATTTCACGAAGGTATTAAGATGGGACGCGGCATCCTCATTAGGAGTACCGAAAAATTGATCTTTCATGACAAGATTCAGCAAAGCAGTATTAATATCACAACACTCCGCACTAGTGGCGGGAGGAGCAATCGAAGTGCCAATAAAATCATTGTTGTTGGTATTTGAGAAATCACACAACTTGGTGTTCTCTTGAGCCATGGTGACTACGTAGTAAGATTGCATTCAAAAACAGATCCGGCAAGGAAATGGCGAATGAAAAAGAAGGCGAAAAAAATGGAAAAAAATTGTGAAGCGGGGGAGAGGAAAATGAGAGGCAAATGGCAAATAATGTAAATTGTGATGAGATGAGAATTGTGATTAGGAACCTGGTATATGTTGAAGATCCTCCCCGACAACGGTGCCAGAAATTCCTTTTGATGGCGGCTTGAAGCTACGTCGGTATTTCCCCAAAGAGGAAGGGATGATGCATCCCAGCAGCGGTAGGTATTTCCCTCAGTGAAGAAACCAAGAATATCGAACTAATAGGAGAACCAAGATACACAACATAAACAACACCTGCACACAAATAACAAATACTCGCAACTCGACGTGTAAAAGGGGTTGTCAATCCCTTTCGGGTAACGGCGCCCGAGATAGGCAAACATACATGAGAGAGTAATAAATATTGATAGATCGAACGCCAAATAAAATAAATTGCAGCAAGGTATTTTTGTATTTTTGGTTTAATAGATTTGAAAATAAAAGCAAATCAAAAGTAGATCGCAAAGGCAAATATATTAAAGAAGAGACCCGGGGGCCGTAGGTTTCACTAGTGGCTTCTCTCGA
Organism: Triticum aestivum; assembly: GCF_018294505.1. Classification (NCBI taxonomy): domain Eukaryota; kingdom Viridiplantae; phylum Streptophyta; class Magnoliopsida; order Poales; family Poaceae; genus Triticum; species Triticum aestivum. The sequence continues at coordinate 126,426,980 of NC_057811.1, read as the reverse complement.
GAAAAATAGCAAACGGTGGGTAAACAAATTACTGTTGGGAAATTGATAGAACTTCAAATAAGCATGACGATATCCAGGCAATGATCATTATATAGGCATCACGTCCAAGATTAGTAGACCGACTCCTGCCTCCATCTACTACTATTACTCCACACATCGACCGCTATCCAGCATGCATCTAGTGTATTAAGTTCATGGAGAAACGGAGTAATGCAATAAGAACGATGACATGATGTAGACAGGATCTATTTATGTAGAAATAGACCCCATCATTTTATCCTTAGTAGCAACGATACATATGTGTCGGTTCCCCTTCTGTCACTGGGATCAAGCACCGTAAGATCGAACCCATTACAAAGCACCTCTTCCCATTGCAAGATAAATAGATCAAGTTGGCCAAACAAAACCCAAATATCGGAGAAGAAATACGAGGCTAAAAGCAATCATGCATATAAGAGATCAAAGAAGAGTCAAGAACTTTCATGGATAAAAAGATAGATCTGATCATAAACTCAAAGTTCATCCGATCCCAACAAACACACCGCAAAAAGAGTTACATCATATGGATCTCCAAGAGACCATTGTATTGATAATCAAAAGAGAGAGAGGAAGCCATCTAGCTACTAACTACGGACCCGAAGGTCTACAAAGAACTACTCAGGCATCATCGGAGAGGCACCAATGGAAGTGGTGAACCCCTCCGTGATGGTGTCTAGATTGGATTTGGTGGTTCTGGACTCTGCGGCGGCTGGAATTGATTTTCATCGCCTCCCCTAGGGTTTCTGGAATATTGGGGTATTTATAGAGCAAAGAGGCGGTTCGGGGGGCACCCGAGGTGCGCACAACCCACCTGGGCGTGTCTGGGCCCCCAGGCACGCCCTGGTGGGTTGTGCTCCCCTCTAAGCACCCCCCCAGGTGCTTCTCCGGCCCACTGGATGTCTTCTGGTCAAAAAAAATTTCCAAAAAGTTTCACTGCGTTTGGACTCCGTTTGGTATTGATTTCCTGCGATGTAAAAAACCTGCAAAAAACAGCAACTGGCACTTGGCACTATGTCAATAGGTTAGTACCAAAAAATGATATAAATGACTATGAAATAATTATAAAACATCCAAGAATGATAATATAACAGCATGGAACAATCAAAAATTATAGATACGTTGGAGACGTATCAGCCCTGTCATAGTTGTTTTCCTCTCATTGTTACATGATGTTTGAACCATGACATATTGCTAGAATATGAAAGCCATTGGCTTATTTTTTAACTTGGGGTATGATTATGACCGCGGCATTGCAATTCTCTGTCTATGATATGTGCCACTGTTATAATAATCTTAATTCCACACATACTCTGAACATGATTGTATATTTTTGTCCTTTTGGTCTCCAATTTGATTTGTTGCAGCAGACGCAAATGCGCTGGCCTTCATGATTCCATGACCTGGAATCATCATACCAGTCGATGGGTGGTGGTTTATCGCTCGTTCAGCTGATGGCGGTCATTTGATGCTCATTCGCATGTACCAAATTGACCAAACCATTACATCAAACCACATGCAGTACAATGCCTAGGGCATTCGTGACTGTGATGGCTATGGCTGCTTCGTGTTCGAGAAAGATCCCAGCTCCGTTGGGCCAGGCGTATTCAACTAGAGGCGGGTTTACAGCCTCGGCAACCACTCCATGTTCCTCGGGTTCAATTATCCGATCATCCAACCAATCATCGATCATATCACCGGCGATGATTACCGTGCTATCAACTTCCATTCGCCAGGGGGAACTGTGTTTACACATCATACCATGGGTTTCATGAATCACCATATCCAGAGATTCGTCAACACAGCTTGTTGCCAGATAATCTTCAGTGTGTGAAAGGCATCAAACTTCCATGCGATGGATGGCTTTTGCAAACCCAACATGCGGCAATGTGGTTCATGCCAGCAACAAATATGCACAACTTGATTCGTACTAATATCTAGACTGAGCCATGTATCATGTTGTTGTAGCATGACCCTCTTTTGTTGGATATTATGTACTGTTGTTAGTTTGAAGCACTACTCTGGTTTGAAGGATAGATACCTTTCTGGGATCAAGTGCATCCTAACTCACCTGCGTAGGATGTACTGATAATGACGATGTAGATGATGTATATATATTAGGCTTCAAGTGCGTACTTGTTGGTGAAAGTGTTGTCCAATGGAAATTATATTATGTATTACTCATGTAGCCTACAAAGTCTATCGCACAGCCTTGTAACTTCTTACTCCATTTCTAAATTTGTACTAGTCCTCTATACCGTATATTGCGCTACTCATACTACTACCTCCCTCCTGGTTTATTGGTCCCCTTCATAATTTGTGTCAAATTTTGACCATAAATTTCACTAACTAAATGTTAATGCATGTCATAAAAAATTATATTGTTTGATTCGTATTTGAACATAGTTTCCAATGGTATAATTTTCGGTGACATGCATTAACATTTTGTTAGTTAAACCTATGTAAAAATGTGACACTAAATATGACTAGTAAGTAGTACAGTGGTAGTACTAGTATACGTCGGTCAAATTATTCATCATGTCCTCGCATTAAATTGATGTGACAACACGCTGCGCGTGAGGTGACACAAGAGTCCCAGCGGCGTGTTCGGGTATTGTGGACTTCAGATTTGGAGTACCACTTATCTTTCGAAATCTTTCATCATTCACTTAAAACAGACGATTGATCATATATTGAGTACCATATAACTGGAATTAACCGATGCAAGTCCAAGAAGGATTGGCTGGTGATGCCGGCTGGCGTCAAGTTCGATCCCACGGATCAGGAGCTGATCGAGCACCTTGAGGCCAAAGTGAGTGCTGACAGCGCGAGATCTCACCCTCTCATCGATTTGTTCATATCAACCATCGACAGCGAGCACGGCATATGCTACACCCATCCTGAGAAACTTCCAGGTGAGACACTGATCGGCCGTCTACTTGCACAAACATATTCCTTTGTTTATAGCTCTATTTTTCTTTTTAGACGCAGACCTAGTGAAGCAATTACAATTTGACAGTTAATAATAAGTGAAACAAGTGACTGCAAACATGCCAAAGATGTTATGAAAATGCCAACTACGTACACTAAAACCTGTATTCGACAATACTGCAGGTATCACACTGAGTGGCCTAAGCAAGCATTTCTTCCAGCGCAACTCCAGGGCGTTCAAAAGGGGCACATGAACGCGTCGCAATATATAGTCAGAGTGTGGCATGCACGTGATGTGGCACAAGACCGGCAATACCTTGTCGGTGATAGTCAACGGCCGGCAGACGGGCAGCAAAAAGGTTCTGGTGCTGCACACCAAAAAGAACTTCGACCAGCAGAGGACCAACTGGGTGATGCACCAGTACCACCTCGGGGACCTGGAGCAAGAGAAGGAGCGGGAGCTGGTCCTCTACAAGATTTTCTACCAGACGAATACTAGGGCCAGGACTAAAAAGATTATAAGTTAGTTTGGTATTGGTACTTGTACTACCTGGTCGTCTGCAAGTTGGTATTGTTGTCAACGATCTTTCAGTATGAACTTGGCATTTGCTTCCAACCATAATGCCGAGGGTCGACGTGGATATAAAGCTGAATCATTTGTTTCGAAACAAATTTCCAGGCACCAGATTTTTATTTGATGGGTAGCATAAGCACCTGCCGTTCAAATTCCCAGTTCTCCAAAAAAATTTACAACTTCGAAGTACGCAGGGGATCCATCCGGTTTCACAGGCTGATAGTTGGACGCGGCACGTCGGAACTGGGCTGTGGCATGCCAAGCCCAGCTGCAAATTGTTAAAAGAGAGGAGGGATGGATTTGGGCCTTCCAGAACAGCTAAGTGTCGCGACCTCGATCGTGAAGCGCCTCCCATGGACTAAAAAAGGGCCTAGTCCGTTATTATTAGTTGAAATACGTAAAATATTCCATAATGAAAATAAATATGTAAAATGCAATGAATTTAATCTGTTTTCACTGAGAACCATCCGATTTGCATGAAATTCGTCCGTGGAACCATAAGACGGCTGTCCATACAGAGCCTAACCGTACGGAACCAGCAGGCCCATGGTCGTACGCAAGCAAGTGCATGCACTTATTATCACGATGGAAAAATAATGCTGACGTCTGAGACGGTGAAACCCATGAAGTCTTCATTGTACTCAATAAACGAGAGAATTCTGCAAGTACAGACTGATAACTGGGATCTAGCACATATATTGTTTTTTCAGGTCGAGCAAGTTTCAACTGGGCTGTAGACTCCCCAGGCTTGGTTTTGTTTTTAACAGGCCCAGCCCATGACGACAATGGGGCGCAAAGATCCAGCAGGTATCTACTGGACTCTGGCCCGCCAGCGTTAGTTATATTTTTGTCTTGGAACATCTGCAGGCAGTTTTTTTACTGAATCAAACACACAGCCCAGTTCTTTTTTTCTCTTGAAACGCCATGTCCTACTTTCGTTTTCTAATCTCTACCTATAGTTTTACTAGTTCATATACACGTATCACTATATTAAAAATACATAAAGTTCCTTTTCATATTTACATCCTTATTTATTTTTGTTGTTTTCCCTCCCAGCGCTGATTTTTTATCACCGGTTTTCCCTTAAACCAACTCAATTGTCCCACGTCTTATTTGCTTTAAAAAACAAAATGAATTTTTTGGCAAATCAATAAGTTCTTAAAAAATAAATGTTTATCATTTCGGGATTACAACAGTTCGGATTCCACCGAAATATGCAAAATAAGGTTGAACTTTTTGACCATGGTCCTGGGCAGAAAATGGGTTGTAATAAATTCCTTAAGAATTAGCAAATGGGCTGCAAATTATTAAAAAAAAGCAAATGGGCTCTATGTTGTCTGCCACAGATTTGGAGGCTGACTTGTGGGCCTACTAAGTTCATGCGTACACAAGGTTTCTTAAAAAAAGAAACTTAGTCAACAATCAACTCTACCGGCGTCAGACCGTTAGATGTCAATCTAACGGCAATCGTGCTTCTTCAGTCTCTGATCTTCCTACTCCAGTCGCCCAAACCAGTGCCGGCGGAACCGCCTGTTCCCGCCTCCCGTGGCCGGCTGTGCTGCCGGGCGGGCCTCACAGCCCCACCATACTCGCATCCCTGGCCTGGCTATCCCTCTACTCACCCACACCTCCTATTATTTTCAGGCGACGGCAGCCGAACCAGTCAACCCTCGTACTCCCCACCGGGTGGGCAACCACTGTCGAGTCTTCCCCGGCTCCGTATCGTTCCCTTCCTAGGCCTCGTCGTCGTCCACCGCCCTGGTGCTCTCGGCGCGGCATGGTCAACGTGGTCAACGAACGACATCCATCGGAAGTAGACTGTATGTGGAGAGGCTGACAGCTGGGTCCATGACCACACACAAGGAAATGCCTCCTTATTACGCGTAAAATAATGATTTCTCCACCTGACAGCTGGCACCCACCGGAAGGGCCTCTGTATTTCGTGAAAAAATGTTCCCCCCGCTAACAGCTCGGACCCACCAGCTATATCTTCGCACGCAAGGAAATGCCTCCTTATTATGCACACAAAAATGAATACCCCTACTAGCTGGGACCCACCATAGTGGGAGGCTGACTTGTGGGCCTACTAAGTTGACGCGGACGGAGGACTTTGTCAACTTAGTCAATATGAACGATTCTAGCTCCAGTGACCGTACGATGTCCATCCAACGGCCGTAGTGCTTCTTCAACCTTTGGTCTTCTTGCTCCAGCCACCCAAACCAGCGCCGGTCGTGCCGCCTGCTCCTGCCTCCCATGGCCGGTTGTGCTGCCGTGGAGGCCTCACCACCCCCTACTACTCCCATCGCTGGCCAGACCATCCCTCTACTCACCCACACCCCCTATTATTCTGCGGCGACGACAATCTCACACCGCAGCCGAACCAGTGAACCCTCGTACTCCTGTCCGCATGGGCATCCACTGCCGCGTCTTACCTGGCTCCGCGTCGTCCCCTTCCTAGGCCTCGCCATCGTCCACCGCCTTGGTGCTCTCGGCGCGGCGTGGTCAATGTGGTCAAGGAACGACTTCCATCGGAAGAGTACTGTAAGTGGACAGGCTGACAGCTGGGTCCACGGCCGCAGGAAGGAAGTGCCTCCTTATTACACGCAAAATAATGATTCCTCCACCTGACAGTAGGGACCCACCGGACAGGCCACCGTATTTCGTGAAAAAATGTTTCCTTCCTGGCTGCTGGGACCCACCAGCTACATCCTCGCATGCAAGGAAGTGCCTCCTTATCCTCCCTGACAGTCGGGACCCACCTGGTCGAAGCGTACGTAGCGTTGTCATTCTGGTCGCGAACGTGTACGTAGATACTGGTCGATCGGTCTGTCTGCAGGCTGTAGCGATGAACCGTGGCCGAGTAAGGAAGGGCACATGTCGTAGTAGAGGCGCGCACGTAGTATGTCACGCAGTCCCATTAATATCGTGTACACGTATGTACAACCAGGGTGCAAGAAAGTAAATACGGCCACGTATGTACATACGGGCGGGGTCTCGAATGTCTACTCGCGCATACGTACGGCTAGGGCTCGTGTACATGGAGAGGCTGCGACGGTGTCCTGTTCATCGGCAGCCAACCGGCTGGGTCGGAACGAAATGCGTCGTGTTCATCGGGAGCCAACCGGCTTGGACGGAACAGCCGATCGAAACGAGGCCTGGCGTACCGCAGAACGGAGGAAACAGCCTTGTGTTCCACTGCCTACGGTTGAAATGGGATCCTGTTCACCGAGAGGGGTGTGGCGTACCGCAAAACGGAGGAAACTGACTTCTCTTGGACCTCCTACGGTCGAAACAGGGTCCTGTTGATCGGGAGGGGTGTGACGTACCGCAAAACGGAGGAAACGGACTTGTGTTGGAGCGCTACAGTCGAAAAGGGGGTCCTGTTCATCGGGAGGGGTGGCGTACCACAAAACGGGACTCTACGGGCTACTGTTTATCTCCATCGTCGACCTCCTCCAGCCTCCACGGGCTACTATTCATCCACCGTCGACCTCCTCCAGCCTCCACATGCGACTATTCATCCACGGGCTCCTGTTCATCCAGCCTCCACCGCGCGCTCCTCCACCGGCTACTGTTCAACCAGCCCTCTCCATGGGATCCTGTTCAGCCACCCCTCCACGGGCTACTGTTCATCCAGCCCTCCACCGGCTACTGTTCAACCAGCCCTCCATGGGGTCGTCCTGTTCATCCAGCCCTCCACCGGCTCGATCGATGGGGTCCTGTTCATCTAGCGGCAGCACCACAGATTCCTGTTCATCCAACCCCCCCCCCCCCCACTGGGAACTGTTCATCCAACCCCCCCCCCCCAACAACGCTCACTGTTCATCAAGAGGCAGCAGGTTCGATCAGCTTCAGTTAGCAGTAGTAGCGAAGGAATCGCTCGATCGGGTTCAGTTAACAGCCAGATCGATCGATCGCTCGGGTTCAGTAACGCGTAGCCTGCAGTGCAATTGTTCGGGTTCAGTAGGCGAACGCCTCGCTCGGTTTCAGTTAGAGCCCAATGCCTCGCACCCACGCGCGTACATGTACGAGAGAAACACGCATCGCTCGGCCCCCGACCACCCACCGTAACCGGGAACTCCCCGATATTTTCCTCACCCTCGCATCTACCACGGTTTTTTCCGTCATGGACGGCCCAAAGAATGTCATGCAGCTGCGTCTCCGGCCCGCCCGGGATGAAAAGCTCATTTTCTGTCATGATTTTTTGTCATAGAAGTAGGAGCCCCACCACATCTATGATGATACCGGATTTGTCACAATTATCGTCATAGAAGTCTCATAAGCATGACAGAAAAAAATCGTTCGGCCCAAAATGTCACGGATGTGTCTTCTTTTTGTAGTGGCATCAAGATATCCACCCCATATATGGGATGTGTTTGGGGGGTTCCTGCTTGCCCGGACATCTGAGCCAAGTTTGCCTAGTGCGGTTGCGTCGCAATTTTCCATCTGGACAGTGACCTGGCAGACCGCCCAGACGTTTGGGCGGATATGAGGCTCCGGTTGTAGATTCTCTAACATGCCAAAAAAAATTAAAGCGATATTTTGTTGACAAACGACATCATCCCCTTCTTTGCCTACTGTATAACTACAAAAGAGAGTAACATTCTTTTTTCTTACAGAAGAACGCTTCGTCAACCGGTTGTCCTCCCTCCCACCATGGCCTTTCGCCGGTTTCCCCGTCCAACCAGTATTTTAGTCCCACCATGCCCTTTATTCACACAATTTTTTCGTACGTGAATCAATCACCTTAATTTACTTACTTTTTGCACCAATTAATTCCACCTTAATTTACTTACCAAACATTTATTTACACAATCACAAACATGATTTGATAATTACTTATTTACACAATCATTATTTTATGACCAATTAAACCACAAGTTAACAAGATACTAGAATATGTATTTCTCATTGCAACGCACGGGCATTGTCCTACAGTATTTAAAAATAAGAACCATAATCGAGTACTAGTTCGTTTAGTCTATCTTTTTTTTTTGCGAATGAAGTCTTATCTTTTCAAACCAATGGCTCCCACAAATAGCCATCAACAACTGTAGTTTTATCGCGAGAGGAGCCAAGCGCCCAGTAGAGACGTCGGCCTCGACATCACATACAAGAGAGGAGCGAAGCCCCCGGTAGAGACGTCTTGGTTGCGGTTGTGTGGTGGTGGCAATGCCCATTAGTAGGAATAATGTCTCCCACGTTCTACCCCTGTCCCGATGGTGCATCTAGCATCGTCAGAGGGCGTGTGAAGGTGTGTCTCCATCGGATCTCGCGGGGAGTCGGCCGGTCCTTGTTTGCGATGGATCTATTTGAACTCGGTCTTAGGGCCATGGTGGCACGATGGATCTCGACCCTTGCCAGCGCAGGGGGGGGCTCTGTTTTAGTTATTTCTTCGTGTTTTATTAGGGTTTGCGTCCTGCTCAATAAGACGCTCCCTGAAGATGGAATAAAGTTCTCCCCACCTAGCCCTCGTCCCGATGGTGTGTCTAGAATCGTCGGTGGGCGTGTGGAGGTATGTCTCCGGCGTATATGTCCTTGGTGGATTTGCTCGGATCTGATCGTAGTTCGTCTATGTTCGTGTGTTTACAGGTTTGAACCTTTCGATCTACGCTACTCTTCATCGGGATGGTTGCTACTCTGGTGCACAGGTCCTATGAGGCCTTAGCACGGTGACTTCCCGACTGTCTACTATAACAAGTTTTGCCCGTCTTCGGCGAGGGTGGGGCGATGGCGGTGGCGCGTCTTTGGCTCGCTTCAGTGCGCTTGTAGTCGCTGGGTGGTCCATAGCTCTGTCGTTGTTTGTACTGCCATGATTGAAGATGAATAGATTGAAAGTTTCTGAAAAAACAAAAAACGAAACACACACACGCACAAAAAGTTACATTTTTGCTAAAGCACATCTAGATATGCCCTAAATATTGCACATATAAGCCCTATGCCATTGATTTTACGTGAAGACTCGTGCAATCATTTTCTTTAGTCTTTTTCTCTTTTTTTCTAGTTTGATTGAGTCACTTAGATGTGCACTAACTAGAGCACATCTAAATATTGATGTTCTCCGAAGCGAAACATCGGCGCTATCGCTGTCATGTTTTCGCACCTTCGTGGTAGATCGATCCTGTTTCCCGCGCGGCCCGGCGCGTCGTACGTTACGTGGAGGCTACCAGACGGCATCTGCCGCGCAGGCCAAACGGTATCCAGCGTACGTGTAGCCTGGTTTGCCACAGAATTATTTTCCGTTGCAGCACAGGTGGGAAAGCAATAAAAAGCAGGCGCCGTCCGTCCCTCCCACCAACCGTCCCCATCCCCATCCCAGCTCCAACGTTCACGTGTTGAGGGAAGCGAAGCGCTTCGGGACACACATGATCCTCGCAACTGCAGCAGCAGCGGCCCACTGGCACCACAGAGGCCTAGAAAAAGACACGGCGACGAGTCCCATTGTTAAGCCCATCCGAAGCCCGGAGATGCTCACCGTCACCGGCACTAATCGACACCGGAAGCGTCCAGATGCTCACTGTCACCGTCACTAGTCGACACCGGAAGCGCCCTGTAAACGCAACGCAACGCATGAGGCGTGATTTAAGAAAAGCGAAAGGGACGGAGAAACACGTTCTCCAACAGTCTAGGTCGTTTTCTTTACTATTTCCCCCACCGCGCTTGGAGTGCACTCCACACGTTGCTCGCTGCTCGGAGAGAGGTTCACACGGCTGCGGTTGTCTCGTCGCCGTCTTGGTCTCCCCGTCCCGGTCCGCGCGTCGCGGTTCTCACATGACCACCGGGCCGCGCTAGTTTTCACGGTAATTGCCGCTCGCTTTCTCTTCTCCGCCGTTTCAGCGGGGTCTCTCTGCCGAGTGGTAAGAGACCAGCCAGCGGCCCCGGCTCATAAATCGTGTCCCCGCTCTCTGCCTATCCTCTGCGCCAAGATTTGGTTTCTTCCTATTCCTCCCCACCTTTTCAGCATTAACTCATCTGTTGGCTCAGGCGTGGCCATGGCCGTCGTCGTCTGCGTCACCGGCGCCGGCGGCTTCATCGGCTCCTGGATCGTCAAGCTCCTCCTCGCCCGCGGCTACGCCGTCCGCGGCACCTCCCGCCGCGCCGGTACGGTTCCTCTCTCCCTCTCTCTCTCTCTCTCTCTCTCTCTCTCGCTCGTTGCGTCTCTTTGTCGCCCCGGATTCTTAGGCTGACGAGTTCTTGGTTGCGCAGATGACCCCAAGAACGCGCACCTGTGGGCGCTCGACGGCGCGGCGGAGCGGCTGACGATGGTGCAGGTCGACCTGCTCGACCGGGCCAGCCTCCGCGCCGCCTTCCACGGCTGCGACGGCGTTATCCACACCGCATCACCGATGCACGACACCCCCGTGAGTAGCGGCCGCTCAGTAGTATATCCTCCTCTATCTCCGCCGGAATAAAGCTGACGGAGGCTGTGTTGTTTGGCAGGAGGAGATCATCGAGCCGGTGATCACCGGGACGCTCAACGTGGTGGAGATGGCCGCGGACGCCGGCGTCCGGCGCGTGGTGCTGTCCTCCACCATCGGCACCATGTACATGAACCCCCACCGCGACCCGGACGCGCCGCTCGACGAGTCGTGCTGGAGCGACCTCGACTACTGCAAACAAACCAAGGTCAGCCACCGATCCAACTTAATTTATCCACCCGATCTTTGCCTGCGACCCGCCATTGACGCCACGAATGACGGCAGAACTGGTACTGCTACGCCAAGACGATCGCGGAGCGGGGCGCGTGGGAGGCGGCGCGGGCGCTGGGGCTGGACCTGGCGGTGGTGATCCCGGTGGTGACGCTGGGCGAGCTGCTGCAGCCGAGCATGAACACCAGCACCAGGCACATACTCAAGTACCTCACCGGCGAGGCCAAGGCGTACGTCAACGAGTCGCACGCCTACGTGCATGTCAAGGACGCCGCCGAGGCGCACGTCAGGGTGCTCGAGGCGCCCAACGCCGGGGGACGGCGCTACGTCTGCGCCGAGAGGACGCTGCACCGCGGCGAGCTCTGCCGGATCCTCGCCGGGCTCTTCCCGGAGTACCCGATTCCCACAAGGTACAATATATACCGTCCTGCATTCTTCTTCAAACGAATGCTCCAAATTAACTTCGGACCCCTGTTCAGCCGACAGTTAGATACGCAAATGAGCAACAAGATACAATAGATGATTCTTCCAAATTAAAATAGCAAGTAGAGTACTATTCTTCATTCGTAGCACTGAATTAAGAATAGATCTTTCCATGACTGTGCTAATGTTTTTACACAATCTTGCTTGCAATTGCTCCGTTGATAGAATCTTTCCACGAATGTGCTAATGTTTTTACACAATCTTGCTTGCAATTGTGCCGTTGATAGAATCATTCCACGAATGTGCTAATGTTTTTACACAATCTTGCTTGCAATTGTTCCCTTGATAGACCACAAGTTGTTGGTAGTTACCTGTAACTTTCGTAAAACGAAAGCGATGGCTTTGCTTCGCCTTAAAGACAAAGTGGACTGGGTTGAGATTCCATCCTCAACTTTTAAAGCTTCTCACAACAGACTAGCTAAACAATGACTTAATTAGGTGGGCATCTTCGGACAGTGACAGTCTAATCCTTCACTAACCTGTACAGATGTAAGGACGAGGTAAATCCGCCAAAGAAGGGTTACAAGTACACCAACCAGCCTCTGAAGGACCTTGGCATGAAGTTCACCCCTGTGCAAGAATACCTCTATGAAGCGGTGAAATCCCTGCAAGAGAAGGGATTCATTCAGAAGGCTTCTGGCAACAAGGTACATACAAACCATAGCATCATATAAAACCATCTCAACATACAGCGCGATCCTATCAGACCTTGCATTTCGAACATCTCAAGTTACTTCTAGAGGAGTTCGAAAAAAAAAGGTTTCTTCAGAAAGGAGGGAGGATCAAAATAGAACAAGCACATGCATGATAGCATTGACACTCGTATCATTAGCAGAATGATAAAGGGCCATCATCATCCGCAAGATGCATTTGACCTGCTACTAATTTGATCAAACACGCATTCCTGATGTGCCGTTTCTGAAGATGTATGGCACACATCGAGGTCCTCACTGCGTCATCAATTTTTCGTTGCAGGGGCTTGCTAGTAGAGGGAGTTCGCCGCCTCAAAATTCAACGGCGCCCGTGTTTATGTCGAAACTTTGATGGGCTTCTGCACAAAGTAACAATGCAGTTCGCCGTCATGTGAATTGTAATTCATTTGATTAAGTGATATGTTGCTGGACAGTTCTTGTATGTGGCAAACTGCCAACTTTGTGTAGTAGCGCCGTGTTGCCTGGAACAGTACACCGCTACAGAGCAACTTCAGTGATGCATGCCAAATATTTTCCCTGGTCGATGTTCTTCTACCACCACCTAGTTGTTCACCTTGTCTGACTCAGCGGGTACAAAAACCCGATCAAGTTGGCACTTGGCAGCAGAGCATACAAGCGTGCCCTCTTTGGAGTCTCGTTCGGAGAGTGATGCTGTTTTGGCCAACTTCTGCTTGTTGTTGGTCGTGATCTTGTTTATGCGCTTTCTCTACTAACTCCCTCTCTGATCTTGTGTATGCATACCTATGAAGTCAGTTTCATTCAACACACAGATTAGTCATTCAGCCAACGAAGTGCTTTCAATCTGATGAAGAATCAAGCATCGCCTGTGATATAATCGTTGCATCGTTAACTGAGCCATAACTTCAAACTGCATGGACAGTTTGCTACAATATCATTAATTAAGCTATGTACTCCCTCCTTTCCGGGCTTAATTTAAATTTTTTGCTACAACATCATTAATTAAGCTATGTACTCCCTCCTTTCCGGGCTTAATTTAAAAATCTCTTCAATCAAGGTAAATGATGGATGGTGAAATTAATTCCGTAGTTTGTAAACGTACTTAATTAGTACTCTCTTTTTCTTAAAAATTTATGTATACCGATGCATTAATCACTCCACATGCATGCATGACCACTTAATGACCAAGAACTTCTACATGCATTGGTGAGTTTTTTCTTCATCCTTGCATGCAGTGAGTTAATACAACTTGAAATCTAAACATGTGATGGTAAGTAATAGAATTGAGACTTATAAAACGGAAAAACAAACTTTTTAAGATGAGTCCTATAAACCGGAAAGGAGAGAGTATATGTTTTGCATGTGGAAGTTGACTAGCACTTCGTTGGAGGAGTTTTGCTATCATGCTACCTTTTTTATAGAATCCGTATGGGTTGAGGAAGACCGTAAGAATTTTTTCAGTACCCAACAATTAACACCGTACAAAGAAAACTATAACAAAACATGCAAAATCGTTTCAAAGTTGCATCAAAATTACAACATTTTGGAATATGATAGTTTTGCATGCTGTTATTATACCTCCGTAGTCCGTACAAACCGTGTGTGAAGGACTCTTCCTGCTGACGCATAAAATCAAACCTCAACACGTTCAAACAAGAAATAACCCCATCACTAAAAATGCTGATGAGGCAGCTTCTAAGATTGTTCAACATATACTCTTATACCAATTAGCTGTACGTGTATACTCTCTTCCTGCCGAGTGTATTTCCCAGCTAAGATTATCATCATGAACACAAGTGCATGTCAGTGCATACATGCACGACACGGCGGCACCATATGCATGCATGGTGGGATCGACAGCGCACGCCTAGAGGCAGGACAAACCTGCAGCATGCAGCAAGGCTACGACAGTAGGCGTGATGCCTCCCATCAAGTGTTGCAGGTGAGGCAATCGTACTGTCATGTCCTTCTTTCCGCCAGCATTGGAACATGATGATCTGATTCTCTTTTTTTGAACGTGTCGACCATGGCTTAACAGTTCACGCCAGGTCCCGTTGTCACAAAGGCTACCAAGGATCGACACAATCAAAGAAAAAAAGAGGCTGTCTGTGGCTTCACTGAAATATCAAGAGCACAAGAGGAAAATGTGTCGCGCTGCATGCTGCCGTAATTTGGTGCTACTGATATGCTCCCAACCTCGGCAAAGTGATGTAATGGATCTAATAAAATCCCCAGGAATATAACAGAAATGGATTTATGATTTAATTACTCTCTAGTGTGTATTCGATCTGCAATGCACACTGAAGAAGAAACTGCACCCCGAAGAAAATCTGATTCGAAAGGAACCTCATTATTATTATTTCTGCTTCTGTTGGTACACCTTTTTTTTCAGAACCTTCATTATATGATATACCATAAAACTAAATGCATACGTTTAGAATTTTCCTGATAAGTTACACCAGTTGCCTCCCAGAGTTAGTGGTTTTCAAATACATATGCATTGAACAAAACAGACCAGGAGTTGATTTCAATGGCTTATACAAAGCCATACACATTCCCCACTCGACATAAATCCAAAACTAAATAAAAATGGAGGAATTATTCTAACCATAGTTACGACTAATACCATATATCATGAAAATGGCTGGAGAGTGGATGCATGATGCACAGGTCTTTTATTACTAGCTAGTTCATCTTCAAAAAACTTGTACACACAGTATACTTGAATATAATCATAGGGAGATATGAGTATAAAATTCAAACAAAAGTAGCTAAAACTATTTGCTATTTGCTGCAAACTATATCAGATTTCTTCTATGGGCCAGAATTCTTTAGAGATAGTACATTGACATATAATTAGCTGCAATAGGGGTTCCAAGGAGCCATCTTGCCACTGAGTGTATGGTAAAGTTACATGTAAGATTCATTATAAGAACTTCATTTACTGATGTAAAGCTGCCCCGGCCGATGCAAGCTTTCTTTGTTTTCCCTTTCATTCCGCATGTGACTTAGCTTGTTACATTTTTTTATTATTTTTTGTGGATTTTCTCTTCACTGGATGCAGATGAGCCTGGCCTCAGAAACGGATATTCATTAATAATATTCCACTACAAATGAAATGAGCTTTGTGTATCTTTTTTATTATCTTATTCATTCATGTGTTCACAATTAACAGGGTGTTCAAATACGGTTTTCACCAACCTATGAAAGCTAGCCTCATCACTGGCAAAGAGGAAATTCAAACTAGGGTATATCTGCCTGGTTTTGGCATTGTCCGTTCCAACACAGGAATGAATACCCCTAATCATATACTTTCTCCGTCCCAAAATAAGTGTCTCAATTTCGTACTAAAGTTAATACAAAGTTGTACTAAGGTCAAGACACTTAGTTTGGGACGGAGGGAGTATATACCTAAGAGCTGATCCTCACTATTTCTAATTATCTCATCATGCATGCTTCGACATCCCACATCATCAAAGTTGTTGTAGCCGTTAGATTTACCAGCTTGATCCACTAGCATCCATATGATTATGCATGAAAATCCTCTACCACGAACATGCATTAGTGCATTCTAAGTGAATTTTAAATCACATTGACTTTAATTGTGACGTGCACAACTTTTCATGTTAACATTTTCTTTTTCTTATGCAAAATGTTCTCAAGTAGTTTAAAACTTAAGAACCAAATTAGTATTCTACACAATATTTGGAAACTATATATCCAATTCCGTGGCAAACACGCAAGTATTCTACACAATATTTGGAAACTATATATCCAATTCCGTGGCAAACACGTAGCGTATCATCTAGCATTACAAGTTGTTTACTTACTCTCTTGTAATTATAGTAGGACAACCCTATTTTCCTTAACATAATAGATATCTAGTTTCTCACAGTTATTGCCTTTTATCTATCTATTTGAACTAATATTCCCTAAACTTGAATTAGGTGAATACTCCACATCTATAAGTTCTTCACCCTTTGGAAGAGACTTTCTCCCTGTTGAGCTACAAACAAAGGTGAGGACATTTGGAAGCTTACAGAAAATTCCTGCTACGCATCCTCTGCGTACTATGCCCAATTCATAGAAGGCTGGGAGAGTAGTCCAGCGCTTCTGCTACAGCCTTGTTTGTACATAACTTTATTTTTCTTCTCCTTAATCAGTGAAATATAGCAAACTTCTGCCTTTGTTTAAAAATAAGAAAATACTGTACACACAACGAAAATATTTATTCGTAAACATAATGGAAGAAATGGAAGAGAACATGAGTGCAACGACATGCATTTCCCATGTTGGATGGCTTATGTAAGGTTAGTTACAATAGTTGAACATGCGTATATTCTCTTTCTATATGTACAATTATACACCTCTCTAAATGTATGCCATTTTTATAAGGCATATTTTGAACAACACATAGATTATGTAATAAGAGTATCTAATATTGGAAAAGGCACCAGAGAGAGTGACAAGATTTCATTTTTAATTAAGTACTACCTCAATCAAAATATAAGACATTTTTTGACACTATAACAGTGTCAAAAAACGACTTATAATTTGATACGGAGGGAGTATCATTTAAAGGTGAGAGAACAGTATTGTCTGGTTAGTTATATACACATGCTCAAGAATGTTCTGTGAAGAGAATGAACTCAATAAGGGAAAATTTGAGGAATGCCATTAACTATATAAGATTCACAAGTTATAGTAGTTATGAATAAGATTGCAAAACAAACAGTTTTTTAAGACAATGCCCATCAATCGATGTGAGATTTGCTAGACCCTGCGATTCAGGCATCAATATCGTGGTGGCTTTTGAAACAACAATTGTTGATCTCTAGAATTGTTAAACATTTCCCGAACTAGCTATATAGCACAGCGACAACACATCAGAGCAATCATTCACACTCAAAATGCAGATAATTTCTTCAAACATGCGACATATTAGCAAATACTTCCTGATTAAATTACTATCGTGATAGTCTTCGTTATCTACTTCTGATTTCCAAGATATAAACTACGAGTCAGCTCAATAGTAAATATTATGTACTCTAAAGAAGCTTCAACTGAATTTAGTGGTTCCATAACTTAAAATGGATGCAATACAGAAAATCACCTTTTATATATAGTTCGAAAGCATGCACATTTATCTACAAGTCGAATTATAAACACAATTTGCCAGTAAGACCCTAAGGACGACTACGGTTCACAGTCTAAAAGTTCTCCCTTTTACATCTCTTTCCTTCAGGAAGCATTCAAAAAAGGTAGATCAAAGATGAAATAAGCCACAAACCGATTTAGAATTACTATTTTTGAAGCAAGTAAAATAAACGCTACGATATGTATCTCGCCGCATGAAATTGGGTGACAATTTTCAAGGCGAATCTAGCATGATAACTAAGATACTCAGATTAGTAAACTAGATTATTTAATCCAACCACAGCTGAATCTGCCATAATTTGCACAAATTGTTAACTTGGCCACGTCGCACATATGCTTTCCACATATGTAATGCTATCTTGTGCTTTTATATGAGGACATATAGGGGAAAGGGACGATAAAGGAAACATATGCTGGTTGAAATTTGTGAAAAACAAGGTGAATCTGAATTAGATAGAAATATGGCCAACATGAAGTAACAAGGTAGCTAAAAACTAATGCGCTTATGAGTAAGGTAGCTAAAAAGATAAAATAATAAGAACTTTCATAGTGAAATGAAGGAATGAGAAATAATACATCACATCAACACAATGGATCCACAGAAATAACTACATTTTTATTGAATCACAGAAAACTAAAACGTAGATAGCTAGAAAAAACTGCCACCACAAACAAACTTAGCAGGAGGATGTTGACAATTTAATGATTTACCATCGCTTGGAAAATGGGTCTATGCATATATGTTAGACTAACAGTTAACTTGTCTAAAGTGTGCATCACCTTGAATCACATCAACCAGATCATTCAAGAGATTAGGTTATACTACGTGTCACCTATTTCTCCACGCAAAGTGATATGGCTGTGCTTAGGTAGGTTACTAGACGCGTTTCAGATTCTTCTTGGCAAGTCTGTGTTCAACAACAAGCAAGATGGACTTTTTTTTCTAGAACTGAAGAACAGCTTCAGTTAACCAAGCACACATATTAGTCATCTGGAGATCTATTTTTATCAACTTCTCACTCATAGACCAAATCACATGTATGTCAAAGCAAGGAAAACTAAATTGTATAGAGATGCAACCAATAACACATCTTAATGACACCAAAGCAGCTGCAGTTCGCACCATCAGAAGGAGGCACCAGATAGTATAACCAACAAAAGGGGGCTAAAGAAACCATGGGAGTGGTACCTTGTCCAAATTGATGGTGCAGCTTGTTACGTTCGCTATTAACATGATGCTCTTATCCTGGAAAAAAGAATAATGGAAGAAGGATCACCGGTGAGTAGCAGTGAAATCACAAACAAGGTGCAAACCAAAATATAACCAAGGAGCTTTCATCATAAAAAAGAAAACAAAAACTTGAACAAATCAAATGAAAATTAAAGCAAACAGACATAAGCAAGCCCCCATCAGTAAAACTGCAACAGCAGGAGTTACAGTGGACCCTTTTACAGCGTGTGTGAGGAACAGGAAGGAGAGAGAGAGACCAAAGGCCAAAGTGAGAGAAAGACAAGAGGCCTAACCTAAGATGCAAACTAGATCTGGCAAAAGCAAAGTGAGGCCACCTTCCTTGCCAAATATAGCTCATCTCTTAGTTTACTCCATGCTCCATTTTTACCCCAACAAGAACTTGCTGAAGCCCCACCACCATGGCTAAAACCTGCTTCCATGGAAAACAAGGCAACAGGAAAGAAGAAGGGGGTTGTTAGGGTGAGAGAGAGAGAGGGTGCATGTTGCAGTGTACCGGCAGCATCTCCATGATTCAGCTCCCAAGGCGAGTACAACTGCAAAGGGAGAAGATAAAACAATTTGGGGATGAAAAAAACAAGTAACAAATCCAATCATTTATTCCAGTACTACAAGCCTACAGCTGCCACTCCTTACAATTACCACTAGCATCCGTATCACTCTCCTCGGTAGTAGTTCCCAGGAGCAACTTGACTGAAAAGATCAAAACAACAGAGCAATTTATTTTATTTTATTTTTTTGCGTGCGCACACATCTAAAGAGATAAGGAAGTGGCATGGTAAAGTCGGAGAACAGCCAGAGTACATGCCGCATGCGTGTTCTGTCTTTCTTTTGTGGCTGAGTTCCTCTCATAAGCAGGGGTTAACCTTCTTTTTTGTGTGGAAAATTATGAACTATTGAATTGAAATTGAATCAAATTAGTTCTACATACCCACCAGTGGATCTGAATGTAACGTAAACTCCTGAGAGAAAGAGGCTGACAGAAAGAGGAGTGAGCACGCGGCGAAGACGGCATACATGTTATGCCGGCATCACGCCATGTGCTCACTCTCTTCTGTCAATCTCTCGAGGGCCTCCCCACACCAGGAGCTAACATTACTTCACAGATTGCACAACCGAAGAACAACTTCCGACACAAAAGCAGCAAACAACCCAAAAATCCGAAAGGAAACCCAAACAAAACCTCCGGACGCAACAGGAAATGGGAGAGATTTTTTCTTCTTGGATCCGGTGAGCGACCGCCGTACTGGAATTGAAAGGAGAGGTGGTGAGAGAAAGGGCTCTTGGCGTCTGGTTTTGGAGCAGAGGAGATGGATGGGATAGGTGGTCGTACCTCCAGTGCTGAGCCCTCCCATGGTTTTAAGTAGTACCGGGAGTAGTACCCATGCTGCTGCTGCCAAGTAGTAGTTCCAATCAGCAACAGTTGACACCACAGTACGCATATTTACTTAATTGTCGATAATATTATATTCTTTTGGCAGTCGTACATAGTACAAATATCCCACCCAAAACGGAATTAAACCTAGCACTGTTCATAGTATGGCAATACTCTAGCTAGTATCTCAAACGAGGCCCTATAATTTTATGTTTTTAGTCCATTTTCTTTCTTTCTTTTTTTTGTCTATTGGGAATTAAATCTGGATAAATCAAGCTACTTTCCGCCAACGAATTCACACAGCCAAGAGTATCTGGTTTGATCTCATGATCTCCTGGCTGGCTATCGTGTATACCATAGAATAAAAGGATACTTATCTGCAACTGTCCAGCATCCATGAAACCATCCAGGATGGTCCCTCCGCTGTCTATGGTTTTTGCTGCCCCCTATCTGTTTTGTATATTATACACTGCCGGCATTGACCGTCCTACATCGATGCAAACCAATGTGTAAGAAAACATCAAGGAGGCTAATCAGCTATAAACACAGTGGCAATAATATATAAGAGAGATGGAGATAATTCAGATTGGATTGAGCATGAATAGTTGAATACCAATAATGCTAGCAAACCACATACGTACACACCTGAAAGGTGATGCAATGCAACTATACTGTTCAGTTGTGCCCAAAGATCAAAGAAATAAGCCACATATTCTCTTTGCATGTCTTGATCTTCAAGGGTACAAACTAGTACATCTTGATTTTTGAGTGGTCGGATATTCAATATTCCACATACCCTTGTCACATAGTTCATGGGCCGATGTTGACTTAATTAACTATGTGCTGATGCCATTACTCGTCACAATCCCTCTCTTATACTCCCTCCATTCCATAATATAAGAGTGTTTATGACATTAGTGTAGTGTCAAAAACTCTCTTATATTATGAGACAGAGGGAGTACATATTAACGTATGACTCAGCATCATGTACAAAAACTCTTCGTAAAAATCTAAGAACTTGAATGAAAAACGAGAGATTTGCCAGCATAAATATGAAGAAAGGCATAGCCTTCATCGTGTACCCTCATGACAAGATTTAAAGGAAGCAAGGTCACTTCTCATCCCCTCCCTCTTCAAGTTGACGAATATACTCCCTCTTCTATGAATCCCGGCGACTAGAGACATTCAGTGGCTATCATCGGCAAACAGATAAAAAGGAATATCATGAAATACAGATAAAAAAGAAAAACACAGCCACCTCCCGAGTTAACATGTGCATTCTCTTTTTTTTATATAAGTAGGATTTGTACACAAACAATCAAGGAAATAATTATTAGATTTAAGTCAAAATTTCAGGCATGTTGACCTAATTATTATTCTTTGAAATGGACTTCATACATTAATTAAGAAGAAAATTGTCAGTTAAGTCACGAGAACCAGGCGAAAACCTATACAAACCTGACCACATTGATCTAATTTGGTGTATTGGAAAATTTCAAGTGCCAAGGTAAAGGCCCTTCGGCCTTCTGGATTGTCCACTCAAACTGCCGCCGGCCCTAAATGAATTGTCATTCGTCGGTGGGCGGTGGGGAGAGACCGGGAGGTACTCATGATTTTAAAAAATAAAACTAGAGCGGTAGCGACGCATGCAAGCTTCCTGGAGGCACAGAGGCATGTGAATCTTCATGGACACCTAACGATCAGAAATCTAATTGGACAAAAATAAAAGGTACTAGTAGTTGAGTGTAGCAAGTCAAAAGAGCACTTTCAAGATCTACCACTGCTCCTAGTCCATCCCATGTTTAGTCTTAGTCACTACTGACCAGTTTGATTACGATCTATACTATTAAAGAACATGGTTAAAGAAAGCTTAGAAAATTGTTCTTTCAAAAAAGTCTAGGATATTACCTTAATTAATGAGCTGATGTTACATCCTGAAAAGGACAGAAATTCGCTTTCATCATTTTTACAGAAAAACATTAATGAGAGAGAGAGAGAAAGGGGAGAGAGAGAGAGGTTACCTTAATGCACTGCTTAGTGATTACTGGCAGTCATCAG
Source organism: Triticum aestivum (assembly GCF_018294505.1). NCBI lineage: Eukaryota > Viridiplantae > Streptophyta > Magnoliopsida > Poales > Poaceae > Triticum > Triticum aestivum. The sequence goes on along the minus strand of NC_057811.1, from coordinate 126,404,797 downwards.
TGCGTGTGGTACCGCAAGGCATGCCCCGATGCGATGTGGTCGCCGGCGGTAGGCCCCAAGACGTTATCTTGTAGTGCCTTTTCCCATCATCCAATAGGAGCAGCCATTTTCAACCCCCCACGGCCGCGAAAGGTGGCATGCCTACGCCCTGGTCTTCCCTCTTTCCAGTAAAGAATCCGGCCGGGAAAAGTAAAAAGAAAAGGAACTAGTGTGAGGGCAAGAAAAATCACCTAGAAATATATAGAAACGAACTATTTTCTCTGCGTCTCGTTCTCGAGGTGACCCTCGGCAGTGGTAATCGTAAACAGCAGGCCGTGTCGGAGAGATTAGGAACGGCGTTGTCGAGCCTTGATTGGCCGTGCTAACGGTGGGCCCACGAGCCCCAACCCTTTACGTGGCTAGGTGTGAGTGGTCACAGGTGTGTGGGGCCTTGCTGTCCGGCCTCCCAGAGGGCTTGGAGCCTCGTCCTGGGCAGTGCGCGATGGCGGGTAGAGTGGCCGCAGTACAGCAATGTCTCGGTAATTTATAACTTACAATCATACCCTTGAGAATGGGTTATTGTCAACGACCTCCCTGCCTACGAACAGTAACGTCTGTCTGGATGTTTCGGAGCACAACAAGTTGATTTAAAGAAGTTAATTGCTCACAAAGAAATGGGAATATTTAGTCTAAATACCCTCTTATAGAAACCAGCGTGACTTCTGCAGCTTATGGCAGCCTGATGGATTATATCTTAAGCCATGCCATATGAACAATTGATAGTCTAAATACCCTCTTATAGAAACCAGCGTGACTTCTGCAGCTTATGGCAGCCTGATGGATTATATCTTAAGCCATGCCATATGAACAATTGATATCTGCTGATATACAACTCTTCTTGCAGCTTGTACTCTCTCCATCCCAAAATATAACGCCATATATTAAGGCATGAAATATGTTCTTCATATTGCATTAATCTCTCAGTATTTTTACTCTGAATATTATTAGGTCTCATTAGGACAAACCTTTGACCAACAATTACATTATTAATATGTAACTTTTGTGATACAAAATCATAATCACAAAGATATCTTCGAGTATGAATCTAATGATGCCAGTTTTATGTCTCATAAATTACATACTAATAGGTAATTATTGGTTACGCGCTTGTCCCCACAGGGCCTAATTTGCAGAGTAAAAACATAAGTGAATATTCGATACCATAATGTTGTAAAAAATAGATAGATTTGGTCAAACTTTACAAAAGGTGGACTTAGGACAAATTTTATTTCTTATATGGAAATGGTGCAGTGTATTCTTATTATAGCTAAATGAGTTGTAACTCAATATGTTCTATGAGATAAAAAAAGGGTATAAATTGACTCTGGTTCCACGCTATGAGTTTTGTGTAGGTTAAAATACAACATATCTCTTTTTCGTCAACTATTGGTCGGGTCATTGTAGTGGGTTGCCATTGTAGTGGGTTGTGCTATATTTCGTTGTTTTACTTCAAAAGAAAATCATTTTCTTGCAATTCTTTCCTAATACCGCTTATAGAGGGGGGAAACACCAGAAACTACACATTTATAGATCTATCACAACCCACTACAATGGCAATCTCCTCATTCCGATTATCTTCACAGAATCATTACTCGAAACTTTCCCTATATGTCTTCCCCTAAAGCTCCAACAAAACATGGCTTCCTTTATAATCTCCCACGTGGTGCGCCGGAGCTCATGGTTCCAGGAACTCCAGCCCCCTTCCATGTTGGGCCACTGTTCCCTCATGCACTGGAGTCATGCCTTCCCTGATCCCTACTACCAAGGCAGCCATGGCCAACGACTATAGTTGATCGGAGCAGGGAGGGCATTATGAGATCTTCTACTCGGCATACCCAGCAGTGGCAGGAGAGGTTCATGCGATAGCTTGATGATCGGATGTTAAATGAACAGAGTCCGAAATCTTCATGGATTAGATTGCCCGGTAAACCTCATGAACTCACCATAGGTGTTCTTGCAATCTTGCCTTTACTGATTTGGGACACACCCCCCCCCCCCCCCCCCCCACATGCATCAAATCTTGCATTACATATACTAGTATATCTTACGTTCCTAAAGTGTGGCACCAAATTTTGATCGTTTAAAAAATAGTTAGAAATGCGTATGAATATACAGCCTAGAGGAACGAAATGAGATTGGATTGTTCCTCGGTTGAAAAGAGATGCCTTGAGCAATCAGAGAAGCACTTTATATACAAATTTGATCTTTACCGATCTCTTGCTACCAGAAAGGAACTGAACTGGCTTGCCCGAAAGAATGGATTAGGTTTAGGTAATATATTGACAAAAAATGACAAAAAATGCCATACTTACTATATGAACCAAACAGGCCCTAAATTTCATAAGCTTCCATATAACACTACTAAACCTGAATAATTTGAGTACTACCAAGTGCGGAGTACGACAATCAACAAGATCACACCGCATCTGAATATACTAGCTGCAAGGTATAGAGATTCTCTCTTGTTAATTACTAGAATACTTTCAAGGAATCTTCTCCCATATGCATCGAAAAGAACATGTCGCTCATGTACACTATAGACCTCGGAGCAAACTTTGAAAAGATTACATCAGAATCAGCCATGATTTAGATTGTTTATTTGGATGTACATGCACGTGTCAATTTTTCTGTGGCTTGGGTTCTGGATGTACTATGACATTTCGTTATGAACAGTAGTAGCTAGACACTGACAGATGCCAGGTACTAGGATCGTATATCTTATCTACACATAAGCAAACAAGTACAAGAGTGACAGCTCGCATGTAGCTGCATCTGAGATGACAAATCCGAGTTCGATCTCATCTCATCTGTACTGCATCTTGATTGTAAATTTTAGATAACTAGTACGCCTTGATTATTTTCCTTCATACGAGGTCTTTTGGTTCTTGTATTTACTTTTTGCTAACTTGGAGCTTTCGCTTAGTCCCAACTACACTATATTTTTCGACAGATAACATGATGATGCAGTATGGAGCCCCGTTGTTCTAAAAATAAGAGGAAAACTAGCCTCCCCTGATTGTTCAAAACGAAATTCAGTTTATGCGATTTTAAAGTAGACACTGAACTAAACATCTAATTAAGCATACAAGGTAATTATTTCCAAAATATTATTTTTATCTTATTTACCACATAGATTTCATGCAGAATTTTCAGAACAGCATATTGTATGAGTAATTGTTGATAATACGGAGTAAAAGTCAATTATTTACATACCTGGGAGATGCAAATGTCAACTCAGAAAATATCCCGACTAAACCATTAAAATATGGATGCTTGGGCATGAACCTTAGTGTCCTCGAGGATAATACCTATGTGAATATTACATCTAATTGTATCAAAAGAAGTAATCAGAATTATTGTATAAATTTAGATGGAAATTTATGTATGTATTAGCAAGCAAATAAAGCTTAAATAATACTCCCTCCGTTCAATATTATAAGATGTTCCGGTCAATATGGACTGCATACGGACAAACACACCAAAATGCGTCTATATACGTCTGATTCGAGAATAAGTTAGAACACATCTTATAATAGTAAACGGACGGAGAAAATACTATGGAATTCACAGTCCATCAACTTCGAGGTAGAACTGAAAAAAAGTGAAAATTAAAGTCATTGCTAGAATTTTGATCAATTTGCACGCAAATTTGATTTTTCCTCTAAAATTACACACTGCACATAAAAAGGTAAAAAAAACTATTTAGTGTGTCGTCACCACAAAGAATTATTTTATTTGTGGTTCCAGCTACTACAGGTATCAACAGCTTGCACCAACCAGCGCTGCTATGGTGCGTTCCAGAACAGTTGTGACAATGCGACCATACATTAATAACCATTTAATCTAAAAAAACCTCACAAGGTGTGAAGGAAATTCTGTAACTATCTATCAACTCTGCTACAATGCCAAATGGAGAGCCTACTCGCTAGAACTCATCATGCAACAGTTACTGTAATATGTACGCACGGATAACAACACCATCAGTAGCAAGAGTTAAACAATTAGGAAAGCGGGAAGGACGTGACAAGTCAAGCTTGACGTGACAAGTCAAGCTTATATCAGACGAGACTGCATGTCTTGATGCATCTATCCTGTAGCAAAACAAATCACAGTCCCATTTAATTAGAATCTATGTAGCGAGCACTGTTGTGAAACAGTGATGCATGCATCTCGTGTTCAGTACCAGGAACATCTGAGGCAGTGCAGAAGCTAGTTGTGTCTATCCTTCACAATTTTTTGTATCTGGAATAGATTTATACTCCGGAAATAGACATATAGCTTCCTCGCACTGGTGGGTTCGCCCACTTGCGTGTTGTGTAACCTGTGACTGCAAAGGTGTTGCAGATGTGACTGAGATGGCACTTGCAGGCCAGCCAGCATTTAGATAGACCATTGAAGGCGATGCGGGACCAATCTACTGGTCGAGAGCCGTTAGATGAATTCAGAGTCATCCGGGTACAGTATGTTTTTTGTGCAACAGAATAACCACACATCCTTTGACACCTAGGCAATCTCTTTCCCGAAGAGAATAGATGCAATGTCATGTTGTGATAGCTCTTTTTCCCATCGTAGTCGGTAAAGCAAAAGATAAGAGAACAAAGCATCTAGTAGCTTGTAAGATCAGCGTGGCCGGCCGACTGACCAGACAGATCTTGAAAACAATGGAGCTAGCAGGATAAGTGATGTAACTGACAGTGAAACATGAGGCACTGTTAACCAAAGGAAAACCAGCATTACCTTGCCCTACCAAGGCCACTGCTTTGGTCTGATCCCTCTTTTCCGCAGCGACACAATTTGTTGACACCTGAAACTTTTACGATTCTTCCCCCCTGCATTCAGAAGAGGCAGCCTTCAGAAGACGACCGTTTTGACATGGAACTGAACGGCTATCCGCAACAAGCTAGGACCACCGGCAAGAGGGGCATGGGAAGGACACTCACCAGCGATCCATAATAAAAGGTCGGCCTAAATGTCACGTGAAGATTGAATCTCGCTGAGTGCCCCGCGGAACCTACATGCGCCAATTGCTACTGCTGCACAGACAAGTTGTCAAAGTCAAGTCTGGTGCGCCACACCATAATTTCTCGCAGGACCTACACGAATGTCCGACCCCTCCCCTCCGTGATTCTATGGTATGGGTTCATTGCTGCGTTCTGGCACTCGACCAGATCAGCAGTAATTCACGAGAGGGTCTGCTAGCTGGTTAGCTGGACCATGCACTGTTCCAGAATCAAAGAAACAACTACTTGGAGGACGTGATGTCTCAAATAAACTCACAAACTACCTTGACTTGCATGGGCCCATGGGACCAACTTTCCTATTACTTGCAAGAGGGAGTAGTTAAGTTAACCTTAGAGTCTATTGAACAATGCAAATACCAGCAGGACAATCTACAGTCAGGTTGATTTACGCAGAATAAATTTATGTGGTGTCAGCTCCTGAGCTAAATGGTCTTGCTGACATATAAGCTTGATTCGAGCAAAATCAACTTTTATTGATATGATGTGTGCAGAAGAGGTACAAGATTCATCTAGACTCTAGTACAACGAGGACACACACAGTAGGACGAGGTTGCCACGTTCGTTTGCGGTCCACAGTTTAAAGTCTTCACAAACATCGCTTTCTTTGGGTGAATCAGTGCTGGCTTTAATAAATATATTAAAATTAAAATTCACAATTTACAGATCGGAGCATTTGAATGCGATTTATCCAGTTTGAAAAGTCTCATCTTATGAATGTTTGGTCATTATCGCTGATTTTCATACTTAAGACACAAGCCAACCATGGTACAATCTGTCCTGAACACGCTTAGATTTTCCAAACCACCACTAAATCTTGCAGTGTTAATGCCACTTTGCAGGCCTGTCTCTCCAAGCATAGGCTAGCTTGTAACAACAACAACATGGCAGCTTCTGATTTCTGATCATTTTGTATGACTTCAAATTTTATGATTATCTGATTACCTTCCTATATTAGCGAATAGCAAGTACCAACTGCCAAATAGGCAGACTAAATATGACACAAAGGTCCAATCAAAATACCTATACAAGCACCAACAAGTGGAAACAAGATCATATATATAACCTATGTGAAGTAGATAATAAACAGGAGATAGCGGCCGTAGATCAGTGCATATAGAAGATCAGTGCAACATAAAATCCTACGTAAACATACAGGATTGGAATAAATACACAGGGATCTACAGAATTATTAAGTTGTAAAAGAAAAACTAGAGTGATCAAATCCCGTACCTTGACTTCTCATCTTCCTGCACACAGTGGCCGAAACTGTACCTCCGCAGCTTTTACTTTATAACAGCCTACAGCTTAAACTGTAAGCGATGTTTGGCCCAGCTGCACTGCAAACCTGCACAGACAGCCCCTACCTCTCCGCCCCAGGCTCTAGTGACGCTATAATTGTCCTCCATTATCCCCTTCCAACTGTCCTTCATCTCCTACCTTTGGCATCTCCAACAAACCACATTAAATCTCCATTCTTATCTCATCGTCTTGATTTCATTTTAGGAAGATCTCCACCACTTAATTTTTCTTTGTTGACTAATCTGTCTGTTCCAACAAACGTTTGAAATAATGGCAAGATTTCAATAACTATTTCCCAATCAAATAGAATGAAACATTCCTTATCGTAAGATAGAAAAACAGAAATTGAATTATTCGCTTTCTTCCGTCAAGCAGTTGTTTGTTTTCTGGAAGAATCAAATATTCATACACCATTTGGAATGATAATTAGAACTTTAGTTGGGTGAACAAGCTATTTGATGGCCATGGCTTTCAACGGCATGGATCACACACACATGGACAACATTTCTTACTAAGCATTTTAACTGATATTACCAGAGTAGTTACATTCCCTGAAACACTCATTTTAACTTATATTGGTGGCTACTATCAGCGCATGAACTCTACAGTGAGACATGATTGGGGAGTTGGCATCAAATGGATTCACCGATTCAAGGCAAAACGGAAGGCTGTTGAGGTGATTCAGTAAAAAAAAATACCACAACAACTCAGCGACATAAACATAGCGCAACAGCTATGCAAACAGGATTTCATATGAGGCAACTGCAATAGAGATTCACATGTATACATTCCAAAAAATTATCAGAGCTGTGTGTAAGATATTGCAATTGACTCAGGAATCTACAGAGCACAGCATGAACAGGTGATAACTGCTCAGATTGTAGATGATGATCAGACACTTGATTGCTGAGATTGCAGAAACAGACTCCAACATACTGATACAGAACAGGTTACGGGTAACTGCTCCTGCACATGCCTACCAGTTCGACATAAAACTCGCTTCGTACCAAAGGATGATGAACAAACCCCGACTCAGGAGGATGACTAATCAAAGCTATCAATCAAATGATCATAACGAAGCCGCACGTAACTCTGCAGGCCCAAAACAAACCACAGGAAGCCTCAATTCGTAGGCAGAGGCGCACAAAAATGCCGGGACGGAACCACGAAGCTAGCATAAACAGCGCCGAATCAATCACCGGCTCTCACGAACCTGAACCGTACGAATCGCCATCGGAAATTACCAAGCGACGCCCCAATTCGCCTCTGCCATCGCACGGTGTAAGCAGAGAGAATCGACTAGAGCTAGGGGGGAGAGGCTAGGGCGGAGCCAAGGAGGTGGGGGTGTCTCGAACCTGCTAGGGATCGCGCGATGCCGGAGAAGGACGACGCGGCTGCGCGAGGCTGTGGCGATGGAATTCGCGGTGCTCTGCACCTCCTCCTTCCTCCATCGCCGCAGAGCGGGGAGACGAAGCCAATTTACCTGGGCTTTTGGTGTGGAATGCTGCGTCGGTGGACGGGCCGAGGCTTTTCCCTCTCGAGGGCGGTGGGCGGTGGGCGGTAGTGGATTGGCGGCAGCGACGGGAAGTGCGGGGAGGGAAGGGAACAGGGAGAAGCGGCGGTCATGTGATCGATTTGTGATGGGCTTAAAGTCTGGCCCTATCGGGGCTTAATATGTCCTGGACTCAGATATATGGGCTGCACCTAAAAAAAAGCAAATATGGGCTTGGAACCAACTGGGCTGTTCGTTAAGATAACGCAACCAGTACTTATATTTCTTTTCGAGAAGTTTCTAAAAAAATCTTTTCGAGAGTACACCATGGCGTACCATATTTTTAGGACGCCGATAACGCCCACACATATGGCATACTAGCCATCCGCCCACACACCGTGTGTGGCATGAGCAGGCGGCAGCCCATACGGGCAGTGTGTGGGCGAACATTAGAATTGCCCATACGTGTGGACGCAGCTGCTTCGTGCCACACGCCCAACAAGTACTACTCATCTCCAGCCCGCGCGTATGGCACGAAGTAAAAAATGCCCACACGTCCTGGCGCAGCTACGTTAGGTACCCGTGTGATGATGATTTTTAGTTGCCATCCGGGATGGCACGTAGTTATTCGGGATGGCAAATGTAGTTGTAAAAGCATGTCAACTATATCTGTTTTGGTTAACTATAGTTGCCATGTCTAATTTATGGCAGTTGCCGCGTGTAATTAAACCATAGTTGCCGTGTGTGATTAACTACTTACTACATATGGTCAAACAGTAGTTGCCATGTTTGTTTACCTAGTTGCCACGTGTGGTCCAACCACAGTTGCCATGTATGGTTAATCACAATTGCCATCTGTGTTTATCTGGTGGCCACGTACGCGCAACTGCAGTTGCCGTCTAGCAACGTATCATAGTTGCCATGTGTGTTTACCTAGTTGCCACGCGTAACTACAGTTGCCATCCAACAACGTACGAGTGTCGTGTGGGCGAAAAGCAGTTCGCCCACACGCGCGTGGATTAGGTGTTGGCTGTGTGGGCAGAAACTAGTTCGCCCACACAACGCAGCTGACAAACCGCTTGTTGCGGGGCGTGTGGGCGAACTCTCCAACGCCCACACACCAGCCTCGTCCTACGTGGCACGTAAATTCTGCCGTGTCAAGATTCATGTAAACTCAATTGGACGGTGATCCACGCGTTTGGGAGAATTGCAAAACTATCACACATGTGGGTGTTAGTATTTTCATATTTTTATAAAAGGCATGAGACAATTATAAAAAACTACCTCCCACTGTGAATAGCAAGTGTAGCACACACCTGACTAATTCGAAGATTGTCGATGAGTTTGCTTAAACATGATTGCTATTGAATTTTTGTTTTATTCTATCAAATAATTATTCACTTGGTCATGAAATTGCTCATGTGGATGTTGTATTTGAATCAAGCACAGACATTTAACTAGTTCCTCTAAATATTGTTGCTGAATAGTACGTACTGTACTAGTAAAGCTTTGCCGGATTGCCTAAAAAGCCATTTCTAAGAAAAGAGGTCTCCTGAACTAAAAAGAAGCCCTTCTCTCTCCTCCAACCGCCGGTGGTCGCTCCGTCGCTCGCCATGGCTTCCGGGTCCTCGGCCGCCGCACGTCGCCTTCTGCTATTGCGCCACCGCCGCCGCCACCTCGTTCCCAATCACCACTTCTCTTCCTCCTCGGCGGACGAAGTGCTGGACGGGGGCCGCGTCAAGATCTTCGATCGCGATCTGAAGCGCCGACACCGGGACCGGGCGGCGTGGGCGATGCGGGAAACTGACCCACTGGTAGACGCGGTCGCCGATAACCTCCTCGACCGCCTCGAGGACTGCAGGAAGGCGTTCCCCTCGGCGCTCTGCCTCGGCGGTTCGGCCGGCGCCGTCCGCCGGTCGCTTCGCGGCCGCGGTAAGAAGCTACTCAGCTCGCTTTTCTTGTTATTTCTTGCACCAGCCTCTTATCATGTGTACTAATCACTGCGTTGAACCATGTCAAATGTCTTCCTGAAAGTTCCGGTTTTCACATTCGACAATTGAAATGATCTGCGACACGTTGCTTCTCCTTGATATGTTGAACTAACCTGCAAGATGGCGCTGATGATTTGTGTGCCAGGTGGAATCGAGAAATTGACCATGATGGACATGTCGGTAGACATGGTGAACAAGTGGCGGGAGTTGGAGAGTGCTACTGACGACGGCCCCGAGATGAACTTTATCGTTGGAGATGAAGAGTATCTTCCTATGAAAGAGAAGTAAATACCAGCCATATTATACTTTCGGTGTGTTTGTTGGTTCCATTTACGTATGATTAGAGTAAACTGCACTGGATCCACATGCTTTCTCTAGCTCCCTTGAATGCTAATGTATTGGGGCCCCCCCCACTTATATATACACCAAAGAGATAAACTGTCAATTTGCAGTCTGCTATCTTATGCTTGAGTGGGTCAATATATTTTAGGTGTGAGTGGCTAATTGTCAAATTTAAAAGTAAATAAATTGTGATCTTGCATTGTATACTCCTCTATTGATGTGGCTCTTGGTTTCTGAAGCTCCCAGGATTTGATAATGAGCTGTCTTGGGCTACATTGGACAAATGATCTACCTGGAGCAATGATACAGGTAAGTCTTTTATTTTAAACACTGAAAGCATGAAGTTATCAAGCGCTAAAACATCTGAACTATGGTAATTGGCTGTCCTTTGATGGCAGTGTAGGTTGGCGTTGAAGCCTGATGGCCTTTTTCTTGCAGCAATTCTTGGCGGGGAGACTCTGAAGTGATAATCTTAGATTTACCATTTATCGACATTTTCCAGTTTCTTGTTTGACTTGCCTTTTCTTGGATGCTATGATCAGGGAACTAAGAATTGCATGCACTATTGCTCAAATGGAACGTGAGGGAGGCATCAGTCCTCGAATGTCGCCATTAGCACAAGTATGATTCCTTTATAATCAGAGATTTCGTCCAATGGGGATTGCTTGTTCTTCTTGTATGCCTCTGTTGAATAGCCTGTCATTGCAAACCATTGCCTTTACCTTGACTTATTAGTGTCTTTGGTTCTAATGGCGACATTGGGTTGTACATTTCAAGGTCCGTGATGCAGGAAACCTTTTGTCAAGGGCAGGCTTCGCCCTTCCAGGAGTTGATGTAGATCGATATACAGTCAAGTACAATAGTGGTGCGTACAAAAAAACTTGGATTTTCCGATTAGTGAATTTCTTCGTACAATATTTTGTGAAGATTGAATCAACATCTTTTCTTTATTCTGACTGCTCAGTAAATATTCTTATGACTATCAGATTGCAATGGTCACTTTTGTCTCATCAACATACAATTAGCAATGTTGTGTCTGATAAATATATTTTATATTCAAGAACCACGTTAATTTGTTATTGTTTTAAACTCTCCACAATATTTGATTCACCAAGTTATTTATTTCTCCTAACAATTTTATTACTTATTGCCAACTAGCTCTTGAACTTGTGGAACATCTTAGAGCAATGGCAGAAACGAATGCTCTCTTTCAAAGAAGCCATTTGAGCCTTTCTTATCATAATGTTTACTGAAATTGGCTTAGTCCCAATTAATTTAGTTGACATGGTAACTGAATTTACATTGGTTTTCTATTTTCAGATATTAAAGAGAGATACAGCACTAGCTACTGCAGCCATTTACCAGTCAATGTTTGGGTTAGAAGATGGAACCATTCCAGCAACCTTTCAGGTTTTGTACAGTTCAAAAATAATATCCCATCTTGTCCAACTTGACTAAATACAGAGTAGAAACCATGCAGTTTCTCGTTATAAACATTCCACGTATTTAAAGTTTGTTACTCCATTCATTTCATATTGCAGGGTGCAGTTCTTTTCTTTACGGTTTTCCAACTTGACTAAATACAGAGTAGAAACCATGCAGTTCCCCATTAATTTTCTGATCTTACTCTTAGTGCTTTCACTCCGTTCTGCTGTACATATGCATAAGCAACCAATCTTCACTGCACCGGACTCGCCTAAGAGAGCGGGGAGTAAATCTGAGAGGGGAATTGCATGCGCAATTCATGCTTTCCAAAACAAAATAAATGCAGCTGGGCTAGTTTGGACTTTTTCTCTACGGTTTTCGCTGCTTTTAAGCCACTCAAATCTCCATATATATTGCAATTGAGGGAGTAGTTGTTTTGTGCAGGTAATTTACATGACTGGGTGGAAGGAGCATTCATCACAGCAAAAGCCTAAGAGAAGGGGTTCTGCCACTGTATCATTTGGTGACATAAGGAAACAATTTGGTTCCAACCAAGACTGAAGAACTTTATCAGCTATGGTAAGGTGATGGCGCCGAGTTCATTTCTGTTGTCTACTATTCTTCATTCACCACACTTCTGCAGCTATGCTTATCCTTTGTGCTCTTTTACTTCTATAGAAAACATCTCTCGAGGAAGGAAAAGGAAACCCCTATTTGCTCACAACAGAACTTGGGGTTTCCGAGGCTTCCCATTTGTGGAAAAAGTGTACTCTGTTGGTTCCCACCAAGATTCGCGGAAGCGTTCCTTGCATCGCTCACAATCCTCCTCCTGTGCATCTGGGTTGATCTCGACACGCCCTGAAAACTGGAAGCGGATCATGGAGTGGAAGAAGGAGATGCTATATATTTGTACTCCGACCCTAGCCTACGTGTTTCCACTGTATGCAACAAATATCCCATCACATGGAAAATGATATTTTTGTAGAAAAAATGTTGTGATAGCTTTCGCCAAATCTCATTGAAGTTCTAACTGAAACTTATTTGCTTTGAGTTGTGAACTTATTTGGTTTGGAGACCTTTTATGTTACATTGTGAGACATGCTATCCCTATCTATCTATCTATCTATCTATCTATCTATCTATCTTTATCATGTTGTTTAAGTTCATGTTTGTGGAGCCATGTTATTATTCTTGCCCTTATATATTGCTTCATTACATGTTGCAAATGCATGTTTAGTGTACTAGTCGAATGCCTGTGCGATGCCACAGGAGATACCAAAAACTAATGATAATAATGATGTTACTGATCAAATCATTGCACCATTCAATGTTTGATGTGCTTACTTTGGGGTTTAAGATAATCTGACCAATTTGGTTATAAAGAAAACATTATTTATTTAGGCGTATCATAGAAGTGTTGTGAGCCCCAACCTTGTTTGTACATGTTCCGGTTGCCGCCTTTGAAAGATTGTGGATGTTGCCTAGAGGCGGGAAGGGGGGGGATAGACGCTTTAAAATAATTATGGTTTAGGCTTGAACAAATGCAGAATAAACTAGTGTTTAATTTGTCAAGCACAAAACCTAAAACAACTAGGCTCACCTACGTGCACCACCAACTTATACTAAGCAAGATAAACAACTAAGTGATAACAAGATATATATCATGAAACACTATGGCTATCACAAAGTAAAATGCATAAGTAAAGGGCTCGGGTAAGAGATAACTGAGGCACGCGGAGACGACGATGTATCATGAAGTTCACACCCTTACAAATGCTAATCTCTGTTTGGAGCGGTGTAAGGCACAATTGATGCGGAGCATCCTACGGTCATCTCTCCATGTACACCTTCATAGCACCTCAAGCCCCAAGTGGACCTACCGGACTTAAGGTGAACCCACTCCTCTTTGAGATTTACATGAATATCCATTGGACTTGGTTGTTACCTCACCATGGAATGTTGTGCATCATTAGGTACAAGGGCAACCACCACCAAGCAGCTAGGAAGCTTCCCGGAGGCCAAGGAGAAGGACCCCAAGACCCAAGAGCTGACCGGAAGTGTCAAGATGAAGAAAACGAAGCGTGCAGAAATTGCACTACCGGACAGTCCGGTCCCCACAGCGGACAGTCCGGTCGCACAGAAATTGCACTATCGGACAGTCCAGTCCCCACAGCGGACAGTCCGGTGGGACCCGAAAATGCATATGTACTCACCGGACTGTCGGTCCTTACCACCGCACTGTCCGGTCTGCCCAGTTTCGCTACGAATTGGGCTAAAAAGCCCATGTAACAACCGAGGCCCATACCCCTTCGCCCCTAGACTATATATTGCGGCTCCTCTCAGTTTTTAGGGTTAGCTAAGATTAGAACTAGACATTAGAGCTTAGCTCATGTATCTCCCCTTGTGGGATTCCTCTTGAGGAAGAAGACTCCATTATAGTTCAAGGCCTCCATTGGAGAAGATCCTTAGGGATTCAAGACCCCCTTGTGGGAAGGATCTATCTAGATCATCAAGACCTCATCTCCTTCATAGGATCTGGGATGAACTTTACCATGTATCTTGTTTCCCTTTGATTGTTCTTGTACCTTGTGAATCTCATGTGTTTGTGAGTCTAGTGGATGTGTGATTGGACTTGTTCTTGAGTGTTCCTCTTGTGATTTACCCTTTGGTTCTTCGTGTTCTTCGCGTTCTTCGTGGATCCCCCTCCAATTCGTGAAAGATCTTCACTTAGGGTCTCCACCCTACAACATCTTGGTACCATGAGCCACGTTGATCACAATTTGGAGTCTCCCCCATCGTTTTCTAGCCTTGTTTTGCTTGATTTCGTCCTAAAATCCGAAAATCCCCACCAAAAATAGCCCCAATTTTTTTTGTGATTTGTTGGTTTGAGGATGTTTTGTTGATTTTGATCCATGGATTCATTGTGTTTCAAGTGGATCTAGCTTCCCCACAAGTTTCCCCACCTTCCATCCACGAAATCTCCTTAATTTTGACCCCAAAATTATCCATTTTTGCCCAAAAAATTCAAGTTCGTCCTTTCCCAGCCCGCACCGGACTGTCCGCACACCCGTAGCGGACTGTCCGCTGGCATCAGGACCAAAATTGCTTTTGGACCAGACTGTCCGCTCCCCAATACCAGACTGTCCGCTCGAATCAGAAGGTTTTCGGATGAAGACCGGACTGTCCGCTAGTTCAAAAACTGCTTTGGCCGATTTCTTGTTTTGGCCATATCTTCCACATCCGGAGGCCGATTTTGACGTTCTTTAGCTCGTTGAGTAGCTATTGACATTCCCCATCCATCTAGATATGTTTCAACATCATTTGACTCCATAAATGTTTTGATATTTTGACATCTTTGCCTAGGCCATCCATCATATCATCCGCAAAACCACCATAGCTTTCCGCAACCTAACCCATTTTGATCCATATAGCATTTGTGGTTGCTTGAGTGGTGACTTGAGTTTCCTAAGGTGTTTCGGCTACTTAGGGACGGTTGCTTCTTCATCAACCACCACCACCACTTCTGCATTGTCTACTCCGGAACCACCATCGCATTCCGCTACCACCATTTGACATTTGACATTTGAGATTTTGAGTTCGCGGTTTTTCCGTTTCCTAAGGTGTTTCGGATAATTAGGAACGGTTCTACATCGAGAACACCGCCACTCATCATCGCCATGAGGTCGTCATCGACATTGACCACTTCACCTTTTTGACCACCTAACCGTAAGCAAGAGCGGTAACCTCTATATCATCTTGGTATCGTGGTATCCCGTCATTCTACATTCATTCTTGCCATTGCTTTGTTAACCCCTAGCCATTTTGCATCACTTCTCTATCGAGACTAGCCATTTGAGTATTGCCGGCAACGTTACTTGTGCACATTAGTGATCCGCACCTCCCATTGCATACATACCATATCATCTTGGTATCATCATGTCATCTCTTGTGTCACAAGATTGTTCCCGCATATACACAATTGCTATCTTGGTCTGTGCATTTCGCATAGTGGCCATACAAAAAAAAGAGAATAAGCTTTTAAGCAAAGAGAAAACAAAGAGCTTGTAAGCAATAGCCATAGCATCGCCACATTGCATATCATACTACCATATTGATCATCTTGGATCATCGTGTGCGAAACACCGGGAACCATAAACTTGGGATAGAAAGTTTATCAATTTTGCATCTTATAGGTTGTGCACAAGTGTCGTATCCGCTGAAGGAAATATGCCCTAGAGGCAATAATAAAGTTATTATTTATTTCCTTATATCATGATAAATGTTTATTATTCATGCTAGAATTGTATTAACCGGAAACATAATACATGTGTGAATACACAGACAAACAGAGTGTTACTAGTATGCCTCTACTTGACTAGCTCGTTGATCAAAGATGGTTATGTTTCCTAGCCATAGACATGGGTTGTCATTTGATTAACGGGATCACATCATTAGGAGAATGATGTGATTGACTTGACCCATTCCGTTAGCTTAGCACTTGATCGTTTAGTATGTTGTTATTGCTTTCTTCATGACTTATACATGTTCCTATGACTATGAGATTATGCAACTCCCGTTTACCGGAGGAACACTTTGCGTGCTACCAAACGTCACAACGTAACTGGGTGATTATAAAGGTGCTCTACAGGTGTCTCCGAAGGTACTTGTTGGGTTGGCGTATTTCGAGATTAGGATTTGTCACTCCGATTGTCGGAGAGGTATCTCTGGGCCCACTCGGTAATGCACATCACTATAAGCCTTGCAAGCATTGCAACTAATGAGTTAGTTGCGGGATGATGTATTACGGAACGAGTAAAGAGACTTGCCGGTAACGAGATTGAACTAGGTATTGAGATACCGACGATCGAATCTCGGGCAAGTAACATACCGATGACAAAGGGAACAACGTATGTTGTTATGCGGTTTGACCGATAAAGATCTTCTTAGAATATGTGGGAGCCAATATGAGCATCCAGGTTCCGCTATTGGTTATTGACCGGAGACGTGTCTCGGTCATGTCTACATAGTTCTCGAACCCGCAGGGTCCGCACGCTTAAAGTTCGATGATGGTTATATTATGAGTTTATGTGTTTTGATGTACCGAAGGTTGTCCGGAGTCCCGGATGTGATCACGGACATGACGAGGAGTCTCAAAATGGTCGAGACGTAAAGATCGATATATTGGACGACTATGTTTGGACACCGGAAAGGTTCCGGAAGGTTTCGAACATTTATCGGAGTACCGGGGGTTACCGGAACCCCCCGGGAACTAATGAGCCTTGTTGGGCCCTAGTGGAGAGAGAGAGGGGCCGGCCAGGGCAAGAGGCGCGCCCCCTCCCCTTGAGTCCGAATAGGACAAGGAAAGGGGGGCGGCGCCCCCTTGCCTTTCTCCTCTCCCACTCCTTCCTTCCCCCTCCTTCTTGGACTAGGAAAGGGAGGGGCAAACCTACTTGGAGTAGGTTTCCCCCTCCTAGGGCGTGCCACCCCCTTGGCCAGCCCTCTCCTCCTCCCCCCTTTATATACGGAGGAGGGGGGCACCCCATAGACACAACAATTGATATCTTGATCTCTTAGCCGTGTGCGGTGCCCCCCTCCACCATAATCCACCTCGATAATATCATAGCGGTGCTTAGGCGAAGCCCTGCGTTGGTAGAACATCATCATCGTCACCACACCGTCGTGCTGACGGAACTCTCCCTCAAAGCTCGGCTGGATCGGAGTTCGAGGGACGTCATCGAGCCGAACGTGTGCTGAACTCGGAGGTGTCGTGCGTTCGGTACTTGATCGGTTGGATCGTGAAGACGTACGACTACATCAACCGCATTGTGCTAACGCTTCCGCTTTCGGTCTACGAGGGTACGTGGACAACACTCTCCCCTCTCGTTGCTATGCATCACCATGATCTTGCGTGTGCGTAGGAATTTTTTTGAAATTACTACGTTCCCCAACAGTGGCATCCGAGCCTGGTTTTATGCGTTGATGTAATATGCACAAGTAGAACACAAGTGAGTTGTGGGCGATATAAGTCATATTGCTTACCAGCATGTCCCACTTTGGTTCGGCGGTATTGTTGGATGAAGCGGCCCGGACCGACATTACGCGTATGCTTACGCGAGACTGGTTTTACCACCGTGCTATGCACACAGGTGACTAGCGGCTGTCAGTTTCTCCAACTTTAGTTGAACTGAGTGTGGCTACGCCCGGTCCTTGCGAAGGTTAAAACAACACCAACTTTACAAACTATCGTTGTGGTTTTGATGCGTAGGTAAGAACGGTTCTTGCTCAGCCCGTAGCAGCCACGTAAAACTTGCAACAACAAAGTAGATGACGTCTAACTTGTTTTTGTAGGGCATGTTGTGATGTGATATGGTCAAGGCATGATACTATATTTTATTGTATGAGATGATCATGTTTTGTAACCGAGTTATCGGCAACTGGCAGGAGCCATATGGTTGTCGCTTTATTGTATGCAATGCAATCGCCCTGTAATTGCTTTACTTTATCACTAAGCGGTAGTGATAGTCGTAGAAGCAATAGTTGGCGAGACGACAACGATGCTACGATGGAGATCAAGGTGTCGTGCCGGTGACGATGGTGATCATGACGGTGCTTCAGAGATGGAGATCACAAGCACAAGATGATGATGGCCATATCATATCACTTATATTAATTACATGTGATGTTTATCATTTATGCATCTCATTCTGCTTAGATCGACGGTAGCATTATAAGATGATCTCTCACTAAATTATCAAGGTATAAGTGTTCTCCCTGAGTATGCACCGTTGCGAAAGTTCTTTGTGCTGAGACACCACGTGATGATCGGGTGTGATAGGCTCTACGTTCAAATACAACGGGTGCAAAACAGTTGCACACGCGGAATACTCAGGTTAAGCTTGACGAGCCTAGCATATAACAGATATGGCCTCGGAACACTGAGACCGAAAGGTCGAGCGTGAATCATATAGTAGATATGATCAACATAGTGATGTTCACCATTGAAACTACTCCATCTCACGTAATGATCGGACATGGTTTAGTTGATATGGATCGCGTGATCACTTAGAGGATTAGAGGGATGTCTATCTAAGTGGGAGTTCTTAAGTAATATGATTAATTGAACTTTAATTTATCATGAACTTAGTCCTCATAGTATTTGCATAACTATGTTGTAGATCAATAGCTCGCGATGTTGCTCCCCATTTATTATTATTTTGATATGTTCCTAGAGAAAAATATGTTGAAAGATGTTAGTAGCAATGATGCGGATTGGATCCGTGATCTGAGGTTTATCCTCATTGCTGCACAGAAGAATTATGTCCTTGATGCACCGCTAGGTGTCAGACCTATTGCAGGAGCGGATGCAGACGTTATGAACGTTTGGCTAGCTCAATATGATGACTACTTGATAGTTAAGTGCACCATGCTTTACGGCTTAGAACCGGGACTTCAAAAATGTTTTGAACGCCACGGAGCATATAAGATGTTCCAAGAGTTAAAATTGGTATTTCATACTCATGCCCGTGTCGAGAGGTATGAGACCTCTGACAGTACTTTGCCTGCAAGATGGAGGAGAATAGCTCAACCAGTGAGCATGTGCTCAGATTGTCTGGGTACTACAATTGCTTGAATCAAGTGGGAGTTAATCTTCCAGATAAGATAGTAATTGACAGAATTCTCTAGTCACTATCACCAAGTTATTAGAACTTCGTGATGAACTATAATATGCAAGGGATGACGAAAGTAATTCCCGAGCTCTTCGCGATGCTGAAATCGACGAAGGTAGAAATCAAGAAAGAGCATCAAGTGTTGATGGTTAACAAGACTACTAGTTTCAAGAAAAGGGCAAAGGGAAGAAGGGGAACTTCAAGAAGAACGACAAGCAAGTTGCTACTCAAGTGAAGAAGCCCAAGTCTGTACCTAAGCCTGAGACTAAGTGCTTCTATTGCAAAGGGACTGGTCACTGGAAGCGGAACTGCCCCAAGTATTTGGCGGATAAGAAGGATGGCAAAGTGAACAAAGGTATATTTGATATACAGATTATTGATGTGTATTTTACTAGTGTTCGTAGCAACCCCTCGGTATCTGATACTGGTTCAGTTGCTAAGAGTAGTAACTCGAAACGGGAGTTGCAGAATGAACAGAGACTAGTTAAGGGTGAAGTGACGATGTGTGTTGGAAGTGGTTCCAAGATTGATATGATCATCATCGCAAGCTCCCTACACTTTCGGGATTAGTGTTGAACCTAAATAAGTGTTATTTGGTGTTTGCGTTGAGCATGAATATGATTTGATCATGTTTATTACAATACGGTTATTCATTTAAGTTAGAGAATAATTGTTGTTCTATTTACATGAATAAAACCTTCTATGGTCATACACCCAATGAAAATGGTTTGTTGGATCTCGATCGTAGTGATACACATATTCATAATATTGAAGCCAAAAGATGCAAAGTTAATAATGATAGTGCAACTCATTTGTGGCACTGCCGTTTAGGTCATATTGGTGTAAAGCGCATGAAGAAACTCCATGCTGATGGGATTTTGGAACCACTTGATTATGAATCACTTGATGCTTGCGAACCATGCCTTATGGGCAAGATGACTAAAACGCCGTTCTCCGGAACAATGGAGCGAGCAACTGACTTATTGGAAATAATACATACTGATGTATGCGATCTGATGATTGTTAAGGCTCGCGGCGGGTATTGTTATTTTCTGAACTTCACAGATGATTTGAGCAGATATGGGTATATCTACTTGATGAAACATAAGTCTGAAACATTTGAAAAGTTCATATAATTTCAGAGTGAAGTGGAAAATCATCGTAACAAGAAAATAAAGTTTCTACGATCTGATCGTGGAGGAGAATATTTGAGTTACGAGTTTGGTCTTCATTTGAAACAATGCGAAATAGTTTTGCAACTCACGCCACCTGGAACACCACAGCGTAATGGTGTGTCCGAACATCGTAACCGTACTTTATTAGATATGGTGCAATCTATGATGTCTCTTACCGATTTACCACTATCGTTTTGGGGTTATGCATTAGAGACAGCTGCATTCACGTTAAATAGGGCACCATCTAAATCCGTTGGGACGACACCTTATGAACTTTGGTTTGGCAAGAAACCGAAAGTTGTCATTTCTTAAAATTTGGGGTTGCGATGCTTATGTGAAAAAGTTTCATCCTGATAAGCTCAAACCCAAATCGGAGAAATGTGTCTTCATAGGATACCCAAAGGAGACAGTTGGGTACACCTTCTATCACAGATCTGAAGGCAAGATATTTGTTGCTTATAATGGATCCTTTCTAGAGAAGGAGTTTCTCGCGAAAGAAGTGAGTGGGGGGAAAGTAGAACTTGATGAGGTAACTGTACCTGCTCCCTTATTGGAAAGTAGTTCATCACAAAAATTTGTTCATGTGACTCCTACACCAACTAGTGAGGAAGCTAATGATGATGATCGTGTAACTTCAGATCAAGTTACTACCGAACCTCGTAGGTCAACCAGAGTGAGTGAGATCCGCACCAGAGTGGTACCGTAATCCTGTTCTGGAGGTCA
Organism: Triticum aestivum; assembly: GCF_018294505.1. Lineage (NCBI taxonomy): Eukaryota > Viridiplantae > Streptophyta > Magnoliopsida > Poales > Poaceae > Triticum > Triticum aestivum. The sequence continues at coordinate 126,383,623 of NC_057811.1, read as the reverse complement.
TGTTACTTGACCATGACGAACCTACGAACTATGAGGAAGCGATGATGAGCCCAGATTCCGCGAAATGGCTTGAGGCCATGAAATCTGAGATGGGATCCATGTATGAGAACAAAGTGTGGACTTTGGTTGACTTGCCCGATGATCGGCAAGCCATAGAAAATAAATGGATCTTCAAGAGGAAGACGGACGCTGATAATAGTGTTACTATCTACAAAGCTAGACTTGTAGAAAAATGGTTTTGACAAAGTTCAAGGTGTTGACTATGATGAGATTTTCTCACTCATAGCGATGCTTAAAGTCTGTCCGAATCATGTTAGCAATTGTCGCATTTCATGAAATTTGGCAAATGGATGTCAAAACTGCATTCCTTAATGGATTTCTTAAAGAAGAGTTGTATATGTTGCAACCAGAAGGTTTTGTCAATCCAAAAGATGCTAACAAAGTGTGTAAGCAGCAGTGATCCATTTATGGACTGGTGCAAGCATCTCGGAGTTGGAATGTACGTTTTGATAGTGTGATCAAAGCATATAGTTTTATGCGGACTTGCGGTGAAGCCTGTATTTACAAGAAAGTGAGTGGGAGCACTACAACCTTTTTGATAAGTATATGTGAATGACATATTGTTGATCGGAAATGATGTAGAATTTTCTGGAAAGCATAAAGGAATATTTGAAAGGAGTTTTTCGAAGAAAGACCTCGGTGAAGCTACTTACATATTGAGCATCAAGATCTATAGAGATAGATCAAGACGCTTGATAAGTTTTTTCAATGAGTACATACCTTGACAAGATTTTGAAGTAGTTCAAAATGGAACAGTCAAAGAAAGAATTCTTGCCTGTGTTACAAGGTGTGAAATTGAGTAAGACTCAAAGCCCGACCACGGCAGAAGATAGAAAGAGAATGAAAGTCATTCCCTATGCCTCAGCCATAGGTTCTATAAAGTATGCCATGCTGTGTACCAGATCTATTGTATACCCTACACTGAGTTTAGCAAGGGAGTACAATAGTGATCTAGGAGTAGATCATTGGACAGCGGTCAATATTATCCTTAGTGGAATAAGGATATGTTTCTTGATTATGGAGGTGACAAAAAAAGGTTCGCCGTAAAGGGTTACGTCGATGCAAGTTTTGACATTGATCCAGATGACTCTAAGTCTCAATCTGGATACATATTGAAAGTGGGAGCAATTAGCTAGAGTAGCTCCGTGCAGAGCATTGTTGACATAGAAATTTGCAAAATACATACGGATCTGAATGTGGCAGACCCGTTGACTAAACTTATCTCACAAGCAAAACATGATCACACCTTAGTACTCTTTGGGTGTTAATCACATAGCGATGTGAACTAGAGTATGGACTCTAGTAAACCCTTTGGGTGTTGGTCACATGACGATGTGAACTATGGGTGTTAATCACATGGTGATGTGAACTAGATTATTGACTCTAGTGCAAGTGGGAGACTGAAGGAAATATGCCCTAGAGGCAATAATAAAGTTATTATTTATTTCCTTATATCATGATAAATGTTTATTATTCATGCTAGAATTATATTAACCGGAAACATAATACATGTGTGAATACATAGACAAACAGAGTGTCACTAGTATGCCTCTACTTGACAAGCTCGTTGATCAAAGATGGTTATGTTTCCTAGCCATAGACATGGGTTGTCATTTGATTAACGGGATCACATCATTAGGAGAATGATGTGATTGACTTGACCCATTCCGTTAGCTTAGCACTTGATCGTTTCGTATGTTGCTATTGCTTTCTTCATGACTTATACATGTTCCTATGACTACGAGAATATGCAACTCCCGTTTACCGGAGGAACACTTTGTGTGCTACCAAACGTCACAACGTAACTGGGTGATTATAAAGGTGCTGTACAGGTGTCTCCGAAGGTACTTGTTGGGTTGGCGTATTTCGAGATTAGGATTTGTCACTCCGATTGTCGGAGAGGTATCTCTGGGCCCACTCGGTAATGCACATCACTACAAGCCTTGCAAGCATTGCAACTAATGAGTTAGTTGCGGGATGATGTATTACGGAACGAGTAAAGAGACTTGCCGGTAACGAGATTGAACTAGGTACTGAGATACCGACGATCGAATCTCGGGCAAGTAACATACCGATGACAAAGGGAACAACGTTGTTGTTATGCGGTTTGACCGATAAAGATCTTCGTAGAATATGTGGGAGCCAATATGAGCATCCAGGTTCCGCTATTGGTTATTGACCGGAGACGTGTCTCGGTCATGTCTACATAGTTCTCGAACCCGTCGGGTCCGCACGCTTAAAGTTCGATGACAGTTATATTATGAGTTTATGTGTTCTGATGTACCGAAGGTTGTTCGGAGTCCCGGATGTGATCACGGACATGTTGAGGAGTCTCGAAATGGTCGAGATGTAGATCGATATATTGGATGACTATGTTTGGACACCGGAAAGGTTCCGGAAGGTTTCGAACATTTATCGGAGTACCGGGGGTTACCGGAACCCCCCGGGAACTAATGAGCCTTGTTGGGCCCTAGTGGAGAGAGAGAGGGGCCGGCCAGGGCAAGAGGCGCGCCCCCTCCCCTTGAGTCCGAATAGGACAAGGAAAGGGGGGCGGCGCCCCCTTGCCTTTCTCCTCTCCCACTCCTTCCTTCCCCCTCCTTCTTGGACTAGGAAAGGGAGGGGCAAACCTACTTGGAGTAGGTTCCCCCTCCTAGGGCGCGCCACCCCCTTGGCCGGCCCTCTCCTCCTGCCCCCTTTATATATGGAGGAGGGGGGCACCCCATAGACACAACAATTGATCTCTTGATCTCTTAGCCGTGTGCGGTGCCCCCCTCCACCATAATCCACCTCGATAATATCGTAGCGGTGCTTAGGCGAAGCCCTGCGTCGGTAGAACATCATCATCGTCACCACGCCGTCGTGCTGACGGAACTCTCTCTCAAAGCTCGGCTGGATCGGAGTTCGAGGGACATCATCGAGCTGAACGTGTGCTGAACTCGGAGGTGCCGTGCGTTCGGTACTTGATCGGTCGGATCGTGAAGACGTACGACTACATCAACCGCGTTGTCTTAACGCTTCCGCTTTCGGTCTACGAGGGTACGTGGACAACACTCTCCCCTCTCGTTGCTATGCATCACCATGACCTTCCATGTGCGTAGGAAATTTGTTGAAATTACTACGTTCCCCAACATCCGCCTATTGAGCAATCGTGCTAGCGTCTCTCTTGAGATGTGCAACACGAGCGTTTTCCGTGGATTCCACATTTTGTGCTCACTCCTTGGTTGCACGACCCCATTATCTATCCGTGTGTGCGTTTCCGTGTGCCATTCATTGCTATTGGTCTACTTGTTTCACTTGAGAATTTGTGAATCTCTTTCAACATTATTGTCTCTTGCTAACATTTTGCATCAAAATTTTGTGCCACTTGTCCTAACCAAGCCACTCGAGAAGCTTTACTTTGTAGGTGTGAGTGAGCAAGTTCGGTACCAATTCCACTATTCTTTCATTTCACATTGAGTGAAACGGGATACATCCTCAACTTTGGGAAAAGGTAGCTTGGTATTGTTTATCTCATTTCCTACTCACCTTTCCTCGAGTCTTGTGATGGATAGGCAAAGCACACCTCCTTCGGTCTACAACAACAACGACGAGTTCGATGCCACGAAAAACTTCATCGATGCCAAGATGCAAGCTCAAATGGAGGAGATCAAAGCCCTCATCAAGTCCTACAAGAGGTCTTCCTCATCTTCGAGAAGACGCTCAAGTGCACATGCTTCCGAGCTACCATCTCCGGCAAGGTCACATCGGCATTGACACCATCAATGACAAGTACGTGAAGGTCAAGAGCTCAACACCAACAACTGCTCAACGACTTCACCATCTTGAAGGAAATATGCCCTAGAGGCAATAATAAAGTTATTATTTATTTCCTTATATCATGATAAATGTTTATTATTCATGCTAGAATTGTATTAACCGGAAACATAATACTTGTGTGAATACATAGACAAACAGAGTGTCACTAGTATGCCTCTACTTAACTAGCTCATTGATCAAAGATGGTTATGTTTCCTAGCCATAGACATGAGTTGTCATTTGATTAACGGGATCACATCATTAGGAGAATGATGTGATTGACTTGACCCATTCCGTTAGCTTAGCACTCGATCGTTTAGTATGTTGCTACTGCTTTCTTCATGACTTATACATGTTCCTATGACTATGAGATTATGCAACTCCCGTTTACCGGAGGCACACTTTGTGTGCTACCAAACGTCACAACGTAACTGGGTGATTATAAAGGTGCTCTACAGGTGTCTCCGAAGGTACTTGTTGGGTTGGCGTATTTCGAGATTAGGATTTGTCACTCCGATTGTCGGAGAGGTATCTCTGGGCCCTCTCGGTAATGCACATCACTTAAGCCTTGCAAGCATTGCAACTAATGAGTTTGTTGCGGGATGATGTATTACGGAACGAGTAAAGAGACTTGCCGGTAACGAGATTGAACTAGGTATTGAGATACCGACGATCGAATCTCGGGCAAGTAACATACCGATGACAAAGGGAACAACGTATGTTGTTATGCGGTCTGACCGATAAAGATCTTCGTAGAATATGTGGGAGCCAATATGAGCATCCAGGTTCCGCTATTGGTTATTGACCGGAGATGTGTCTCAGTCATGTCTACATAGTTCTCGAACCCGTAGGATCCGCACGCTTAAAGTTCGATGACGGTTATATTATGAGTTTATGTGTTTTGATGTACCGAAGGTAGTTCGGAGTCCCGGATGAGATCGGGGACATGACGAGGAGTCTCGAAATGGCCGAGATGTAAAGATCGATATATTGGACGACTATATTCGGACTTCGGAAAGGTTCCGAGTGATTCGGGTATTTATCGGAGTACCGGAGAGTTACGGGAAATTCGCCGGGGAGAAGTATTGGGCCTTATTGGGCCATACGGGAATAGAGGAGAGAGGCCAAAAGGAAGGAGGCGCGCACCCCCCTCTGGTCCGAATTGGACAAGGGGTGCAGCCCCCTTTTCCTTCTCCCTCTCGCCCTCTTTCCTTCTCTCCTACTCCAACAAGGAAAGGAGGAGTCCTACTCCCGGTGGGAGTAGGACTCCCCCCTTGGCGCGCCCTCCTCCTTGGCCGGCCGCCTCCCCTTTGCTCCTTTATATACGGGGGCAGGGGGGCACCCCATAGAGACAACAATTGATCGTTTGATCTTTTAGCCGTGTGCGGTGCCCCCCTCCACCAAAGTCCACCTCGATAATACTGTAGCGGTGCTTAGGCGAAGCCCTGCGTCACTAGAACATCATCATCGTCACCACGCCATCGTGCTGACGAAACTCTCCCTCAACACTCGGCTGGATCGGAGTTCGAGGGACGTCATCGGGCTGAACGTGTGCTGAACTCGGAGGTGCCGTGCGTTCGGTACTTGGTCGGTCGGATCGTGAAGACGTACGACTACATCAACCGCGTTGTGCTAACGCTTCCGCTTTCGGTCTACAAGGGTACGTGGACAACACTCTCCCCTCTTGTTGCTATGCATCACCATGATCTTGCGTGTGCGTAGGGATTTTTTTGAAATTACTACGTTCCCCAACAGTGGCATCCGAGCTTGGTTTTATGCGTTGATGTTATATGCACGAGTAGAACACAAGTGAGTTGTGGGCGATATAAGTCATACTGCTTACCAGCATGTCATACTTTGGTTCGACGGTATTGTTGGATGAAGCGGCCCGGACCGACATTACGCGTACGCTTACGCGAGACTGGTTCTTCCGACGTGCTTTGCACGGAGGTGGCTGGCGGGTGTCAGTTTCTCCAACTTTAGTTGAACCGAGTGTGGCTACGCCCGGTCCTTGCGAAGGTTAAAACAACACCAACTTGACAAACTATCGTTGTGGTTTTGATGCGTAGGTGAGAACGGTTCTTGCTAAGCCCGTAGCAGCCACGTAAAACTTGCAACAACAAAGTAGAGGACGCCTAACTTGTTTTGCAGGGCATGTTGTGATGTGATATGGTCAAGACATGATGCTAAATTTTATTGTATGAGATGATCATGTTTTGTAACCGAGTTATCGGCAACTGGCAGGAGCCATATGGTTGTCGCTTTATTGTATGCAATGCAATCGCCCTGTAATGCTTTACTTTATCACTAAGCGGTAGCGATAGTCGTAGAAGCATAAGATTGGCGAGACGACAACGATGCTACGATGGAGATCAAGGTGTCGTGCCGGTGACGATGGTGATCATGACGGTGCTTCGGAGATGGAGATCACAAGCACAAGATGATGATGGCCATATCATATCACTTATATTGATTGCATGTGATGTTTATCTTTTATGCATCTTATCTTGCTTTGATTGACGGTAGCATTATAAGATGATCCCTCACTAAATTATCAAAGTATAAGTGTTCTCCCTGAGTATGCACCGTTGCGAAAGTTCTTCGTGCTGAGACACCACGTGATGATCGGGTGTGATAGGCTCAACGTTCAAATACAACGGGTGCAAAACAGTTGCACATGCGGAATACTCAGGTTAAGCTTGACGAGTCTAGCATATAACAGATATGGCCTCGGAACACGGAGACCGAAAGGTCGAGCATGAATCATATAGTGGATATGATCAACATAGTGATGTTCACCATTGAAACTACTCCATCTCACGTGATGATCGGACATGGTTTAGTTGATATGGATCACGTGATCACTTAGAGGATTAGAGGGATGTCTATCTAAGTGGGAGTTCTTAAGTAATATCATTAATTGAACTTAAATTTATCATGAACCTAGTCCTGATAGTATTTTGCAAATTATGTTGTAGATCAATAGCTCACGTTGTTGCTTCCCTGTGTTTATTTTTGATATGTTCCTAGAGAAAAATTATGTTGAAAGATGTTAGTAGTAAAGATGCGGATTGGATCCGTGATCTGAGGATTATCCTCATTGCTGCATAGAAGAATTATGTCCTTGATGCACCGCTAGGTGACAGACCTATTGCAGGAGCAGATGCAGACGTTATGAACGTTTGGCTAGCTCAATATGATGACTACTTGATAGTTTAGTGCACCATGCTTAACGGCTTAGAATCGGGACTTCAAAGACGTTTTGAACGTCATGGACCATATGAGATGTTCCAGGAGTTGAAGTTAATATTTCAAGCAAATACCCGAGTTGAGAGATATGAAGTCTCCAACAAGTTCTATAGCTAAAAGATGGAGGAGAATAGCTCAAGCAGTAAGCATGTGCTCAGATTGTCTGGGTACTACAATCGCTTGAATCAAGTGGGAGTTAATCTTCCAGATAAGATAGTGATTGGAAGAATTCTCTAGTCACCATCACCAAGTTAGTAGAACTTCGTGATGAACTATAATATGCAAGGGATAACAGAAACAATTTCCAAGCTCTTCGTGATGCTGAAATCGACGAAGGTAGAAATCAAGAAAAACATCAAGTGTTGATGGTTGACGAGACCACTAGTTTCAAGAAAACGGCAAAGGGAAGAAGGGGAACTTCAAGAAGAACGGCAAGCAACTTGCTGCTCAAGTGAAGAAGCCCAAGTCTGGTCCTAAGCCTGAGACTAAGTGCTTCTACTACAAAGGGACTGGTCACTGGAAGCGGAACTGCCCCAAGTATTTGGCGGATAAGAAAGATGGCAAAGTGGACAAAGGTATATTTGATATACAGATTATTGATGTGTATTTTACTAGTGTTCATAGCAACCCCTCGGTATTTGATACTGGTTCAGTTACTAAGAGTAGTAACTCGAAACAGGAGTTGCGGAATGAACAGAGACTAGTTAAGGTTGAAGTGACGATGTGTGATGGAAGTGGTTCCAAGATTGATATGATCATCATCGCACGCTCCCTACACTTTCGGGATTAGTGTTGAACCTAAATAAGTGTTATTTGGTGTTTGCGTTGAGCATGAATATGATTTGATCATGTTTATTGCAATACGGTTATTCATTTAAGTTAGAGAATAATTGTTGTTCTGTTTACATGAATAAAACCTTATATGGTTACACACCCAATGAAAATGGTTCGTTGGATCTCGATCATAGTGATACACATATTCATAATATTGAAGCCAAAAGATGCAAAATTAATAATGATAGTGCAACTTATTTGTGGCACTGCCGTTTAGGTCATATTGGTGTAAAGCGCATGAAGAAACTCCATGATGATGGGATTTTGGAATCACTTGATTATGAATCACTTGATGCTTGCGAACCATGCCTCTTGGGCAAGATGACTAAAACGCCGTTCTCCGGAACAATGGAGCAAGCAACAGATTTGTTGGAAATCATACATACTGATGTATGTGGTCCGATGAGTGTTGAGGCTCACGGCGGGTATCGTTATTTTCTGACCTTCACAAATGATTTGAGCAGATATGGATATATCTACTTGATGAAACATAAGTCTGAAACATTTGAAAAGTTCAAAGAATTTCATAGTGAAGTGGAAAATCATCGTGACAAGAAAATAAGGTTTCTACGATCTGATCGCGGAGACAATTATTTGAGTTATGAGTTTGGTCTTCAATTAAAACAATGTGAAATAGTTTCACTGCTCACGCCACATGGAACACCACAGTGTAATGGTGTGTCCGAACATCGTAACCGTACTTTATTAGATATGGTGCAATCTATGATGTCTCTTACCGATTTACCACTATCGTTTTGGGATTATGCATTAAAGACAGCTGCATCCACGTTAAAAAGGGCGCCGTCTATGTCCGTTGAGACGACACAATATGAACTATGGTTTGGCAAGAAACCAAAGTTGTCGTTTCTTAAAGTTTGGGGTTGCGATGCTTATGTGAAAAGTTTCATCCTGATAAGCTCAAACCCAAATCGGAAAAGTGCGTCTTCATAGGATACCCAAAAGTTACTGTTGGGTACACCTTCTATCACAGATCCGAAGGCAAGATATTCATTGCTAAGAATGGATCCTTTCTAGAGAAGGAGTTTCTCTCGAAAGAAGTGAGTGGGAGGAAAGTAGAACTTGATGAGGTAACTGTACCTTCTCCCGAATTGGAAAGTAGTTCATCACTAAAATCGGTTCCAGTGATGCTTACACCAATTAGTGAGGAAGTTAATGATGATGATCATGAGGCTTCAGATCAAGTTACTACCGAACCTCGTAGGTCAACCAGAGTGAGATCCGCACCAGAGTGGTACGGTAATCCTGTTCTGGAGGTCATGTTACTTGACCATGACAAACCTACGAACTATGAGGAAGCGATGGTGAGCCCAGATTCCGCAAAATGGCTTGAGGCCATGAAATCTGAGATGAGATCTATGTATGAGAACAAAGTGTGGACTTTGGTTGACTTGCCCGATGATCGGCAAGCCATAGAAAATAAATGGATCTTCAAGAGGAAGACGGACGCTGATAGTAGTGTTACTATCTACAAAGCTAGACTTGTCGAAAAAAGGTTTTTGACAAAGTTCAAGGTGTTGACTACGATGAGATTTTCTCACTCGCAGCGATGCTTAAGTCTGTCCGAATCATGTTAGCAATTGCCGCATTTTATGAAATATGGCAAATGGATAAACAAAACTGCATTCCTTAATGGATTTATTAAAGAAGAGTTGTATATGATGCAACCAGAAGGTTTTTGGCAATCCTAAAGGTGCTAACAAAATATGCAAGCTCCAGCGATCCATCTATGGACTGGTGCAAGCATCTCGGAGTTGGAATATACGCTTTGATGAATTGATCAAAGCATATAGTTTTATACAGACTTGCGGTGAAGCCTGTATTTACAAGAAAGTGAGTGGGAGCACTACAACATTTCTGATAAGTATATGTGAATGACATATTGTTGATCGGAAACAATGTAGAATTATTCTGCAAAGCATAAAGAAGTGTTTGAAAGGAGTTTTTCAAAGAAAGACCTCGGTGAAGCTGCTTACATATTGAGCATCAAGATCTATAGAGATAGATCAATACGCTTGATAAGTTTTTTCAATGAGTACATACCTTGACAAGATTTTGAAGTAGTTCAAAATGGAACAGTCAAAGAAAGAGTTCTTGCCTGTGTTACAAGGTGTGAAATTGAGTAAGACTCAAAGCCCGACCACGGCAGAAGATAGAAAGAGAATGAAAGTCATTCCCTATGCCTCAGCCATAGGTTCTATAAAGTATGCCATGCTGTGTACCAGATCTATTGTGTAGCTCACCATAAGTTTGGCAAGGGAGTACAATAGTGATCTAGGAGTAGATCACTGGACATCGGTCAAAATTATCCTTAGCGGAATAAGGATATGTTTCTCGATTATGGAGGTGACAAAAGGTTCGTCGTAAAGAGTTACGTCGATGCAAGCTTTGAAACCGATCCAGATGACTCTAAGTCTCGATCTAGATACATATTGAAAGTGGGAGCAATTAGCTAGAGTAGCTCCGTGCAGAGCGTTGTTGACATAGAAATTTGCAAAATACATACGAATCTGAATGTGACAGACCCGTTGACTAAAATTATCTCACAAGCAAAACATGATCACACCTTAGTACTCTTTGGGTGTTAATCACATAGCGATGTGAACTAGATTATTGACTCTAGTAAAACCTTTGGGTGTTGGTCACATGACGATGTGAACTATGGGTGTTAATCACATGGTGATATGAACTATTGATGTTAAATCACATGGCGGTGTGATCTAGATTATTGACTCTAGTGCAAGTGGGAGACTGAAGGAAATATGCCCTAGAGGCAATAATAAAGTTATTATTTATTTCCTTATATCATGATAAATGTTTATTATTCATGCTAGTATCGTATTAACCGGAAACATAATACTTGTGTAAATACATAGACAAACAGAGTGTCACTAGTATGCCTCTACTTGACTAGCTCGTTGATCAAAGATGGTTATGTTTCCTAGCCATAGACATGAGTTGTCATTTGATTAACGAGATCACATCATTAGAAGAATGATGTGATTGACTTGACCCATTCCGTTAGCTTAGCACTCGATCGTTTAGTATGTTGCTACTGCTTTCTTCATGACTTATACATGTTCCTATGACTATGAGATTATGCAACTCCCGTTTACTGGAGGCACACTTTGTGTGCTACCAAACGTCACAACGTAACTGGGTGATTATAAAGGTGCTCTACAGGTGTCTCCGAAGGTACTTGTTGGGTTGGCATATTTCGAGATTAGGATTTGTCACTCCGATTGTCGGAGAGGTATCTCTGGGCCCACTCGGTAATGCACATCACTTAAGCCTTGCAAGCATTGCAACTAATGAGTTTGTTGCGGGATGATGTATTACGTAACGAGTAAAGAGACTTTTCGGTAACGAGATTGAACTAGGTATTGAGATTCCGACGATCGAATCTCGGGCAAGTAACATACCGATGACAAAGGGAACAACGCATGCTGTTATGCGGTCTGACCGATAAAGATCTTCGTAGAATATGTGGGAGCCAATATGAGCATCCAGGTTCCGCTATTGGTTATTGACCGGAGACGTGTCTCGGTCATGTCTACATAGTTCTCGAACCCGTAGGGTCTGCACGCTTAAAGTTCGATGACGGTTATATTGTGAGTTTATGTGTTTTAATGTACCGAAGGTAGTTCGGAGTCCCGGATGAGATCGGGGACATGACGAGGAGTCTCGAAATGGCCGAGACGTAAAGATCGATATATTGGATGACTAAATTCGGACTTCGGAAAGGTTCCGAGTGATTCGGGTATTTATCGGAGTACCGGAGAGTTACGGGAATTCGCCGGGGAGAAGTATTGGGCCTTATTGGGCCATACGGGAATAGAGGAGAGAGGCCAAAAGGAAGGAGGCGCACACCCCCCCCCCCTCTGGTCCGAATTGGACAAGGGGTGCAGCCCCCTTTTGCTTCGCCCTCTCGCCCTCTTTCCTTCTCTCCTACTCCAACAAGGAAAGGAGGAGTCCTACTCCCGGTGGGAGTAGGACTCCCCCCTTGGCGCGCCCTCCTCCTTGGTCGGCTGCCTCCCCTTTGCTCCTTTATATACGGGGGCAGGGGGCACCCCATAGAGACAACAATTGATCGTTTGATCTTTTAGCCGTGTGCGGTGCCCCCCTCCACCATAGTCCACCTCGATAATACTGTAGCGGTGCTTAGGCGAAGCCCTGCGTCAGTGGAACATCATCATCGTCACCACGCCGTCGTGCTGACGAAACTCTTCCTCAACACTCGGCTGGATCGGAGTTCGAGGGACGTCATCGGGCTGAACGTGTGCTGAACTCGGAGGTGCCGTGCGTTCGGTACTTGATCGGTCGGATCGTGAAGACGTACGACTACATCAACCGCGTTGTGCTAATGCTTCCGCTTTCGGTCTACGAGGGTACGTGGACAACACTCTCCCCTCTCATTGCTATGCATCACCATGATCTTGCGTGTGCGTAGGAATTTTTTTGAAATTACTACGTTCCCCAACACATCTACCTTGGCATCTTCGCCAAGTGACTTCAAGGCATCTTCGCCTTTGGACATGCAGCATCTTCGCCAACAAGCACCTCAAGACTACGCTCAAGAGAAGCTCCCGAAGCTCAAGTCCGTGACTTCCATGAGCTACTACGACCTCGACACCGACCACGAGCTTCCTTTCTGTGGGACTCAAGACACCGAGGAGTATCTCGAGTGGGAGCGCAAGATGGACGACTACCTCAAGCTACATCAAGTCCCTTTCGAAGATCAAGTGAAGTGTTACACAAGTAACTTCCATGACTATGCGTCGACATGGTGGCTTCACACACCTTTGAAGAACTCCGACATGAGTTGGACCAATATGAAGAAAGCTATGCGGCGAGAGTTTTTTCCTTCCACCTACACGGAACAACTTCAACGCCAATTGGAGAACACCATCCAAGGATCCAAGTCCCTCGACAAGTACTTCAAGAAGATGAAGAAAGCCTTGCGACGAGCCGGCATGGACGATCCCATTTGGATGAAGTTCCACTTCATGATGGGATTGAACAACGACATCTCCAAGACTATCTTCCTCGAGAACTACAAGTCCCTCGATGACAACTACATTGGTGCTCTCAAGGTGCAACAGGAACTCATTAAGGCCAAGGCTTCTCCACCCCAAGAACACTTCGTGATGACCAAGCTCCACGACAACGAGCATGAGGATAGTACCACCAAGATGTCCAAGCCCGATGAGCTCCAAGATGACACTCCCAAGTTCAACTTACCACCATCCCTCTTTGTGGCAGGGATGATGCCGAGTCTCCCATGACTATTTTTGAAGACGGTGCGGCGACGACTACGACTACGGAGAATATCAGGAACAAGTTTTAGAGGCGAGCGACAAGCTGGCGAGCTAGGATGATGCTTCCATCTTTGGAGGTGATAGTGATGATGTGCCATCTTCGGCCTTCATCCATGGCGACGGTGACGAGATGGTTGAGCATGGAATTTTCCCTTCGACCACGGTGACGTATGATGACTTGAGTGACTTGTGCCACCATATTGAGAGTGAGAGTGACTTCACCACTAGCCCCATATATGATGAGTTGACCCAATTCCAATGTGAGGAGAGCCTCAACCCCCACCACTTGAGTGAGATGAGTGACTCCACCATATGTGAGTTTGAGTGCACCTACTTTGAGGGAGTGAGTGAACCACCACATAGAGAGAGTGTGATAGTTGATAGGTCATGTGAGGACATTTTGAACTCTAACGACTTAACCTCTACCTCTATTGTGTGTTCTCATTTGGTGTTAGGTCCCATATATGATGACGCGCCGATCCTCGATGACTTTGTCCTTCCTTTGGACATGATGATGGCCATGGTGGAATATGATGCACCCCCACATGGTTCCATCAAGATGATTATATTGACCACCATTTGGTCTTTCCCACCTCACCTACACCACTTGAGTGGAATGACAAAGGTAACATAGGTGAAGGTGATGCTCTAGTCCCACTAGTGGACATTCTTGACATTGATTGCTTGCATGATGTTGATCCACCTATTGCCATGCTTCATGCTAGTGCGAATTTCCCATGCGATGATTTACCCATTTATGACGAGTTTGATGATTACCATGTGGAGTCTATTAGTTGTGATGCCATGTTGCATAGGATTTCTTGTGATAATTCTCTTGGTCACATCATGTTTGACAATTCGCTTGACTTGTCATATGCTATGCATGAGATCAACGATATGTCATATTTGCAATCTCTTCGTAGTAACTATGCATATGCCATTAAAATGAACCCAATTTGCACTTATGGCATAGAGGACAAGCCCATGGTTATTGGCATTTGTTTTTCTTGTGATGATATTGACATGCTACCTTTGCATCATTTATCTCATATGCCATGCCATGACCACCTAGCTTCAGATATGCATTGTTTTGGATGTTGTCCATTTTCTCCATACGATGTTTCCGCTATTGCTCATGAGGAGACCCCCATAGTTTCCTCATACATGTTAGGATATTTTGATCACTCCCATCCATTGCATAATCCCAATTATTATGTGCACAATATGCTCCCCATGAATAAAAATGCTATTGATGTGCCATATAATTGTTTGCTCAGTTTGAGTCCCATCGTGTTATACACAATAACTATTCTTTCATGATGGATGACATGTTCTTATACCATGCATCAAATTTCTTTGAGCAACGCTTATCTTGTGGTAATTCACACGTGCACATACACATCATGATGGATGATGTGTAAATTTATCACGCACACACTTTCTTTGGTTTGTGTCTCTTTTGTGTAGGTACCCATGAATACTTGTCAACCTCACAATCCCACGAGTTGACAAAACGAGCTCTAGAGAGCAATGATGACTTGGGATCCCATGGATTGTCTTTCCCACCAATCTCTTTGCGCAAAGACTTCGCGCAATTCTTCTACATGGTCCTCACATGGTTATGGGTTACTGGCTATTACATATTATATGCCCATCTTTCCATGTTCACTTTGCATGATATGCTCATTACTATGCCTTCGACATGCATTTGTGACCCATGCTTTGCATTACACATGATGATTGATTCTCGTACTTGTATGTGTATTTGCAAGCTTGGTGGAGATATCACTTGTTATTGCCATGTTTGCTTTGTGCCCTATTCCTATGATGATACTATGATATTGCTTTGTGTTCATGCTTGCGATGTCATGTGCATTTCCTATATCCATTATTTGCCCACATGACATGATTGCCTTGTTTACCCCTAGTGTGTTGCATCTTCGCTCCACTAGTTTTCACGACTTGATTTCTATGCTTGCTTATGTTGCATCACCAATGATTCATACTTGCTCGTTTCATACGGTTGATGACAACCATCTACATGCTTTGCATATGATTGCCATCGATTCTTGTCATATGTCTCCATATGTTGCCTCTCTCATGCTAGATGATTTGCCATGCATTGAGTGCAACAATGCATTTAGTCTTGCTTATGAGATTTCCCCCATAGCATTCTGGCATATATTTGGAGATTTTGACATATTTCTTGTGAAGCATGCTTGTCTTACTTCTTTGCACCATACACCTAGTGCTATG
This sequence comes from Triticum aestivum, assembly GCF_018294505.1. Lineage (NCBI taxonomy): Eukaryota > Viridiplantae > Streptophyta > Magnoliopsida > Poales > Poaceae > Triticum > Triticum aestivum. The sequence goes on along the minus strand of NC_057811.1, from coordinate 126,368,093 downwards.
AATATCGCCATTGTTGTATCATATTATTTGTGCACTTGTGCTTCTAATGGTTATGTGCAAAATAAGAGAACCATCATGATGGATGATGTGTTTATCTACCATGCACATACGTTGTTTGCTTTCTTTTGTGCATGTATAGGATACTTTGACTTGGTGTCAACTTCCATTTCCTGTGAATTGACCATTCGAGCTCTTGAGAGCGAACCACTTGCGACTGACTCGCTTCTACATCGCACTTGCTTGGGCTTCGGCATTGTGAAGGACACACAAGGACATACTTTCAAGGTGATATCCTTCTCTTTTGAGAAACCCCAAACTATGAGCATGAATATGAGCATGAATATTGCCATGCCTCATGACATATATACCTTGTGTGTTGCATCCAATTCTTGGATTACTTGCTCCTATAATATGCTTGGTTGCAACAGTGTCACTACTTCACATATGCCATGCCCCATTGATCGCTACATGCTTGACTTGATTACCTCACACATGATGAACAATTTCCCTTTCTTTTGTGTTGAGTGCCACACTATATTAACTACACCCTATGCACTTTATGCTTGGATTGTCTTGCACTTGACCCATGTGTTTAGACATCTCATCTTCTTTGGTGTTGTGAATGATTCGTATGCCTACCATAGACCTTTCATCGGGCACTTTGTGAATGCTTGCTATGAACTTGAGGTAGATGCTTATTATCTTGTCACACATATTTGCATCACAACCTCACATTTACATGCTTGTCCCCATGATATCTTTGCTTGTGCTCGATTGATATGCTTACATGCCATGTCACAATCCTTTGTCAAACCATATGCTATGCTTGATAATGGCACTTGTGTGGTGAACCACCTCTTGAATGCTTGGTTTTGCCCTAACGCTAACCACATTTGTTTTTCCAAGTGTTTGTTGTCTTTGATCCTTTTGAAGGAATCACTAGACGGTGCGACATTGGAGGGTGCCCATTCCGAGCTTGAAGATGATGAGTATTGGGTGATCGTCCACTCCTACACGGCGAAACCATCTCTTTCCCTTGGTGATTTGGTTTTCGATCCGAGGTTGGATCTTTCCCAAGGGGGAGGGGATGATGCGGAGCATCCTATGGTCATCTCCATGTACACCTTCATAGCACCTCAAGCCCCAAGTGGACCTACCGGACTTAAGGTGAACCCGCTCCTCTTTGAGATTTACATGAATATCCATTGGACTTGGTTGCTACCTCACCATGGAATATTGTGCATCATTAGGTACAAGGGCAACCACCACCAAGTAGCTAGGAAGCTTCCCGGAGGCCAAGAGAAGGACTCCAAGACCCAAGAGCTGACCGGAGGTGTCAAGATGAAGAAATGAAGCGTGCAGAAATTGCACTATCGGACAGTCCGGTCCCCATAGCGGACAGACCGGTCGCACAAAAATTGCACTACCGGACAGTCCGGTCCCCACAGCGGACAATCCAGCGGGACCCAAAAATGCATCTTTACTCACTGGACTGTCCGGTCCTTACCACCGGACTGTCCAGTCTGCCCAGTTTTGCTACAAATTGAGCTAAAAAGCCCATGTAACCACCGAGGCCCATACCCCTTTACCCCTAGACTATATATTCCGTGCTCCTCTCATTTTTTAGGGTTAGCTAAGATTAGAACTAGACATTAGAGCTTAGCTCATGTATCTCCCCTTGTGGGATTCCTCTTGAGGGAGAAGACTCCATTGGAGTTCAAGGTCTCCATTGGAGAAGATCCTTAGGGATTCAAGACCCCCTTGTGGGAAGGATCTATCTAGATCATCAAGACCTCATCTCCTTCATATGATTTGGGATGAACTTTACCATGTATCTTGTCTCCCTTTGATTGTTCTTGTACCTTGTGAATCTCATGTGTTTGTGAGTCTAGTGGATGTGTGATTGGACTTGTTCTTGAGTGTTCCTCTTGTGATTTACCCTCTTGTTCTTCGCGTTCTTCGTGGACCCCCCTCCAATTCGTGAAAGATCTCCACTTAGGGTATCCACCCTACAACAACAATGCTCCCCAAGAAGCCACTAGGGACACCGTAATCTTCTCACGCCCTCGCACAATGCAAGATGTCGTGATTCTACTAAGGGACCCTTGAGGGCGGTCACCGAACCCGTAAAAATGGCAACCCTTGGGGGCGGTCACCGAACCCATACACTTTGGCAACACTTGGGGGCAGTCACCGAAACCCGTACAAATTGCTAAGGGCAATTCCACAATTTAATTGGAGACCCCGACGCTTGCCTGGAGCTTCACACCACAATGATTGAGATCCGAGACACCACCAACCTTCTAGGGCGCCCAAGCACCCAAGTGGAACACATTCTAGGGTACCAAGCACCCAAGAGTAATAACCTTCTCAAACTTCACTTCCAATGTATCACCATGAAGAACTCAAACCGATGCACCAAATGCAACGACAAGGGCACATGGAGTGCCCAAGTCCTTCTCTCTGAAATCCCACCACCACAACTAATGTTATGGAGGAAGATGAGAGGAAGAACACAAAGAACTCCAAGATCTAGATCCAAGGGGTTCCCCTCACATAGAATAGAAAGTGATTGGTGGAAATGTAGATCTATATCTTCTCTCTATTTTCCCTCAAGAACTAGCAATAATCATTGGAGGGATTGAGAGATAGCAAGCTCAAATAAGGTCAATAATGGGGGAAAACATGAGCTCAAAGGATGAGGTCCATTGGGGAAGAAGGCCCCCTTTTATAGCCCCCCCCCAAAATCCAACCGTTATGTGCACTGGACCTACACAAGTGGTACTACCGCTCGGGCGGAAGATCCTGGAGTATAGTGCAAAGGCGAAGCACCCCGAGGCGGTAGTGCCACTAGAGCGGTACTACCGCTCCCCCCAGTGGTACTATCGCTGGGGTTGCATTGCACAGGGGAGAAGTGGAGGTAGGGAAGAGTACGGTGGCAGTACTACCGCGCCTTACTACCGCCCTACAACTGCGAAGAGGTAAACGAGTCTAGAGGCCAAAGAATAAGCAGAAGTGGAGCGGTAGTGGGCGGGCGGTACTACCACTTATAAGTGGTACTACCGCTTGCACTACCGTTCTACTGCCGTGCAACCTGACACGAAAAGTCGAGTCCCCAGAAGTAGTGGTAGAAGCCGTGGTACTAGACAGTGGAAGTACCGCTTATAAATGGTACTACCGCTTCCCAGAGCGGTACTACTGCGGGAGTGCTACAAAGAAGCCCAAGCAAAATAGATGGATGCAGGAAAACCAGAACTGGCATAACTTTTGCAAAAAGAGCTCCAAATTGAGCAAACTCTAGCTTGTTGGATAGATGATGACAAATACTATCCAACAACGACAGGTTATGCCTATGATATAGAGGAGTGAAACCTCCATCAGTGAAGAACTGACATAAACTCCCACATCGAAAACATCATAGAAGATGCACATGAACTCCGTTTTCGATGAACTTGAGCATGTCAGGAAGATGACCATAAGCTCTAAAACTCACAAAGAGAAACACCAAACAAGAACCAAGAAAGATGATGCAAGGATGCAATGGTTTGAGCTCTCTACAAATAACACGATCAAGCTACTCACTCGAGCGCCCCCTTCATAGTACGACAATCGATCATATAACCCGGTCTCCCAACTACCACCATGAGGCCGGTAAAATAGAAAACATATTAAGGGAAAACCTTTACCTTGCGCATAGTCCACTTGATCTGGATGATGATGATCTTGACCTCCTCAAGTTGGACCACCTTTCTTGATTGTGCTAGCTCGATGAAGACTAGTAGATTGCTCCCCCATACTCCACTATGGGTGAGCTACTCTTCGGCACATCTTCACAAGTCCATTGTCACCACAATGGACAGCAAGCTTCAAGGATGTGATCTCTTCGTGATGCTCCACTTGAACTTGCACACCACAACCTAACCCCGCATAGAACTCTCATGTAAACCATGGGTTAATACATAAAGCGTAATGGACAATGCTTACCATAACATGGGATCACTTGATCCCTTTCGGTACATCTTCTACGCTTTGCGTTTTGATCAACTTGATTCACACTTTGACTTAGTCTTGATCAACCTTGTATGATGTCTTCTACATGACCAATCTTTGGATAATTCCTTGAATAGCACCTTGGTCATCTCATAAACTCCTTGAAACCAACACATGGACTTCAAGAAATGCCTATGGACAAATCCTTCAAATATAACTCAAGGCAACCATTTGTCCATAGAGAACGTCATCAATTACCAAAACCACACATGGGGGCACCATGCTCTTTCAGCCTTCAAGGGCGTCGCTAGTGGATTCGCAACACCTTGCATTGTGCGAGGGCATGAATAGAATAGAGTGAGTCTTTGGGACACTTGGGGAGCATTGTGCCTCCACACTCCTCGAATAGAGACATATCTCCCCCAAAGAAGGGAACTTCGGAAACACATCCCGTCTTCATCGTCTCCACTTGCGATTATCTCGTTCGTTTAGTTGTTGCTAGATTCCAACTTGTGTTTACTCTTGCTAGCTTGTGTTGCTCCTTGTGCTTGTCATATAGGTTTTGTCCACCTAGTTGCATATCTAGACAACCTATCATTGTTGAGCCTAAAACTGAGAACAAATTTAAAATTTGTTAGTCACCTATTTAACCCCCCTCTAATCGACCATACCGATACTTTCAACTGTGCTTTCCATCCATAGCCTCATCTGATGCCATGGCCGGAGATAGGACGCAGAGCCATGAGGCGAATGCTGGCAACAAGCAAGCGGCAATACCCAAGGTCCTGTCTGGGACAAGGGGAAAGTGGAGGCTCTCCACTGTAGACCAGGAGGCCCCATCAGAGCAGGCCTCTGCCCGTTTTGCGCTGGTCACTAAAGCACGACCATTCCTGGTTAGTGAGGGTGCCTCAGCCCCGCACGACGAAAGGGTATGTTTTCGTCTCCCATCTCGTGCGCAGTCTTGGCCTCCCAATTCACCCCTTCCTTCGAGGCCTTCTCCATTTCTACGGCCTTTAGCTTTACCACCTCGCTCCCAATTCCATTCTGCACATCGCCTGCTATGTTACTTTCCGCGAGGCATTCCTGTGTTGCTAGCCGAACTTCGGTCTTTGGTGCAAGTATTTCAACATGAAGCTCCAAAGCAACAGCCCAAAGGCACGCGAATGCAACGGCACAACAATCAACAAGATCCCTGGTTTCGGCTATCTACATGTAACCTTTATTGAAACCGTCAAAAACAGGTAGCATGAGTGGTTTTATATCTCCGATGTACTGCTGGAGAACTCTCCTTGGGCCCTGGATAGCTACCCCCTTCACCCCGACCGCACCTGCCAAGCTCTTCTCATGGAAGCCGAGGAGCAGCAAACACATCGGGTGATCCGAGGAGGTCGCCCAGCGAAGCAAGAAGATACGTGATAGGGATAGGTATATTGCTCTGATTTACAAATGCATCACGCAGATATAATGAATGTTATACAAGAGCAAACAATATATACACATAAACGACTTTTCGAATTTTGGCGCGGATGCACGGCAGATAATCCATGTGCCCCGCCTTTGCATGTCACAAATCTTCTTTCATCTTTGTAGTGTTGAAAATGTATCACATTGTGTGTGGTTGGCATTTAGTCCGCATCTGGTATTATGATTTTGCAATTACGTAGTTGCGATTTTGTGGACTTGTTGGCAAAAAAGACAAAATTGCAATTAGAAAAATGTGAACTCGAACTTTTATATGATATTAATTTTCTATTCACCCATAATATCACAGAAGTGATTTTTTCGCAGAACTTTACATATTAGTAATATACTAGACAATGTTTGTTGCAAAAAACTTTCACAAATATTTGACGTTTTTATTTTTTTCCTTTCAATTTGGGTACATGTTCACCATGGCATTTTTGTTTTATCTCCCCCTATAAACTTGGTGTGCAATGTTTGACCCGGGATAACTAAACTCAGTCACAATGTATTTTTCAAACAGAGGTGGATATTTGCCTCCTAAATTAAGTGTGAAAATTACACGAACCCTTATTTGATTGTGTATTTGCAATGACCCTCACGGGTATATATGAAGTACAACATGGAGAGAGGATTGGAGTACAAGACAATTCATTATTGGTTTAAACCAAATATATCTTTATCTCTAACTAACACGTTTATACTTGTAACACCCCCCTCAGTCGTAGTGGGAGTAAAACAGATGATTGCGACTAAATTTGAAGTCTTGCGCTTCTGTCGTCTTCTCCTTCATCATCATCAACTACATTTTGATGCATGGTCCGGCACCTAGGGCGGTATCTACCATCCCTTGTATCTCTTATGTGCCGATCATGATGAGGTTGCCGCGGTCAAGTTAGTTATGATCCATGGTGTAGTCGTCGCAACTAATTTGGCCGCACATAGCCGGAGGTGGAGTTTTTTTGCGCTATGTTATAGATGGCGGAGCTATACTTGTGGTCCTTGCACCTTGTGAAATTCATGAGACCATCCCTTTTGCTAGGACCGGAGGAAAATCATCGAGCACATATTTATCTCTTTTTATTTATCTCCAATTAACACGTTAATAATTCAGCATGGTAGAATTGGACAACAACACAGCCGCAAATAACCTTTCGCACGCAATGACTTAACCCTCACTCGACTGCATGATGAGTTACCGGGAGAAACCAAATTTTTTTCTATTTTTCTTCCCAAATGATAAGTGTCACACGTGTGGCAGGAAGTAACATGGTCCAGACGCCTCCATTGCCATCCATTTTGGCACATCAAATAGATGGCATCAGTCGAATATTTTTTGTTTTTTTGGACTTAAAATGTTTTATCTCCTAAATAATAAATCTGATTAAAAAACCGTTTTCATCATTAAATCCGTCTCGAAAAGATCTTGAAAACTAGATCACATATTCATATGTTTCAACGACTTTTTTTTGCCAAAAGTTACCATGATGTTACACTGAAGTTATCATAGTGTTTACACTAAAGATGCCATGATATGTTTCACCTATCTTTTTTGCTAGATTTAAAGCTACTATTGCATTTCAACTACTTTTTAGGGCAATTTTTTTAATTGACCATGGCAATTTATAGTAATTAACTGTCACATCCCTAGTCCTGGTATGCTTTGGGTTAGATAGTCATGTGTGCATCATGTTTAAATTTCAAATAAATTTGAAATGGAGGATGATCAAACCCTGGCATAAAATTAAATTAAATAGGTTCAAGTAAAATCTTTTTCAGTGAACCCAAAGGCCTTCAAAAATGTTCATCATTTTTGGAAAATGCTGGAAACAGTCACCAGAGATGATGCCATTTTTCCATGAAATTTTGGATTCTTAAATCAATTCTTATTGTATTTGAGTTGGGGCTATTAATTCATAAAAAATATTTACTAGCTCCAATAATTATGAATTTTGGTGAGGGGCTTTGGAATAATCGCTTTAGTCCCTGCAAAAATTATCAGAAGAAAGGAAAATGGTTTAGCACCTAAAACTAAATCAAAACAAATGACGGAAAAGAAAACATAAAACAAAATGGGAAAAGACAACAGTCTTACCTGCCGCTCACCTGGCAGCCCATCCAGCCGGCCCAACCCAGGGGCAGGGCGGTCTTCTTCCTCCCGCCAGTCGGACGCACATCGCGTGCCTGACACATGCATGCTCGTCGCGCGCCACCTCACTACGGCAGGATGCTGCTAACGCGACACTACGATCAGAGACCCTTCGACGAAACTGTGTGCGATGCAATAATCGCAAACGGTGGCATAAAATAACCATCAAAAAAGGTGCAAAACATTTGGGATGGCGGACACATCAAACACGGTTCAAAATTTTAGTTGCGTGTGCGATGCTGGGCATACGGTTAATCCATACGAACTGTTTGCGATTAGACAGAACAACAGAAACGGCCAGCCATATCAATGTGTGTGCGATATACGGCATCAGTTCGCTCCGATGAACTGTTTGTGATGATCGAGGTGAACACAAACAATTCGGCATAACAAGATGTGTGTGATACCCGGCAAATAGGTCGGTAATCAGAATTGTGTGCGATCATTATAGACAGCCCATACGGTCTTTTTTGTGAATTATGTGCTCGTCAGAGCACACAGTTCAACAAACCAACCTGTGGGCGATAATGTAGAAGATCTTTGTCGACTACGTATTACTAACCGTCCGCGATGAGATTGGCAGGATAAACAGAGATAACAAATTAATATGAGCGAACGGAAACAGAGATATGTACCGTATGCTTAATTTAGTCCTTGTTGTTGTTGTTGTTGTTGGATGGCCCCGCGGCATCGTCTTGGCGAGGACGCTTCTTGCCGCTGAAGGTTGGCTTTTCATCGCCACCGCCATCGTCATCGTCGTTGATGTCGTCGTCCTCCTCCTCCTTGTTCGACCATTCCTCCTCATCATCATCGTCGTCCTCTTCTCCGTCCTCCGATGGCTCCTCGTCCATCTGGTTGTTGTCTGACGACTCCGGAGGCAATGTCCCTTCCATGATCTAGATATAATCGAGGTCTGGGCTCGACGCCGGACTCATGGAAGACGAGCGGGATGATTCCGATGTTGACCTATCATCGGGCTCCAGATTGCTGGCTGAACTATCGTCCTCGCTCGCTCGACATGGCTGCAGAGTGTGTGCCAGTGTGTAGCGCGGCCTGCCGGGGACGATGAAGATGGTGGACACTTAAGAGGGGTATGCAGAGAAGAGGAAATGCCAGTTGAAGTGGGGGTTGACTTATTATCCAACCGCTGATATAATCAACCGCAATTATTTGTACCCAGTCGCTCCAAATTCCCGGGGTTGCGCAGGAATCCTATTGGCTATTTGGCTGGTTTCTTTTTTCAGGACAAAAACAAGGAACGAGGTTTGGTATTATGCACCGGTACCAGTACGAACGGAGTAGGACAGTTGGCAAGCAATACATTGAGCTCTTCTTATTGATAAAGCCAGTAATAATCAAACTACAAAGGAAAAGAAAAAAAGACAGGAAAATATCTGCACGAATCTTCGCGTAACATCAATGGGATAGGACCTAGATGTGCATTACTTAGAGCACATCTAGATGTGCTTTAGCAATATTGTCAAACAAAACCCCTAATCTTCATTGCGAACAACGCATAGAACATGGCTAATGCGATAACCACAACTACACATGCTAGTTCCTTCTTGTCTCTTGCTTTCATCTGTTACTTGTGATTGATTCTTTCTTGCTTCATCGTACTGATTGTACATTCCAGATCAGCCAGTTTCTTCTTCAACTTTACGTTATCTTCTGCGAGCTTGGTGATAACACTCCGAGCCCTGCCACGCCATTCTTCATCCAGCCAGTTAACAAAGGCACAAGCCTCATATCCCTGCCAATGTTAAATAGTATTCAGGATGAGCGGCGGCATTAACTGAAGTAAAATGATGAACTTAGCACTAACCTCTAAGGGGCAACTGAGAAACCGCCTGCCAATGTCGAATCCCTCCGTGCATACACGTTGAGTGGGAGTGTGCCCATGCACACAACTCAGCTTTTGGTACTTCTCGGTGGCGCAAAACTCGGAGTCGAACTCGTGTTGCGGGAGTCTGGAGTCATGCTCCGGATCCGGCGGCAGATCGCTTTCTTGGGGGGGGGGGTCATTCAGGACGGATTCAGCAAGGAGCTATACTTTGGACATGCTAAAAAAGATCAGGATAGATTGGAACCTGACAGGACGATCGGGATCCGTAGTACACCTGCCTTCTGATGACCTTAGGCAAGTGCTTGGCGGCGACTGCTGTCGTGGCGGCGATACAAGCAGGAGCAGCCACACCGAAACCATCAGCACCACTCATCCGCATTCCCCCAATGTCAGCGCCATGCGAGGGAATTTGGATGCTATGTAGGGATTGGGGGGAAATGGGGAAACTGTGGGGATAAGCTAACGGTCGGGAACTACTTATGGCACTATATGTTGTATACGGCACACTATTTATACATGTCGTTTGTGTTAGGTATTGCAACGTCACACACGATTTCCGCACCAAACCGTGTGAGAAGACAACGTAGGTTAGACACGATTGCCATTACATAACTGTATGTGATGTACTACCCCATCCATATAATTGAGTTACAGTGATACCGTGTAAATAGCCGCTGCGGATATCCGTAAAAAAACAGTTGCTCTGCATATAGAGATGGCGGCGGCGGCCTAGGCAGCGACTACCGGAGAAGAGGTCAATCCTCAGTCGGTGGGCGGTGGTGGTGTCATAGGAGGTCAATCCTTGGTCTGCGGCGGGAGATAGGAGTCATTATTCAGGTGCGCATGGATCCCTCTTGGTTATGTAAAGGTTGATGATTACAGGAAGACCTGTGTTAACAGGACAACGATGGCATATCACGTGGACCCCTTCATTCTTGCCAGCGATGCTACCCAGATTTTATTTGTGGAAGACCCCTTGCATAAGAACTCCCATGAAGTGATGCATGGGAAGAGAAGGGTACTGGGTGCCGACGATGTTGCCGATGAGGACGAGTACAATGAATTTGATGAGTTGCTAGCCAAGGGATCATGCACCCGTGTAACAGAGAAGCGTAAAATCATCAAAAGACCCAAGTTCATTCGGGTCAATGTAATGATCCCTGTTCCCCCATGTACATGGGAATTAAGCCATAAGACTAGTCTTTATGCCTACCTTGCAACTTAATTCGTTCAATTTAGAACTCTCGCGTGTATTGAATTTGTGAGTTATGCCCGGTTTTCTGTTGATGTAAGAACAGTTAATATGTTGACCTTGATATGTTGTCAGCTCACGCAATGAATATGAACTGTTTTATGTTATTGTTATTATTATTATCATTATTATTATTATTATTATTATTATTATTATTATTATTATTATTATTATATCATAGAGGTAGTGTAAGTGCATCTAGTGCCACCCCTAGTTGGTTTTGGAGTATTGACGACAAACCTGGTTAAGGGACTAATGTGTTTGTGAGAATTGCAGGATAACACAGGTAGTAGTCCCTCATTGATTCGGTTTACCTACCAGAGATGACCCCTAAAAAATGTATGAAGACATTGAAGACGATGGTGGTATGTGAAGATATTCACATTGAAGACTATGACAAGAGAAGGCATTGCGTGAAGACTATGGAGCGCGAAGACCTAGTTGTTTTGTTGTTTCCTTTTATTCTTTGTTGAGTCATAGGAACCACCGTACTGTTAAGTGGGGTCCCAGTGAACAAAGTCAGAGTGACTGAAGTGATGCCCAACCAAAATCCTGTGTCTTCGAGCGAAGACAATGAGAGCAAATCTTATCCAGAGCTGGATGAGTCAGCTTTACTTGTAGCCCAAGTAAAGTTGCCGCGTGTGTTTGAAATCTGACCGTTGGAACACGTGTCAGTTCCTTAGTGACCCAGGGTCATTTCGGACAAATCAGGCCGGGTTGCCTAGTGGCTATAAATAGCCCACCCCCCTACACCATAAATTGGTGGCTGCTCAGAGTTAGTGCACAGCTTTTGTCGTTTGAGAGCAACCCACCTCCGAAGCTTTTGAGAGAGAGAAATCCTTGCGAGGACAAAGCCCAAACACCCAGAGCCAAAGAGTGTTAGGCATCACTGAAGTCTTTCTGTCCGCGTGACCTGAAGACTTGTTACACTTGAGGACTGTGAATCCTCCAGCCGATTAGGCGTCGCGTTCTGAGCATCCAAGAGTCATTGTGGATCGCCGGTGAATGAAGTCTGTGAAGGTTTGGAAGTCTACCTTGAAGACTTACCAGAGTAATTGGGCGAGGACTGGGTGTCCTTAGCTCAAGGGGAATAAGGTGAAGACGCGGTCTTCTGAGTTGAATCTCAGCCTCCCTAACCAGACGTACAGTTGTCACAACAACTGGAACTGGTCCAACAAATCCTGTGTCCTCAACAAGTGACTGGTTCTATCCTCTCCCTCTCTTTACTTACAGTTTGTCTTCGTGAAGTCATTGCTTGTTTGCTTTACCTATTTGTCTTCACAGTGTGACTTCTATCGTTGTTTGGCTTCATACCATCTTCCATCCTGATCCATACTACCTAGCTGCTATTAGTCTTCGCACTTTCACTTCATTGAATACTTGACTATGGCTTGCCTAGTGTAGTCTACCCTCCGCTGCATATCAATAGGTTCATTTCTATTGTTTGTCTTTGAAACTCTCATGTTCTGAAGACTTTCATAGAAATCGCCTATTCACCCTCCCTCTAGTTGATAACTAGCACCTTCAATTGGTATCAGAGCAAGGTACTCCCTTGTTCTGTGTGATTCGGTTTAACCACCTAGAGTTTTAGCTATGTCGACTGCAGGGATAATCAAAGTCTCCGCTGCTTGCCCCGTCTTCGATGGAACTGAATATCCCTACTGGAAGAATAAGATGCGCATGCATCTTGAAGCCATTGATGTCGACCTCTGGTATGTCGTCAAGAATGGCGTTCCCAAGACTGGTGAAGATGTCACCCCTGCTGATGTCAAGAAGTTCATTCAACTGGATTCTACTGCCAAGAACATCATCTGTGGTCATCTGACCAAAGGACAATGTGGCCGTGTGAGTGCTCTGGAAACGTCGAAGCTAGTCTGGGACTAGCTCTCCAAGGTCAACGTAGGCGTCTCAACCCAGAGAGATCAAAGGATCAGTGTTCTTCGCAATCTCTTGAACCGCTTCAAGAGAAACGACAATGAGAATGTCCAGCTCACGTTTGATCGCCTCACTGACATCACAAATGAGCTTCGTGCTCTCGGCGCCACTGAGATTACCAAGCATGAAATCGTCAAGACACTACTGAGATCACTTGACAGCTCGTTCGACACCCTTGCCCTCATGATACAAGAACGCCCTGACTTCAAGATACTTGATCCGTCTGATATACTTGAGAGGCTCAACACACATGAGTTCCAGCAATCTGAGAAAAGAGATATCTATGGGCCCAACTACGGCTGAACTCGTGCTTTGAAGGCAAAAGCTGTTTCCTCATCTGAAGAAGAATCTGACTGCAGTTCTGATGATCCTGAAGACATTGGAAAGGAACTTGCTATGCTTGTGAAGAAGTTCCAGAAGTTCATTAAGAAGAAGGGCTTCAGAAAGTCTTCACGATTCAGCTCAAGAAATGATGAAGCTTCCACTCATGACTACAAGAAGAGAACATGTCACAAGTGCAAGAAACCTGGACACTACATCTCTGAGTGTCCACAGTGGGACAATGAGAGCAACAAGAAGAAGAAGAGCAAGGAATCTGATTCTGAGGACAAGAAGAAGAAGAAATCCTCAAAGTCTTCTTCCCAGTCCTCATCCAAGTCTTCATCTCATAAGAAGAGCTCATCTGGCAAGGCTCGTGCTTTTGTTGGCAAGGAGATGGATTCAGAGGAGGAGTCTGCTTCTGAGGAGGCGGAGGTGGAGTCTGAGGAGGAGTCCGACCCTGGCATTGCAAGTCTGGCTCTAGCTACAGCCTACGTTGCCAAGTCCATCTTCAACACTGAAGACAATGGCTCCATCACCAATGCTGAAGCTAATGACAAGGACGACTCTGCTCCCACCTACTGCTTCATGGCACGTGGTGCCAAGGTAAAATCACGCGATGCTTACTTTCAAACATCTAGTGAAGATGACTCTGATTGTGAATCCAAACCCAGCTACAAAACACTTGCTAAAATTGCAACTGAACAACAGAAAGCTATGGAACATACTCAAAAACTGTTAGATAAAAGCGATGACCTGTTGGACGCTGAAATGACCCGTTCTCAGTCCTTAATTGAAGACATAAAAAATCTTCATGTTAAGTACCAGGAACTTGAAAGTCGTCATGAAACGCTCTCAACAACTCATGAAAAGCTCTCCTATGATTATCTTCAAAGGAAGCAAGAGCTTGAGAAATTGAGAGCGACTCATGAAGATCTTCAAAAAGAGAATGAGTCACTTCGCGCTCAACAGATCAGTTCCGCTCAGGAAGGATTTGAACCACCATGTCTAAAATGCCTTGAGCGTGATAACGCTACTTCTGTTGCTGAATGTTCTACTGCTGCTACTGTTGCAATATCTTCAACTGCTGATGTGGTAACTAACCCCTCTGCTGAGGATACCACTACTATTGCTGATGAAAATGCTAGGTTGAAGACATTGCTTGAAACAGGGATGTACAAAAGTCTCAAAGGGCATCAGACACTGTGCGATGTCCTCAAAAAGCAGATTCTGAACCGAAACCCTAGGAAAGAGGGTGTTGGGTTCGAGAGGAAAATGAATGTTGATGGCTCCTACTGGAAGCCTGAGCAGTACCCCAAAACCACATGGGTTGCTGCAAAGGGACCTTCAGTGGATCCATCCACCTTATCTGGCTTCACCTGTGCTAACCGTATTATCACTGATGAATCCTTTGATGCAAACTATAAACTATTTAAGAATCAGAATGGTGAAGTGTTTGCCAGGTATATTGGTACTAACTGCAGGAATGGGCCACCTATGAAGAAGATCTGGGTTCCCAAAAGTTGTCTTGAGAATCTTCCTGTGAATGTCATCATGACATCACCTGGGAAGAAGACAAATCCCAGACCAAAGGCTTCATATGGCCCAAAGGCTTCATACAGACAGAGGACTCACCTGAGTCACCCTAACGCCAATGTTTTGCAGGGAAACCATACTCAGACTTATGAATATGAGCGTGTTTCTTCAAACCGCTATGTTCATAAGACTAAGAACTTTTCTGCTTATTCATATGAGTATCATTCATCTCCTGCAAGGCTATTTGCTAGGGCTCCAAAGCCGAAGTTCTCAGATGCTGCACTTAGACTCATTGCTTCTAAGCCACCCCTGAAGATGTGGGTGGTTAAGAAGAATTAACTTTCTTTTGCAGGGAAAGGTCTCCAGCCGGAAATCAAAGGCGTCTGATGCTATTGCTGGGGACCTAAAACATCTTGTAGGGCGCAAGATCAAATGCCCAAATGGTCTCACTATGTATTTTGTTCCTGAATCGTTTGCCAATCATCCTATCAGTCCTAATCTTGATCTGAGCTTTGATAATCCTCTTGCCCGTCAAATGTTTATGCTTCACAATACTCTTGGTGAAGCCTATCCCCCTAACTGTACTGTAGGGTATGACACCTCATGCTTCAGAATGGATTATGGACAGCGGATGCACTAATCATATGACTGGTGATCGAAGTCTTCTCATGGACTCAACCTTACGTCCATCTGACAAGAGTCACATCACATTTGCTGACACTGGTAAAAGCAAGGTATTGGGTCTAGGTAGAGTTGCAATCTCAAAGGATCAGCACATGGATAAAGTGATGCTTGTTGAATCCCTTGGTTTCAACTTAATGTCTGTCTCAATGCTTTGTGACTTGAACATGATTGTGATATTTGGAAAATATCGTTGCCTTGTACTTATGGAATCTGACAAGTCTCTAGTCTTTGAAGGGTACCGGAAAGATGATCTATACATGGTAGATTTCTCAGCAGGGCCACAGCTTGCCGTATGCCTTCTTGCAAAAGCTTCAGAGTGCTGGCTCTGGCATCGGAGGCTAGGGCATGCTGGCATGAGGAACTTACACACTCTCGCAAAGAAGAAGCATGTCATAGGCATCGAGGGCGTCAAGTTCAAGAAGGATCATTTGTGCGGTGCCTGCGAAGCTGGAAAGATGACTAGGGCCAAGCATCCCTCGAAGACAATCATGACGACATCTCAACCCTTCGAGCTGCTACACATGGACTTATTTGGCCCTACTCACTACTCTACTCTCACTACAACTGCTTGTCTCTATGGCTTCGTCATTGTTGATGATTATTCAAGATATACATGGGTTCACATAATTCTCTACAAGACTGAAGTGCAGGATGTCTTCAGACGCTTCGCCAACCGTGCCATGAACAACTATGGCGTCAAGATCAAGCATATCAGGAGTGACAACGGCACAGAGTTCAAGAACACCGGCCTCGATCTGTACTTGGATACATTAGGCATCACTCATGAGTTCTCAGCTCCGTACACCCCTCAGCAGAATGGCATCGTGGAGCGCAAGAACAGAACACTCATTGAGATGGCTCGGACGATGCTCGATGAATACAAGACACCCAGAAAGTTCTGGCCTGAAGCTATTGATACTGCATGCCATGTCATCAACCGTGTTTATCTTCACAAGCTTCTGAAGAAAACATCCTATGAACTCCTCACTGGTAAGAAGCCAAATGTCAGCTACTTCAGAGTATTTGGTGCTAGGTGCTGGATCAAGGATCCACATCACACTTCAAAATTTGCACCGAAAGCACATGAAGGTTTTATGCTCGGTTACGGAAAGGACTCGCACTCCTACAGAGTCTTCAACCTCTTTCACTATAAAGTGGTTGAAACTGTGGATGTGCGGTTCGATGAGACTAACGGCTCGCAAAGAGAGCACCTGCCAAATGTGCTAGATGAAGTTCCACCCAGTGAATCCATCAAGCTAATGGGAACTGGAGAAATCATACCGTCTGAAGCACAGCCTGAAGAGGAACTTATCATTTCTGCACCTAATCAACCTGAAGACAATGCTCAGCCCGAAGACAATCCTCCCAACGATGACAATGATCAGCAAGAGCAAAATCTTCGTCCAGTTCATCCTCGTGTTGCAAATGAAGTACAGATTGAGAAGATAATTGATATCATCAATGCACCTGGTCCACTCACTCGTTCAAGAGCAACACAACTAGCAAATTTCTGTGGGCACTTTGCTTTTGTCTCAATATCTGAACCTAAGAAAGTTGCTGAAGCCTTCATGGAACCTGAATGGATTCAAGCTATGCAAGAAGAGCTTCAACAGTTCAAGCTGAACAATGTCTGGGAACTTGTCAAGCGTCCTGACCCCCGCAAGCACAACATAATAGGCACAAAATGGATATATCGCAACAAACAAGATGAGCATGGTCAAGTTGTCAGAAACAAAGCTTGTCTCGTTGCTCAAGGATACACTCAAATTGAAGGGATTGACTTCGATGAAACATTTGCTCCTGTGGCTAGGCTTGAAGCTATTCGCATACTGCTAGCCTATGCTAACCATCACAACATCTTGCTGTATCAAATGGATGTGAAGAGTGCATTTCTCAACGGCAAGATTGAAGAAGAAGTGTATGTCGCACAACCTCCTGGCTTTGAAGATCCAAAACATCCTGATATGGTGTACAAGCTAAACAAGGCACTGTATGGCCTCAAACAAGCCCCTCGCGCTTGGTATGACACGCTCAAAGACTTCCTGAAGAGCAAAGGCTTCAAACCTGGTTCCCTGGATCCCACACTCTTCACGAAGACATATGATGGTGAACTGTTTGTGTGCCAAATATATGTGGATGACATTATCTTCGGCTGCACCAACCAGAAATACAGTGATGAGTTTGGACACATGATGCAAGAGCAATATCAGATGTCCATGATGGGTGAGCTGAAGTTCTTCCTTGGTCTTCAAATTCGTCAGCAAAGAAATGGCATCTTCATATCTCAAGAGAAATACCTCAAAGATTGTCTGAAGAAGTTTGGAATGCAAGACTGCAAAGGTTACACGACGCCAATGCCAACCAAGAGTCATCTGGGTCCTGACGCCAATGGTAAAGAGTTCGATCAAAAGGTATACCGCTCCATGATTGGTTCTTTACTTTATTTATGTGCATCTAGGCCAGATATTATGCTTAGTGTTTGCATGTGTGCTCGATTCCAAGCGGCACCAAAGGAATCACATCACTTAGCTGTGAAGCGAATTCTTCGATATTTGGCTTACACCCCAACATTAGGATTATGGTATCCAAAGGGCTCAGAATTTGATCTAGTTGGATTCTCGGATGCTGATTATGCTGGTGACAAGGTGGATCGCAAGTCTACATCAGGCACATGTCACTTTCTGGGACGATCACTTGTCTGTTGGTCTTCAAAGAAGCAGAACTGTGTATCACTCTCCACTGCTGAATCTGAATACATTGCTGCTGGATCATGCTGCGCTCAGCTTCTATGGATGAAGCAAACACTCAAGGACTATGGCATCCATCTGAAACAAGTACCACTCTACTGCGACAACGAAAGCGCCATCAAGATTGCCAACAACCCAGTTCAGCACTCGAAGACAAAGCATATTGAAATTCGTCATCACTTTCTCAGAGATCATGTCATGAAGGAAGATATTGATATCATACACGTCAACACTGAAGAGCAACTGGCAGATATCTTCACAAAGCCCTTGGATGAGAAAAGGTTTTGCAAGTTACGGTGTGAGCTAAATATCTTGGAATCCTCAAATGTCCTGTGATCAGGCACACATCCTAACACTTATGCATGATGATGACTTAGATGTGCAACACACGAAGTAAAGTATATCTTCAATCAATGAAGACTTACATTCTAAGTGTGAATACATTAACGCGGAATTTGACTTCGGAGCGCCACGATAATTGTGCGCCGTGTCTGGGTCTAATACTTCCTATACGGTGGGTAACGCCACCACCAAATTCTTCTGTTTGAAGTGTTTTTCTCATTGCGTTACATTTGCTATGTCTTCGCATTTGGGTTGTCTTCAAATTTCAACTTGTCTTCATGATTATCTTCACTATGTTGATTTGGTTGCATTCTGATATATACATATATTAGTGTTCTGTCCTCTACAGCATTCACTTATAGCTATGTCTTCTCGTTTGAATCTTTTGAACTAAGTGAATGTGATCGGACCCTAACCTCTCTATGCTTCCTACCTCAAACTCTATCTATCCAAATCATATGCATTCTGTTGAAACTGTCGAATGTCTTCTCTGCGTCCTTGTCAGCAGAAGATACAGAGACAAACATTAAATCTATTTTAAATGCTCAATTCTTATTGCCTGAAACCCAGAGAAGCCGGAACGACCATCCGACAGACCAGGCGGGCGTGGGAACGTGGGACAACTCCCAATGTGTTGCATGTTCGCCACGTGTCCCTCAGATGTGAACCGCCAGGGGCACCTGCGTAATTGCGCTGTGCCGTCCCTTTCCCTATAAATACCCGTCCAATCGCGGTCAAAATCCTTCTTCCACCTCTCCACCTCGACAAACCCTAGCGCCACCGCTAGCTCTCGACGACGCCGGCGACGAAGCGCTTAGCTGCCGCGACCTCTCCGACGCCGTCTTCACGCCGGCCGCGGACATCGTCTTCTCCGCCGCCGCCGTAGGTGTCCTCCGTTGCCAAGTTAGGGCACGGAAGATCGAACTGCTCGGCCTCATCTTCTACTCCGTCTAGCAGTTCATCGTGTGGTAAATTAAAACCCTCTTTTTACCGTCTTTTTGATCCTATAGATTCATCCTTTTTACCAAAAGTGGTTTCTGCCTCCACAAATTTGGATCTATCCTGTCTGCATCTCATATAATGCCTAGTATATTCACTTATGCTTCACACATAGTTAGATTCCTCACTTGTACTTATTCTTGGATTCGTACAAATCTGGAACCAACTCTCAACATATAAGTGAATGTCTTCGCGCTATGAGGTCAATGTCTTCTAAACTGATTTATCTTCAAAATCTTCTGAGAATGCATATGACCTCTTCCCCTTCCCTCGCATCTCTAATGCTGTCACAGGTACATGTCCGTGGGGGAATCCATTGGTTCTCATAGTCTGCATTCATTTGCAGAATTCTTACAGCATCACATCAACTCTCCCGAAGCCAGTTCCTGTCTGACCAGCAGACGGGAGCCTTTGACAGTGTTGAAGCCATTCAGTCTGAACTTCATGGCAACAGAGAAGTGTCACGACCGGTTTTTCAATAAAATAATTATTGAGAGACCAATCCCTTTTATGGACCAGTAAGGAAGAATTCCTTCTCACTGGTAGACAATATCTTGGTCACAGAAGAAAAATACCAGGAGTACTGAATATAATACAAGGTTGAGCGGAGACTGCCCAACAATTTATTACATGCACGCCGATAACACAAGACGGCGGATGGGGTGGCATAACTACTAACTCACGATAATAACGGAGGCGGAAATATCACCGCGAAGCGAGTGATATGACTCATGAAGACTACAGCTCTTCGAGCGTCGGAGTGAGGCTCGAGGAGACTTATTACGGGTGGCGGAAGCGTATATAATACAAGTGACCAATATCCGGGATCGCACAGGACTGACTGGGACTCCTCTAGGCGTCGGACGCACTATCAAACTCTTCATCCAAGAGATCGCCTTCGTCAACATCTGGCCAAAACAACAAGCCAGGTGAGTACTATGAAAGTACTCGCAAGACAGTTCGGACATAAGATATAACAAATGTAAACATGGAGCATATGTACAGATTAACCAGTGCGTTCAGGCATAGAGATAATAAATACTGGGTGCCAAACGAGGGTCTGAATGACTCCTCGAGAGGAAACTGCAAGAATAGTAATCCTGGTGCCAAACGAGGGTCTGAATGACTCCTCGAGAGGAAACTGCAAGAATAATAATACTGGTGCCAAACGAGGGTCTGAATGACTCCTCGGGGCGACACCACATAAAGGGCTTATAACAGAAAATAAAGGCAATGCGTGCCACAGTCGAACGTCTGAGCGACATCACATAAAGGGCTTATATTTAAAGTAAGAAACAAAAACACGCCACAGTCGGACGTCTGAGTGACATCTCATAAAGGGCTTATATTGTAGCTCAATAATTCAGTAGCTCGGGATTTATAAATTATTACAAGTACGAGACAGATATAAGGTTAGTCCATCCACAGTAATTATAATTAAATTGGGTTCACCACTTGAGCTTGTTCACCGGGGCACAAGTTTTCCACGCGGATAGATAGGGATATACTAACTTCACTACTTGATCATGGATACGATGACTTGGAAGAATTTAACTCTGCAGAGTTTGTACTTAACCACAGCCAACGGATTTCAGTAGTCACGGGGACTAGTTCCGTTTACGGTGTTTGGAAGAAACACGTCTAACCAGTACACACCCTTTCAATCTTCCGAAGCCAGGGATCACCCTCGGCAACGTTCAAGAAAAACCTTGAGACGGGGAGGCTACAACCTCGCGTAGCATGGGATCAAATTTCTATACGCGCGCTCTAAGGGGGTGCCCCCCCTCTCGGTCCCAACCGGAAACACCCATGCCCCCTGACCGGATGACTGGCTTTAATCCTGGGCCAAGGTACCATCATCCCGGCCCCTCTGTTTGGTGTGTACACGGAAAGAGGTTACCAACTTACTAAACCGCATCCTGGCAAAAGAAACATGTGGTAGCACGGAAGGGAAAAGAACGATAACGTGGCTCCGTCCACGTTAACGTCGGGATTTGTCGGATGACGCAAGGCTGGTATGCTACAACAGTACCACCTTGCTGCCCTTCATGTCACCACATGATTAGGCCATCTCTCACCAGAGATCATCGCAACTTTGGAACATACGGGTAGTTGCCTCGCAAGCAACGGGGAACTCACCGATACTCATATGCCACGCACAAACTTTCACGCAAACATGCAAAACACCTATCATATCAAAGGTTCAAACATGCTTGCCTGGTTCGGAGAAGTCGGAGTCTAGCTCGGCGAAGTTCGCGGCTCCGTCACCTCTTCCGGAACCTACGGCAATAACGAAAACGGGCACTAACGCGAAAACCAACGCGTGCATAAAAATCTCTCCAAATTTTTTCCAAATAAATCTCATAAAAAACTAGACAAAATTTTAAGACTGTCAGAAAAAGAATCACTCAAAAATCCCTTTTTATTAAAAAGTTATAAAGGTTTCTGTCCAGGGACTCATCTGTAATGAAACAGAAAAGTTCCAGGGTTTAAACTGAGAAACCAGAAAACGCTTCGGAAAGAAATGCGCTAGCTAAAGAGGGAAAGCGTATTTTGCCCGAGGGCGCCAACAGAAAACGGTTCGAGGGAGAATAGAACAGAGGCTGACATGGGGGGTCCACATGTCAGGTTCAAAAAGCTCGCCGGCGCCCGAAGACTGCGGTGGACGCCGGCGTCGAACCACGGCGAGTCAGGAAGATCGGAGGGTACCAAGAGCTTCAGCGTGTTCTTCCGCGTCGGTGGGTGGTGGACTCGACCAACGGGGAGCACCACGTCGACGGCGACACTTTCTCCGGCGGACGGCGGCTCGGGTGATGGTGGAGAACTCCGGTGGAGGGCTGCAAACTTCGAATTGAAGCGCGGGTCAGAAGGAGGGATGCATAGTGAAGCTACTGGCAAGAGATGGGAGGCAGAGGCGCACGCACGGGAGCGAATCGAGCTGGATCCCGTGGCGGGTCGCGGCGGCCGGAGTCGAGGAAGGAGACCTCCTCGGGGCTCTTCCAGTGGCTAGGCGTGCTCTAGGTGGAGTGCAGAGGTGGTGTGGGTTCGAGTTGAAGCTCGGGGCCTCTATTTATAGGCGGATCGACGGGGTGGCCGTGAACGGAGAATCTCCGGCGAGCAATTACGGCGATGCAGTGGATTGGCAGGAGGTTTGAGTGGCCAGGCAGCATCAGTGGAAGTTACTGGTGTCGTTCCCCCGCTAATCCCGGCTGGTCTTGGCGTAACGGCGCCGGTCCACGGTGGGGTGGCCGCACGGGCACGACGGCGGCAGAGAGCGCGCTCCGCGCCCTGCGGTTCACGACGAGAGTGGCAGCGCGTTCTGGGGAGTGGAAGGCCACGCGGCGAGCTCCGGTGGCTTGGGCGGCGCTGGGTGGCGCCGTCAGCGCCGCGCCTCTCTCTGGCGGCCGCAAAGCCGCCGCTGGCGTCGGTCACGGGGCGGCGCACCTTCTGCTGCTCGTCGCCGACGTCCGCAAGGTGCCAGACGCTCGTGCGGTGCAGAGGACAAGGGGGAGGGGACAGGGAACACGGCGACACAGCGGCACTGGCGAGATCGACGTCGGGTTCTGAAGAAAACGACAGTGCACTGAAATGTTCTCTGAACTTTACTGAACCTGATTTTGACAATGCACTGCAGGTGTTCGACAGAATGATTTGGCAATGAGAAAAATTTCCTGGGGCTGGGACTTGGTGAGGTGACCACTCAATGCACCCAGAGGCTGCCTGATTTTACTTGGAATTTTTGGAGAAAGATTTGAATGAATTTCACCAAATTTGACAAATCTGGTCCAAACTTGCAGCAAGTGTAGTTTGAAAAATTTGAACTGAAGACCAGTGGATCTTCATGGATCTTGGTTGAGGGTTCAAGGGACTAGGAAGGGAAAAAGGTTTGGGGGCAAAAATCAAAACAGAAAGTGGAGTTCCTTTGTAAATCACCAATGGCTAGAATAGAAGACAGAAATTTGTTTGAATATGATTTAAATGGAAAAATAATCATATGGGGAGGTTCAACTTGCTGGATTTGATGCAAATCATGATCCAAAGGTGAGGGAAGGTTTAGGAGAGTGGATTTGCACTAAGGCCATGGCAAGAGAGAAATGTTGAAAGTGGCAAAGGATTTATCCAAAAGCCATAGTGCATTTTCAAAGAGATTTTCAAAAGGCATTTTTCTCAAGTGAAAAGTATTTTGTCTTGAGTTCAAATAAAAAGGCAAGGACCTCCAAGACCAAAAGCAAGTCTTGGGTGAATCCAAATAAAACTCTTGTCATGAGAAAAATATTTGAAAGGGAGGGTCCTTTTGAAGAAATTTTTAATTCACCTCCCTCAAGTCAAATAAAATCTTTTGAAAAATCCAAATAAAATTTGGGTGTCACAACACCTACCCCCTTAGGAAAAATCTCGTCCTCGAGATTTCTGCTGATCCTCAAATAGATATGGATATTCTGCCTGAAGAAAATCTTCCCTTTCCCATGTGGCTTCATCCTCAGTGTGGTTGCTCCACTGAACTCTGAAAAACTTTGTCGTTTTTTGACGGGTCCTCCGTTCAGACTCTTCTAAAATCTTTACTGGCCTCTCTCTGTAGGTGAGGTCTGGTTGCACATCAATGCTCTCATGGGATACCTGCTTCTCTGGGTTACTTACACATTTTCTCAGTTGAGAGACGTGAAACACGTCATGGACGTCCGACAGCTCCTTGGGTAAGTCTAGTTGGTAGGCTACCGTGCCTCTTCGTGCCTTTATACAAAATGGTCCAATAAATCTCGGGGCTAGCTTCCCCTTAATTTTGAACCGTTGCAGACCCCTCATAGGAGATACTCGGAGGTATACGGAATCACCGGGTTCAAAGCTGACCTCACGATGCTTCTGATCATAGTAGCTCTTTTGTCGGCTCTGTGCTGTCTTGAGTCTGTCCCTGATCTGTTTAACTTTCTCCTCGGCCTCTTTAAGCATGTCTGGGCCGAAGATACGGCTGTCACCTGTTTCTGACCAATTCAGTGGGGTACGACACCTCCGTCCGTACAATGCTTCAAAGGGTGCCATTTGCAAGCTGGCTTGGTAACTGTTGTTGTAAGCAAATTCGGCATACGGCAAACTCTCTTCCCAACTGGATCCATAGGTAAGCACACAGGCTCTTAGCATATCCTCTAGGATTTGGTTTACACGTTCTGTTTGTCCATCAGTCTGAGGGTGGTACGCTGTACTGAAAGCTAGTTGCGTGCCCAGAGCTTGTTGTAGGTGATCCCAAAATTTGGAGACAAATTGTGTGCCTCGATCGGATATTATAGTCTTTGGGACTCCATGCAAACAAACTATACGGGAGAGATAAAGTTTGGCCAGTCTTTGCGTGGAGTAGGTAGTCTTCACGGGAATGAAATGAGCAACCTTGGTTAGTCGGTCTGTGATGACCCATATGGCGTCATTTCCACGCTGTGATCGGGGTAGTCCGACGATGAAATCCATTCCTATTTCATCCCATTTCCACTCCGGTATCCTGTTTGGCTGGAGTAGCCCTGCTGGCTTTTGATGCTCGGCCTTGATGCGCTGACATGAATCGCAACAAGCAATAAATGCGGCTATATCTCTTTTCATACCGTGCCACCAAAATCTTTCCTGAATGTCTTTGTACATTTTAGTTCCTCCAGGATGGATTGAGTATGGAGCGGTGTGGCTTTCGGTCAAGATTTGTTGCTTGAGTTCCTCAATGTTAGGTACGCAAAGTCTGTCTCCGTACCATAATGTTCCTTCACTGTCTGTGACGAACTCTGAAGTCTTACCAAGGTTCATTTTCTTCTTTATACCTTCGATGCTGGGATGTCCCTGTTGAGCCTTCTTAATTTGTTCCACCAGGGTGGGTTGTATCTCCAGATTTGATACGGTGCCCTCAGAGACTAACATCATGTTGAGCCTAGCGAACTCTTGCTGAAACTCAGGCCTCAAGTTTCGCGGACCGTCATTGTCCGGGCTGGGGTTTCGACTAAGGGCATCGGCCACTACATTTGCTTTCCCTGGATGGTAGTGAATACCGACATCATAGTCCTTGACCAGTTCCAACCAGCGTCGTTGGCGTAAATTTAGCTCTGGCTGTGTGAAAATATATTTGAGGCTCTTATGGTCTGTATATATTTCACAGCGATTTCCCAACAGAAAGTGCCTCCACTCCTTGAGTGCATGAATGACTGCTGCTAGCTCCAGGTCATGTGTTGGGTAATTTTCCTCATGTTTTCGCAGCTGCCTGGAGGCATATGCGACAACTTTGCCATCCTGCATCAGCACACACCCGAGACCCTTTCGGGACGCGTCACAATATACTTCAAAACTCTTGTGTATGTCTGGCACAGTTAAGACCGGTGCGGTTGTCAGCTTCTTCTTGAGTTCTTGGAAGCTTTTCTCGCATGCTTCCGTCCATACAAATTTCTTGTCTTTCTTGAGCAACTGTGTTATGGGTTTTGCCACAGTGGAGAATCCTTCAATAAATCTTCTGTAATATCCGGCCATTCCTAGGAAACTCCGCACATCTGTAACGTTGGCGGGCGGCTTCCAGTCAAGTATGGCTTTGACTTTTTCTGGGTCTACGGCCACGCCTTCTTGGTTCAATATATGGCCTAAGAAACCAACTTGTCTTAGCCAAAATTCGCACTTGCTAAATTTGGCGTACAACTGATGTTTCCTCAATTCTCCCAAAACAATTCGGAGATGCTCAGCATGCTCTTCTGGTGTCCTTGAGTATACCAGAATATCGTCGATGAATACCACAACAAACTTGTCCATGAATTTCATGAACACCTTGTTCATGAGGTGGACGAAATATGCCGGGGCGTTTGTTAGACCAAAAGGCATTACTGTGAACTCATATAATCCGTATCTGGAAGTGAACGCTGTCTTAGGGATATCTTCTGTCCGTACTTTCAATTGGTGATATCCCGATCTCAAATCAATTTTTGAGAACACCTTGGCTTGTGCGAGCTGGTTAAACAAATCATTTATCCGTGGCATCGGATATTTGTTTTTGATGGTGACCATATTGAGGGCTCGATAGTCTATACACAGTCTCAGTGTCCCATCCTTTTTCTTGGCGAACAACACTGGCGAACCCCAAGGTGAGGAGCTGGCTCGAATAAATCCTTTGTCCAAAAATTCCTTTATCTGCTTCTTCAACTCCACCAATTCTGAGGGTGCCATTCTATAAGGCTTCTTATAGATGGGAGCGGTGCCAGGTGGTAGTTCGATGCTGAACTCTATCTCTCGGTCTGGTGGCATGCCTGGCAGTTCTTCAGGGAACACATCAGGAAACTCGCATACCACTGGAACTTTCCTCAGTTCAGAAATGTCCACTTTGTTCAGTTTTGGTTGCTGTGACCGTGGTCTTTCTTGAGCTGTAACCTTTATTGTCTTGCCATGATGGTGGGTGAGAATCACGGTCCGATTGAAACAGTCAATGAATCCTTTGTTGGTGGTCAACCAGTCCATTCCTAAAATGACATCCAGTCCTTTACTCTCCAACACGATGAGATTTGCTTGGAATTGTAGTCCTTCGAACTCAATGACCACTCCTTGGCAGTAACCCTGAGCGATTTGCTTATTTCCGGGGGACTTGATGATCATAGATTTTTCCAAGGGAAGTATCGGAAAATCATGTTGTAAAACAAAACTCTTCGAAACGAACGAATGGGAAGCTCCAGAATCAAACAAAACCGTGGCAGGTACTGTGTTGACAGGGAACGTACCGAGCACGATGTCTGGGGCATTCTGCGCCTCTTCCCTGGTCACATGGTTCAGGTGACCCTTCTTGTGGTTGTTGTTGGGATTGAAATTGTTGCGCTTGGGGGCTGGATTGTTTCCACCATTGTTTGGCTTGGGGGCCGCGTTCCTCGGCTTTGGGCATTGTTTAGCATAGTGCCCTTCTTCCCCACAAGCATAGCATGTGACCCCTGGACGGTACGTGAACTCTTTGTCCCTGTCATGAAACTGTCTGACGGGCCTTGGATCGGTAGTCATGGATCTCCTTGCTTCTGTCCTTGGAACCTCAGTCTTGCTTCGGTTGTTGCGATCAAGAGTCGTCTTGTCCCTCTTTCGCTTACGGATATCTTCCAGACTACGGCGCTCATTCTCCAAGGTAATGGCCTTGTCCACCAGAGTTTTAAAGTCCGGAAAGGTGTGTACAATCAGTTGGCATCTTAGTGCTGGTGCCAGGCCGTCCAGGAGTTTTTCCATCTTCTTGTTTTCAGTCATGTGCTCGTCGTAGGCATAACGAGATAGCTGGGTAAACTGACCATTGTATTCTGTCACTGACATGCCTCTCTGCTTCAGGTCATCAAACTCTCTCTCTTCTTGATTTTTATGATGCTCCTGGGGATGTGTGCCCCACGGAAGCCTTCCTTGAACTCTTCCCAGGTGATGTTGTGTTCACTGGGACGCATGTGTAGGAAGTTTTCCCACCATGTTGCAGCTGCTCCAGTAAGGTAGTGTGGTGCATAAAGTACCTTCTCATGATCTGAACACTGAGCAATGATCAGTTTTCTTTCAATGTCACGGAGCCAATCATCGGCTTCCAGTGGCCTATCGGTGTGAGCAAAAGTTGAGGGGCGAGTCTTCTGTAACTCAGACAACTTGGAATGTGGTTGATAGGGCTCACGGTGGTTTCCCATATTGATGACATGATTCATCATCTCTTGGTGCTGTTGCTGGCTTTGCTCGAAGAGACGGCATACTTGAGACAGGGCTGCTTCGCTGTCCTGTTGACTGGACTGACCCTGAGTGAAATTGTTGCTAGTCTGTGTCCCATAAACCTCTTCTGGCTGACTGGGCATGGAGCGAGTCCACGGACGAGACATTTTTCCAGTCTGGGGTATTATTTTACAAAACCCATGAGAAAAGCTGTGCAGCACAAGGAAAATCTTGCAAAGGCAACAATTTAAAAGACCTCAAGGTTTTTAAAAACATAAACGATTTTGCACGGAGAAGAACTACTTAGCATATATCTTACACGCGAAAAGCAAACACGCGATACATCACTCAGGATGCGCGTACACATTCCTGACATGTTATTTAGACAAGCAACGGGGAACTCACCGATACTCATATGCCACGCACAAAATTTCACGCAAACATGCAAAACACCTATCATATCAAAGGTTCAAACATGCTTGCCTGGTTCGGAGAAGTCGGAGTCTAGCTCAGCGAAGTTCGCGGCTCCGTCACCTCTTCCGGAACCTACGGCAATAACGAAAACGGGCACTAACGTGAAAACCAACGCGTGCATACAAATCTCTCCAAAAAAATTCCAAATAAATCTCATAAAAAACTAGACAAAATTTTAAGACTGTCAGAAAAAGAATCACTCCAAAATCCCTTTTTATTAAAAAGTTATAAAGGTTTCTGTCCAGGGACTCATCTGTAATGAAACAGAAAAGTTCCAGGGTTTAAACTGAGAAACCAGAAAACGCTTTGGAAAGAAATGCGCTAGCTAAAGAGGGAAAGCGTATTTTGCCCGAGGGCGCCAACAGAAAACGGTTCGAGGGGGAATAGAACAGAGGCTGACATGGGGGGTCCACATGTCAGGTTCAAAAAGCTCGCCGGCGCCCGGAGACTGCTGTGGACGCCGGCGTCGAACCACGGGGAGTCAGGAAGATCGGAGGGTACCAAGAGCTTCAGCGTGTTCTTTCGCGTCGGTGGGTGGTGGATTCGACCAACGGGGAGCACCACGTCGACGGCGACACTTTCTCCGGCGGACGGCGGCTCGGGTGATGGTGGAGAACTCCGGTGGAGGGCTGCAAACTTCGAATTGAAGCGCGGGTCAGAAGGAGGGATACATAGTGAAGCTACTGGCAAGAGATGGGAGGCAGAGGCGCACACACGGGAGCGAATCGAGCTGGATCCCGTGGCGGGTCGCGGCGGCCGGAGTCGAGGAAGGAGACCTCCTCGGGGCTCTTCCAGTGGCTAGGCGTGCTCTAGGTGGAGTGCAGAGGTGGTGTGGGTTCGAGTTGAAGCTCGGGGCCTCTATTTATAGGCGGATCGACGGGGTGGCCGTGAACAGAGAATCTCCGGCGAGCAATTACGGCGATGCAGTGGATTGGCAGGAGGTTTGAGTGGCCAGGCAGCATCAGTGGAAGTTACTGGTGTTGTTCCCCCGCTAATCCCGGCGGTCTTCGCGTAACGGCGCCGGTCCACGGTGGGGTGGCCGCACGGGCACGACGGCGGCAGAGAGCGCGGTCCGCGCCCTGCGGTTCATGACGAGAGTGGAAGGCCACGCGACGAGCTTCGGTGGCTTGGGCGGCGCTGGGTGGCGCCGTCAACGCCGCACCTCTCTCTGGCGGCCGCAAAGCCGCCGCTGGCGTCGGTCACGGGGCGGCGCACCTTCTGCTGCTCGTCGCCGACGTCCGCAAGGTGCCAGACGCTCGTGCAGTGCAGAGGACAAGGGGGAGGGGACAGGGAACACAGCGACACAGCGGCACTGGAGAGATCGACGTCGGGTTCTGAAGAAAACGACAGTGCACTGAAATGTTCTCTGAACTTTACTGAACCTGATTTTGACAATGCACTGCAGGTGTTCGACAGAATGATTTGGCAATGAGAAAAAATTTCCTGGGGCTGGGACTTGGTGAGGTGACCACTCAATGCACCCAGAGGCTGCCTGATTTTACTTGGAATTTTTGGAGAAAGATTTGAATGAATTTCACCAAATTTGACAAATCTGGTCCAAACTTGCAGCAAGTGTAGTTTGAAAAATTTGAACTGAAGACCAGTGGATCTTCATGGATCTTGGTTGAGGGTTCAAGGGACTAGGAAGGGAAAAAGGTTTGGGGGCAAAAATCAAAACAGAAAGTGGAGTTCCTTTGTAAATCACCAATGGCTAGAATAGAAGACAGAAATTTGTTTGAATATGATTTAAATGGAAAAATAATCATATGGGGAGGTTCAACTTGCTGGATTTGATGCAAATCATGATCCAAAGGTGAGGGAAGGTTTAGGAGAGTGGATTTGCACTAAGGCCATGGCAAGAGAGAAATGTTGAAAGTGGCAAAGGATTTATCCAAAAGCCATAGTGCATTTTCAAAGAGATTTTCAAAAGGCATTTTTCTCAAGTGAAAAGTATTTTGTCTTGAGTTCAAATAAAAAGGCAAGGACCTCCAAGACCAAAAGCAAGTCTTGGGTGAATCCAAATAAAACTCTTGTCATGAGAAAAATATCTGAAAGGGAGGGTCCTTTTGAAGAAAGTTTTTAATTCACCTCCCTCAAGTCAAATAAAATCTTTTGAAAAATCCAAATAAAATTTGGGTGTCACAAGAAGTCTGCAAGGAAGGGTGGCAGACAGCGCCATGGGAACACCTCAAGATATTTGCCTCCTGACCTCTATGAGCTATACAAGACAGATCCAAAGGAGGACTACAATCAGCAAAAAACCCGAATCCAATGGATTCGAAGATATTGGGCAGAACAATGGTACAAGTACGGGTTCGTGACCCAGGAATATGCTGAGAAGAATGCCATCAAGCGACCATGGGGAGACATTTTGTACAAAAAATTTCCACCCAGGTCCAGAGCTGAAGCCATTGAACAAGGCTTCTACCCTTGCATGGTCCGTGGACCACAGCCTGCAGATGCCGACCCATCTTCATTGCTATGGTGTCGTGACGACAATTTGTTCAAGCGCAACTTCCAGTTTGCCAAGAACTCGGCCAAAGAAAACAAGAAGTCGCGGGGATTAGACTTCAATCCAGGCCCCTCTACTCCTCGTGCCGATGGCACACGCGAAGTTGAACCCAATCTTGTTGGGCCCTTCTACAACCTAGAAGGTCTCATCACTCATATTCTGGTTCAAGGGACAGCCGTGGATGAGCCTGCAGACGACGCTGATTCTGACGAAGCGCCTGCACCACCGAAGCCAAAGAAGCTGAAGAAACCTAAAGCTTCAAAGCCTTCCTCTGCACCAAAAGCTTCACGAGTGAAGCCTCTGGCCACTGCTCCTCCTGCACCAAGTGTGCAGTCTGAAGATCTCTCACGTGTCTCCAAGTCTGAGAAGAAGAAAAAGAAGCCTATGCACACCACTGGTCCAACTCTGACCCCTGCTGCTGTTCTGAGGAACAAGAATGACGCCATTGATCTGTCAAGTGACGATGATCTTGCTGATGACGCTCTTGAGCAGCTGATAAAGAGCAAGCAAGAGGCAGAAATCTTCAATGATTTGCCTCTCTTTTACGTGGACGTATTGAACAACTTCATTGATGAGTGGTTTGACACCCCCAATCTCAGCTTTGACGATCTGCAACTTCCAATTGGCCTAAGCGTTTCCTTCCACGGAGCCATTGCTCCTGAGCTGGCTCTTGCTCAGAAAATTGTTGAGCTGAAGCATAAGATCGATTATGAAAAGGCTCAGTTCAAGAAGCATGTGGCCAAGCTCAGCGTGGCAGACGTCCAGAACTTCAAGGTCATGCTGCATGAGCTCAAGGAAGCATTTCACAAGAAACGTGATGAAGCCAAAGGTTCTCGTGAGCGCATGAAGATTCTCGCTGCCAAGTGTGTTCAAGCTTACAATGAAGCTGAGAAGTGCAAGGCACTTGGGCGTCCTGGCATCGACCCTAAGATGGCTGCCAAGCAAAAGAAGAAGCCATCTGTGGACCAAACTGAACCATCCAGGCGGGAAGAACCTCGCATTGTCTTCCCAGCCAGTATGACAGGCGTGAAGCCTAAGGTCCCCACAGTGGCTTCAGAGCTTCAGAAGACAAGGGCAGCTGAAGCCAAGGCCAGAAAGCACAAGACCAAGAACAGCACTGATGATGCTCCACCCACCAAGAAGCGCAAGACCAAGAAGAGAGATCGGGCTGCTCCCACAGAGCCCCTTGTAGTCGAGCCGATTTCTGTTGCTCGTCCTGAATCTGCACAACAAGAACGTCGAATGATAGTTCATGAGCCTGCTTCCATAGAGGCTCCTGAAGCTGAAGACATTCCAGCTGTTGACCCAACCGCAGCTAAAGACATTGGTCATCATGACAATGTTGAAGATGATGAAGTCCTTCCTCAGATCGAGCACAACATGGTATCATCGCCTGTTCTTACGAACAGCGAACTCATCAGCATTGGTTGTCCATTGACGCCAACTGCTCAGGATGACTCATGGGCTGATCACCCACAAGACCCCCCCGTCAAGCAGAAACACCTGTTACCCCCCCAACTCAAGTCACCACTCCGGTGATTGAAGATGAAGACTTTGTGGCCCAACCAACTCCATCTCCACAAGCGTCGCCAACGTTTCGCAGGCTTCGCAAAGGACCAAGGCCACAGGTCACTCTGTCAAGTGTTCCAGAAGGAGAAGAACGCCAATCCGTTTCATGCGAAGTCTTTCCTGAAGCCTCTCCAACTGTGAACAACCCCGAGACTAAAGCCAATATGGCTAAAGATATTCCGGCTGCATCAGCCGATGACCAAGAAGAACCAAGAGAAGAAGAAGCACGTGTTGCTACACCCCTACCAACCAAGTTGTTCCCGAGGAGAACGTGTCTGACCCTCCAGCTACTCAAGTGGAGGTTAACAACATTGAGGCGGCCACCAACACCAACACTGAAGCCAATGACGTTGCCATGGATGAAGCTAATGTGGCGCCTGAAGTCAATGTGGTGCCTGAAGTGATAGCACCTGAAGTCAATGCTGCACCTGATGCCAATCTGCAGCCTGAAGTCACTGCCACTGCTCATGTACTGCCTCCCCGGCCACATACTATTGAGCAAGCATACAACTATGGTCAGTTGGTCACTGTCAGTTGGCCTATTCTGGTTCCTCCTCCTACTGCTGGTCCGCAATTTGACTATCATGTCGCGCACAGGCCACAGGTCCAGAAGCCAAAGCCAAGACTGCCCAGGTTTCCAGGTACTGCCACTTCACCAGGGTCCTTCAATGCAAATGGCTTCATTGCGCACAACACTTTCTTTGATAGCGCCAAGAACCCATATTCCAAGCCAAGGATTTCATCAGATCGGTTCTGGAGCTATCAGCAGCGCAATTATTATTCATGTGTTCTTTATGATCAACGGGCGCATCTTTCCTCATATGTGTCTTGACTGCGAAGCCATTGCTGGATTGCCATGCCTTGAAGAAGCCCTTGACTACTTCCGTGATGCTGGCTTGCTAAACTTTGTGACTGATAAGGAGCATTGGAATGAAGAACTTCTGCTTCAATTTTATGCTACCCTCCACATTCGCGGATACAACAAGGATCCGAAGACTTGGGTCCTTGAGTGGATTACAGGCAATGTCCATCATGAAGCTAAAGCTTTTGACATCATTGAGCTAACCGGCCTGCCCACTCTAGGAGAATTATATGAACCTGGTTGTCAGCTTCACCGCAATGCTCTAGAGAGTATCTTCCACAAGCCAGAGCCCAACATGAGCAAATGCTGAGCATGATGAAGCCTCTGCCACATGACGCTGATTACCCAAAGGAGTTCTTTGTCGAAGATCTAGAGTATCTGCCACGCACTATTTATCACATCATCAGGCGAACTCTATGGCC
The DNA here is from genome assembly GCF_018294505.1 of Triticum aestivum. Lineage (NCBI taxonomy): Eukaryota > Viridiplantae > Streptophyta > Magnoliopsida > Poales > Poaceae > Triticum > Triticum aestivum. The sequence goes on along the minus strand of NC_057811.1, from coordinate 126,334,334 downwards.
TGTCAAAGGACATTCTTCAGTAGCAAAACTTGAAGGAGCAATGAAGACTTTGGTCTTTTATATCTTCAACGGCATCAGCTTCAATGCTCAAGACTTCTTTATCAGGCAGTTGGCTACATCAGGCTCTGACCTCTTTGGACTGAAGTTCTACGCTCCATGGGTCATGCGCCTCATCAAGCTACACTTAGCTGTCAACTATCAGCCCTCTGCTCGCAACCATCTGATCTTTCTACCAGAGGTTGATATGTCAGTTGAAGCCATATACCCAAAGCCTGCCAAGGAGCATGTTTATCTTCACAATGCTGACCACCAAAGCTTCACGCAACCCATTGAAGGAGTCCAGGCAGTCACTCGTTTTTATCCTTTGGCTGGCAATACACGCTTACCTCACCGTGCTCAAACTGAAGCTGCTGAAAGCACTATTGCTCAAAGGCCTCGGAAGCGATCTCGTGTTCTCAATGACCGAGAACTTCTCGTTGCCCTGCATCAGAAACAGGATAAGCATAACTTCTGGCTGAAGCGGCAGATGCAAAGCCTCTTGGTGGACGTCAATCGCATTCGCAATCTTGCCACCAAGAATGCCTTTGTTACACATGAAACCTGTCGGAGGTCATGGAAGAGTTTGATATTGCTCAGTGCTGAAGCAGAGCTTCAAGACGATGGCTTCACTGAAAGATTCAAGTTTGACTCCACTCCTCCAAGGAATGTTGTCTTGCGTCGAACTCCGTCTCTTGAAGACTCTGATAATTCCTCCTCCGCTGCAACGGTGAATGCCAGAGTAATCGATGATCAAGATGATGCTACTTCACCTCCTCCAACTTCAGCGCGTATCGACACTGCACCAAGTTCGTCTGCACTGCCAAACCCCGACGCCGACCCTGCATCCTCTCCTACTCCTTCTGGGAACGAGTAGAGGCTCTATGTCTTCAAACCTTTTTGGTCCTTACTGACAAAAGGGGGAGAAGCATATGAGTTGATAGTCTTCAAGCGGGTCCATATGGGCGGTTGCTTTATATTTTGCCTAGTGTTTACAACTCTCGCTTTTGATATAGTTGGTTCTTTGAGTTGTAACACTTAAACTTGATGGTCGTCTGCTACTTGTTTGCTATTCTGTGATGCAATGATAAATTCCGCATGTGCGATGATAAATTCCTCACTTAGTCATTTTGCAGACGTCCATTTCTCATTATGCATGTCATTATCCTTATTATATCAAATCATGCATGATGAATTGTCTTCATAAGTTGAAGAGGATCTCCACAAGTACAACCTTCCATGTGCATTTGCATTCCAAAAGCAAATTACTTATATGCACATCTTCAGGGGGAGCCTTTTGCTACTAACGAGGACAATACCTCTATCCTTTACAATTTCACATACTTTTATCCCCCTTGAAAACTTCAACCAGTTTGTCATCAATCACCAAAAAGAGGGAGATTGTAAGTGCATCTAGTGCCACCCCTAGTTGGTTTTGGAGTATTGACGACAAAACTGGTTGAGGGACTAATGTGTTTGTGAGAATTGCAGGATAACACAAGTAGTAGTCCCTCATTGATTCGGTTTACCTACCGGAGATGACCCCTAAAAATGTATGAAGACATTGAAGACGATGGTGGTATGTGAAGATATTCACATTGAAGACTATGACAAGAGAAGGCCTTGCGTGAAGACTACGGAGTGCGAAGACCTAGTTGTTTCGTTGTTTCCTTTTCTTCTTTGTTGAGTCATAGGAACCACCGTACTGTTAAGTGGGGTCCTAGTGAACAAAGTCAGAGTGACTGAAGTGATGCCCAACCAAAATCCTATGTCTTCGAGCGAAGACAATGAGAGCAAATCTTATCCAGAGCTGGATGAGTCAGCTTTACTTGTAGCCCAAGTAAAGTTGCCGCGTGTGTTTGAAATCTGACCGTTGGAACACGTGTCAGTTCCTTAGTGACCCAAGGTCATTTCGGACAAATCAGGTCGGGTTGCCTAGTGGCTATAAATAGCCCACCCCCTACACCATAAATTGGTGGCTGCTCAGAGTTAGTGCACGACTTTTGTCGTTTGAGAGCAACCCACCTCTGAAGCTTTTGAGAGAGAGAAAACCTTGCGAGGACAAAGCCCAGACACCCAGAGCCAAAGAGTGTTAGGCATCACTAAAGTCTTTCTGTCCGCGTGACCTGAAGACTTGTTACACTTGAGGACTGTGAATCCTCTAGCCGGTTAGGCGTCGCGTTTTGAGCATCCAAGAGTCATTGTGGATCGCCGGTGAACGAAGTCTGTGAAGGTTTGGAAGTCTACCTTGAAGACTTACCAGAGTAATTGGGCGAGGACTGGGTGTCCTTAGCTCAAGGGGAATAAGGTGAAGACGCGGTCTTCTGAGTTGAATCTCAGCCTCCCTAACCAGACGTACAGTTGTCACAACAACTGGAACTGGTCCAACAAATCATGTGTCCTCAACAACTGAGTGGTTCTATCATCTCCCTCTCTTTACTTACAGTTTGTCTTCGTGAAGTCATTGCTTGTTTGCTTTACCTATTTGTCCTCACTGTGTGACTTCTATCGTTGTTTGGCTTCATACCATCTTCCATCCTGATCCGTACTACCTAGCTGCTATTAGTCTTCGCACTTTCACTTCATTGAATACTTGACTATGGCTTGCCTAGTGTAGTCTACCCGCCGCTGCATATCAATAGGTTCATTTCTATTGTTTGTCTTCGAAACTCTCATGTTTTGAAGACTTTCATAAAAATTGCCTATTCACCCCCCTCTAGTCGATAACTAGCACTTTCAGGTAGCACACTCAATTGATCTCACTACAGTATGTTTGAACAAAAATATGCAATCTGGTTTGCGAATAGCACACGGTTCGTTGATGAAAGCCGTGTGCTGACCAAACCCTACCCACGATCTGAGTCGTGCTTTCTGATTGGCCAGAACCCAAACTCCACGGATCGTACGTCTGCACCGCTGGATGCTCCCAGATCGAACGGCGATCCTCATCCCTTTCGATAGCACATGCAATTCCGATTGCAATTTTATTTTTATGCACAAAATGCACGTTAAACTCAAAAACTGTCATAAATATAGCTAACGATACCTGAAATGCGCCAGAAAATCAAGCCCGTGGTATAATGGTGATTGCGTACCATGGAAATTTTTATGAGGCCAAACGATGAAGTCACTGGCCACAGGAGTTTGAATTGGCACGTCTCCTTTTGGAAACCATGATCCTTCATGTGAGATGCTCTGGTTTGGAAGGAGCGGTCATCAAAACTTGTGCCAAACTTTACAATTTTTTCCATGGGGTCGTGAGAGCACGCCACGGGCACACATTGATTTTGATGATGTCCGGACTCCATCTGAATTTCCTGTAATTAAAATACCAACAAGGCCTACGCCAGTGGCCGCACCTCGCGGCCGAAATGTTTGAAACTTCTCCCCGCTTCTCAAACAAACGGATGAAAACTCACAAAGCGATGCACAAATGATCTGTACACCTTCTTTGCTAGGCTGATAGTAAGGGGATATCATAGCTAGTATCATGCCTGCCGACTAGGCAATTTTTATGAGTTGTCATAGAATTAAATGAAGAAAGAGAGGGTTAAGTATCATATCATGAAACTGTATCGTAATAAATGCTATGCTACTATGTGTCATGCATGACAATAAATAAAGTACTACATGATACTACTCTATGATACTATGCATTAGAGCAAGTACGATAGAGTGACATAAGCAGGCTATAAGGAATAGAATAATATATATATGCTTAGTTGGAGGAAAGAGAAGACGAGAGAGAAGAGAAGCGGGCTCTTGGTTAGTAGCCAGCTGCAACACGAGACCCAAGACACTTTGTGAGGATGTAAGGTGGGCCAACTATTGATAAACTAGTACATATTTAAAACTTATTATTGTACATGCCGGCTAAGAGGTTGGTTGTATATGACGTGGAAACTTCTTATAGCCGACCATTGGCTGTATCATGAACAATGCTCTTAGTGAGGTAGCTAGTATATCATAGACTAGCTAGTATCATATATATGCATGATACTAGTATATGATTGATACTACCTCCGTAATGCGCGCATAGTATCATAAGTTAGTATCTTAGGTTGCCTTATTAATTGCCATGCATGACACAAAGTAGTACACCATTTAATATGATACGGTATCATGATATGATACGTATCATGATATGATACGACACCCTCTCTTTCCTCATTTAATTGTGTGCCACATCATCCAAAAAGTCTAGTTGACATGCATGATACTGCTTGATACTCCCATTACGACCAGTCTTAGGGTGGCCATAGTGGGGGTATCATAGCCGGTATCATGCACTCGGGAATAGCAAATATGATGATGTGGCAAAGAAGCAGTAACATAGGTAGATATCGTAACATATATAATAAATGCTATACTACTTTGTGTCATGCATGGCCATAAATACGGTCATCTATGATATATACCACTCTATGATACTATATATGCACTATGAAGGTACGTACGTAGTATCATACACTAGTATCATATGCATGATACTATAGTATATGATACTCCCCACTATATAAGGCTAGCCATAGTGGTGGTATCGTAGCCGATGATATCATGCACTCGGAAATAGCAAGTATGCTGATGTGGCTAAGAATTAAATATAGAGAGGGTTAGAGTAACATATAGGTAGATACCGTATCATGTTAAATGCGATGCTAATTTGTGTCATGCATGGCAATAAATATGATCTATGATACTATACTCTATGTATTATACTATGCGCTATCATTAAAGGTAGTATCATACACTAGTATCATATATATATATATATACACACATGATACTAGTATATGACACTCTCCACTATGAGTAGCCTAAGTATAGCCTAACTAAAACATCCACATGTGGTTGTAGTAGGGTTTTTGACTTTAATTATATCCACTAAAATGCAAGGCAAGTGCAAAGAATGACTTAAACATAGCAGACGACCTGAAATGGGCCGAAACGATGTAGCTAGTAACTGACGATTTGTAATCCGAAGTGCCACGTCTCCTTTTGGAAACTATGATCCTTCTTGTGAGATGCTCCGGTATGGAAGGTGCAAGCACCAAAACTTGTGCCAAACTTTACCAAATATTTTCCATGCGATCGTGAGAGCACACCACAGTGACACAATGATTTTCGTTATTTTTCGGACTCTATATGCATTTCCTGAAATTAAAATACCAACAAGGCCTACGCCTCTGGCCACACCCTGCGGCCGAACTGTTTGAAGTTTTTTCCCATTTCTCGCACAATGAATGAAAACTCGCAAAGCGACACACAAATGATCTTGCTAACACGCACGTGTAGTTGCGACTATATATATACATACAAACGAGATCACTTTTTTTTGCATATTCAAAGTTTGAGATTGCTAGCGAGGCCTGCCGCCTGATAAAATGTACCAGAAAATCGAACCATAGGGTACAATCGTGATTTCTTACTGTGGAAATAAAATTGGAGGCGACACGATGAACTCATGTTTTCATTCAAACAAAAATATGTTGTTAGTTAATGTAAATGTTTTCAAATAGCACACGGCTCACTCACGAAAGCCGTGTGTCCACTAAACCATGGCCGATGCCCCCCCTCTGCCACGCGCGCGATCTGAGTCGTGCGTTCTGATTGGCCAGAACCCAAACCCAACGGATCGTACGTCTGCACAATTGGATTCTCCTTAATCGAACGGCGATCCTCATCCCTTTCGATAGCACATGCAGTTTTGGTTGTGATTTTATTTATATCCACAAATTGCACATTAAATTCAAAAAATGTCTTAAATATAGCAAACAATACCTGAAATGAGTTAGAAAATCAAACCCGTGGTATAATGGTGAATGCGTACCATGGAAATTTTATGAGGCCAAACAATGAAGTCACCGACCACTGGAGTTTGAATTGACACATCTCCTTTTGGAAACCATGGTCCTTCATGTGAGATTCTCCGGTCTGGAAAAGCGATCATCAAAAGCTGTGCCAAACTTTACCAAAAAAATTCCCCGGGGTCGTGAGAGCACGCCACGGGGACACACCGATTTTGATGAAGTCTAGACTCCATCTGAATTCTCAGTAATTAAAATACCAACTAGGCCTACACCGGTGGCCGCACCTCGCGGCCGAAATGTTTGAGACTTCTCCCCGTTCTCAGACAATGGATGAAAACTCGCAAAGCGACACACAAATGATTTGTACACCTTCTTTGCTAACTAAAACCCCAGATGTAGTTGTAGAACGGTTTTGAATTTAATTATATGCACTAAATGCAAGGTAAGTGCAAAAAAATGACTAGAATATAGCAACGAGACCTGAAATGGGCCAGAAAATCAAACCTAGGGTATATACGTGATTGTTTACCGTGAAAATAATTCAAAGCGGAATGATGTAGTCACTGATGATTGGAGTCCAAAGTGCCGCGTCTCCTTTTGGAAACTAGGATCCTTCTTGTGAGATGCTCCGATTTGGAAGGTGTGAGCATCAAAACTCGTGCCATCTTTACCAAAAAATTTCCATGTGATCCTGAGAACATGGCACGATGACACACCGATTTTTCTTATTTCCGGACTCTATATGCATTTCCTGTAATTAGAATACCAACAAGGCATACGCCTCTGGCCGCACCCTGCGGCCGAACTGTTTGAATTTTTCCCGTTTCTCGAACAATGAATGAAAACTCCCAAAGTGACACACAAATGATCTTGCTAGCTAGCTAGCACCCACGTGTAGTTGCGACTATAGCAAATGACTCAAATATAGCAAACGATACCTCAAATGCACGAGAAAATCGAACCATAGGGTACAATGGTGATTTCTTACCGTGGAAAACAATTTGGAGGCAAAACGATGAACTCTTGTTTTCATTCAAACGAAAATGTGTTGTTAGTTCATGTAAATGTTTTCAAATAGCACACGGTTCACTCACGAAAGCCGTGTGCCTACCAAACCGTGGCCGATGCCCCCCTTTGCCGAGCGCGATCTGAGTCGTGCGTTCTGATGGGCCAGAACCCAAACCGCACGGATCATACGTCTGCACCGTTGGATGCTCCCAGATCGAACGACAATCCTCATCCCTTTCGACAGGAAATGCAGTCCGGCTAGGAATTCATTTATATGCCAAAATGCACGGTAAATGCCAAAAATGTCTTAGATATAGCACACGAGACTTGAAATGCGCCAGCAAATCAAACCCGTTGTATAATGGTGATTGCTTAACGTGGGAAAAATTTAGAGGTGAAACGATGAACTGACGTCTTCATTTTAAACGAAATTGTTCTCTTTGTGCACATGAGCGCTTAGAGCCAACCGTTTGCATAAGCCTTTCCGTGCGGCGACCGGGCATATTTTTTCACCCTTTTCACCTAGGCCGCCAACACCCCCACCGCCCGCCCGCGTTTCACTCCACTAGTCCACCCAATCTCCATCACTAGCTCCCCATCCCCCAGATCCACAGCAGAACCCTCTCTGGCGCCGGCGTGCTCACCCCGGCCGTGTGCCCACTCTTCGGCATCAAGCCTACCTCCACTATCGTTCCCAACACGCCGCTGCCCGCACCTCGCCTTCTTTGTTTGCTCGCCAGCCACCCTCGAGCATATCGATGTTGTAACCCTCGCCTCTCCTGTGGTCCGGCCGGGTTTGCATTAAGAAGCCTGTTAGTTACTGCTCTCCATCACGGTGAGGCATATTTCCTCGCAATCCCTCTTCCTATTTCGTTCCGTATGTTCCCAAATTGGCTATAAAATAACGGAGAGCGTATATGTTAATTATCTACCTTCCTAACTAGTACATATAAGTTGTATTTGTTCCAATAAGTTACTGCCTATTTACAGATCGCGGGCGCCCTAGTCACACAAACTTAACAAATTAGCCGTACATTAAATATTGCATGACATGTTTAGAAAGCTTGATGCCAAGTTGTTAGTTTTATGCTTATCCTCCTTTCCCGAGTTTCGCATGTGTTCTTTGTAGATGCCGATTAGCAGCGACAACACTCATGCTTCAGGCGATGTATCTTCATCTGATTCCGACAACACTAGGTCTTCAGCAAATGGTGAGGGATCAAATAATCTTGAACGGGATAGAGCTGCAGCAATTACCCTTCCGGCCAAGACACGGAGGAACGCTCCAAGGAAGCCCACACACCAGCCTAAAGGTGTATATGAAGTAATCGAGATCGATTTAAAGTCTTGGGCTCCAACAAAACCAGATAAAGCACGCACGAGGTTCAGGAGTGTGTATGGATTTGTTGGCAGGGCAAGGCTCAACATTAATCTACCGGGGTTTCGGAAGGCTGACACAGAAACACGGCGACAGATAGCCCGGGAGATCATGGATCACTTCAACGTTCCAGAGCAGTGGAGAATGCAAGTGGAACACGCTGCACTGAAGAATGCTAGGGATGCTTGGAGAAACTGGAAGCACGTGCTGTACAAGAAGTACTTGAGTGAAGGCAAGGACCAAATCCCCGCATACCCCCAAATTACAAAGGCAGACTAGGCAGAATTCAAAAGGGTCAGGGCAACTAAAGAGTTTTCTGAGAAGAATTTCAAGCAATCGGAACTTCAGAAGAAGAACATACACCCCCATCGTATGGGTGTGGCAGGATACTACGACATGAAACCGATATGGGACCAGGAGGACAAAGAAGTAGTAGCGGCGGGTGGGAATCCGGGCTTTAGTGAAATCAGGGGCCAACGCGCCAAAGACTACTTGCGGGCATGTGCAAGGAGGCGTAATGATGGAACTTATTACTTTAAAAACTCACATGATGAAGAACTGTATCAAGTGATGTTAGAGGCTTCCAAGATCCCTGGAAGGTTCTACAGGAACTCAGGGCCATGTGACATTCTGTCCGTTGCTCTAAAAACAAGAGAGCCCCCTGGCCGTGCAAGGGGTATAGGTGTTAATGTCCCACACAAGAGGGCTTTCACACTCAGCAAAGAAGAGAGGCTCAACATGAATAAAGCGAGGAGTGAAATGAAGTAGAATGCATTGTATGAAAGGTTGAGGAAGGACATGTATCTAGCTGTTCGAAAGGATATTGAGGAGTCAATGATGATGCAGAAGACTCTAAACTGACAGATAGCCAGCGGATGGGAGGGGAGGCGGGCATGGAGGATGTTGCTTATTGTGTGACAACACTGCACAAGAGTAGCTGTGCATCAGCTGGCCCCAGCGACATTGAGACTGCATCTGCTCATGATGATGCTATATCTGATCTATCTAGAATGAAAGACAGACTGAAGGGCGTGCTTACACACTATGAAGGTACATTAAAATGTGCAACAGCATGGTTTTGCCCACCCTTCTTGGAAGATGGCCTCTTGTTGGACAATGTGCCATTGAAGCCGGGCTGTGTGAAGTGCTACGTGACTGAAGTAAAGCCTGGATTCAATGAATTTGCCCTGAAGAATGTCCTAGGAGACTTCGATGAGCAAAGGACCTTGGGAGAAACACTGTTGCATGATGTCTACTACGCAACTTTGTTCTTGTAGACTCGTGTTGGGCCTCCAAGCGCAGAGTTTTGTAGGACAGTAGCAATTTTCCCTCAAGTGGATGACCTAAGCTTTATCAATCCGTGGGAGGTGTAGGATGAAGATGGTCTCTCTCGAACAACCCTGCAACCAAATACAACAAATCTCTTGTGTCCCCAACACACCCAATACAATGGCAAATTGTATGGGTGCACTAGTTCGGCGAAGAGATGGTGATAAAAGTGTAATATTGATGGTAGAAATATATTTTTATAATCTGAATAAATAAAAACAGCAAGGTAGCATTTAGTAAACGGGCACAAAAACGGTATTGCAATGCTTGAAAACAAGGCCTAGGGTCCGTACTTTCGCTAGTGCAATCTCTCAACAGTGCTAACATAGTTGGATCATATGATTATCCCTCAAAGTACAGCAAAGAATCACTCCCGAGTTCCTATTAGCGGAGAACAAAAGATAGGAGTTGTTTGTAGGGTACGAAACCATCTCAAAGCTATTCTTTCCGTTCGATCTATCCTAGAGTTCGTACTAGAATAACGCAAGCTATTCTTTCAGATCGATCTAATCAAGAGTTCATACTAAGATAACACCAAAGCAAATTCATATTCATAATACTCAATCCACACAAAGAACTATAAAGAGACCCCGAAGTTTCCGTCGGAGAAAAACGTGCATCAACCCCTATGCATAGATTACCCCAATATCATCGCGGGAATCCGCGAGTTGAGTGCCATAACATATATCAAGTGAATCAATAAGATACCCCAATTGTCACCTCAAGTATTCATATTGCAAGACATATATCATGTGTTCTCATCTCTGAATATTTAATCCGACAAGACAAAACTTCAAAGGGTAAAGATTCAATTCATCATAACAAGAGTATAGAGGGTAGAAACATCATATGATCCGACTATATTAACAAAGCCCATGATATAGATCACGAGAGAGATAGAGAGATTAAACACATAGCTACTGGTAAAAACCCTCAGCCTCGAGGGTGGACTACTCCCTCCTCATCGTGGTGGCCGCCGGGATGATGAGGATGGCCACCGGAGATGATTCCCCACTCCGGCAGGGTGCCGGAACGGGGTCTAGATTGGTTTTCGCGGATACAGAGACCTTGCGGCAGCGGAAATTCTGATCTAGGTTAACCCCAAAGGGTTTCGGAATATTTGGGAATTTATAGTGCAAAGAAGGGGTACGAGAGGCCACCGAGGTGGGCACAACCCACACGGGCACGCCAGGGGGGCCTGGCGCGCCCTGGTGGGTTGTGCCCCCCTCGGGGCACCCCCCAGGTGCAGCTCTAGCCCATTGGGTTCCTTCTGGTCCATAAAAAATCCACAAAAAAGTTTCGCGGTGTTTGGACTCCGTTTGATATTGATTTTCTGATGTAAAAAAACAAGCAAAAACAGCAACTGGCACTAGGCACTGGGTCAATAGGTTAGTCCCAAAAATGATATAAAGTTGCTATAAAATGATTGTAAAACATCCAAGAATGATAAAATAACAGCACGAATACTTCATAAATTATAGATACGTTGGAGACGTATCATTACATCACATCCAGTGGCCACGAAAGGAAATAGAGTTCATCGATGAGATCCCTGAAGCCCCGCCAAGAGCAACCAATGTCGCCCCTCAACCGATGACGCTCTCCTTTCCACAGCATCTCTTGCGTGCTTCCCCCAAAGAACCTAATACTCGTAATCCGATGGCTGATGCATCAACGTGTGATCAGCCGGCCCGACTTTGTGGCGTACAGGCCATGTCATCCTCCGCCCCAAAGCAGCCAGTGGCAAGGCCTACAACTGCTGAAGACGCACCACCGGTTCAGATGCCGACCACTAAAGCAGCAGGGGAAGACCCGGCTGCAGCACATGCTCAGCAGACCAACCTAGTGGAACGGACTACTAAGCAGTGTTATGCTTCGGAACCGCCTGCTAAGCAGTCTGTAGGTCCAGAACCGACTACTCATCAGTCCGTCGGTCTGCAGTTGCATGATCAGCATACCAATGCGTCAGCACTTCCTGCTCAGCAAACCAAAGCGTTGGCACGGCCTCCTCAGCACACCGACAAGTTGGCACCACCTGCGCAGAAACCCGACATAGGTTTAACGCATGGTCAGCGCTCCAATGCCTCTGCTCCTACAGCCTAGCAGTCTGTCACAGCAGCACCGCCAGCTCAGCGGTCTGGCATAGATAAACCGTCTGCTAAGCAGTCCGTCAAAGCTTCACCGTCTGCTCAGCAGTCTACCTTGCAGCCAACCGGACGTTCTACCAGAAATGCTTCAAGTACCAAGAAGGAAGTGGCCAAAAGGCTACACCCACGAGGAAGCGCGGCGGGAGAGTGAAGAGGAAAGAGAGCGATTGTCTCTTACTTAAAGCACTCATCGCCCAGAACCAAATTAACAGAAGGTTGTTCAAATCGGGGAGTAATATTATTTATGACGGCATGGATGATGAAGAAGTAGATTTTTTCTTGCTAAAAGTAAAGCAGACATACTTGAAGCACACAATTACGTCCATGGCCATCCATTTCTTGTTGGCGAATACTTTGATGAGTGCAGCTCCAGTTGCCGCGGGTTACATGAATATTGCATGGATCAAATGTGAGCAGGTCATCATGGTTTGCTAGGCCACTACAATAGAGATCATTTCCGGCATGATGCTGGTTCCATAAATGTGAGTTTTGAGGACTTACATCTCTTCTTCAACTTCAACGAGCTTGATGCCGCTCTTGTTAGATGCCTGATTTGGTAAGTACTTAACAAACTCTGATCAACTTCTCCATACAGGGCTGTAAATGATAAACAGCTAACTGCATTTTATTCCTCTCAGGGGATTGAACACGCAGAGAAGAAAAAGGGAGAGTGTGTATTTCATATATCCTGAATTAGCAAATGGCACAACAATACATGGTAAGGACCTACGGGCGTAGGATCGAAAGTATGTCTAGTGGGGGGTGATTAGACTATTTGACCAAATAAAAATCTAGCCTTTTTCCAAATTTAAGTCTTGGCAGATTTAAACAACTTAGAACAAGTCAAGCAAACAACCTACACATGCAAGTCTAAGAGTATAGCAGCGGAATGTAAAACATTGCACATGAAGGTAAAGGGAGGAGTTTGGAGGGAGCAAACGCAATGTAGACATGGAGATTTTTGGCGTGGTTTCGATAGGTGGTGCTATCGTACATCCACGTTGATGGAGACTTCAACCCACGAAGGGTAACGGTTGCGCGAGTCCACGGAGGGCTCCACCCACGAAGGGTCCACGAAGAAGCAACCTTGTCTATCCCACCATGGCCATCGCCCACGAAGGACTTGCCTCACTAGGGTAGATCTTCACGAAGTAGGCGGTCTCCTTGCCCGTACAAACTCCTTGGTTCAAATCCACAATCTTGACGGAGGCTCCCAAGTGACACCTAACCAATCTAGGAGACACCACTCTCCAAAAGGTAATAGATGGCCTGTTGATGATGAACTCCTTGCTCTTGTGTTTCAAATGATAGTTGATGTCTACTACGCAACCTTCTTCTTGTAGACGTTGTTGGGCCTCCAAGTGTAGTGGTTTGTAGGACAGTAGCAAATTTCCCTCAAGTGGATGACCTAAGGTTTATCAATCCGTGGGAGGCGTAGGATGAAGATGGTCTCTCTCAAGCAACCTTGCAACCAAATAACAAAGAGTCTCTTGTGTCCCCAACACACCCAATACAATGGTAAATTGTATAGGTGCACTAGTTCAGCGAAGAGATGGTGATACAAGTGCAATATGGATGGTAGATATGGGTATTTTTAATCCAAAAATATAAAAACAGCAAGGTAACTAATGATAAACGTGAGCGTAAACGGTATTGCAATGCTAGGAAACAAGCCCTAAGGTTCATACTTTCACTAGTGCAAGTTCTCTCAACAATAATAACATAATTGGATCATATAACTATCCCTCAACATGCAACAAAGAGTCACTCCAAAGTTAGTAATAACATAGAACAGTCGAAGAGATTATGGTAGGGTACGAAACCACCTCAAAGTTATCCTTTCTGATCGATCTATTCAAGAGTATGTAGTAAAATAACACGAAGCTATTCTTTCCGTTCGATCTATCATAGAGTTCATACTAGAATAACACCTTAAGATACAAATCAACCAAAACCCTAATGTCACCTAGATACTCCAATGTCACCTCAAGTATCCCTGGGTATGATTATACGATATGCATCACACAATCTCAGATTCATCTATTCAACCAACACAAAGAACTTCAAAGAGTGCCCCAAACTTTCTACTGGAGAGTCAAGACGAAAACGTGTGCCAACCCCTATGCATAAGTTCACAAACGGAACCCGCAAGTTGATCACCAAAACATACATCAAGTGGATCACGTGAATATCCCATTGTCACCACAGATAAGCACATGCAAGACATACATCAAGTGTTCTCAAATCCTTCAAGACTCAATCCAATAAGATAGCTTCAAAGGGAAAACTCAATCCATTACAAGAGAGTAGAGGGGGAGAAAAGATCCAACTATAATAGCAAAGCTCGCGATACATCAAGATTGTGCCGAATCAAGAACACGAGAGAGAGAGAGATCAAACACATAGCTACTGGTACATACCCTCAGCCCCGAGGGTGAACTACTCCCTCCTCGTCATGGAGAGCGCTGGGATGATGAAGATGGCCACCGGTGAGGGATCCCCCCTCCGGCAGGGTGCCGGAACAGGGTCCCGATTGGTTTTTGGTGGCTATAGAGGCTTGCGGCGGCGGAACTCCCGATCTAGGTTATTTTCTGGAGGTTTCAGTATTTATAGGAATTTTTGGCGTAGGTCTCACGTCAAGGAGGTTCCCGAGTCGTCCACGAGGCAGGCCCACACGCCTGGGGGGGCACCCCCCACCCTCGTGGATGGCCCGGGACTCTTCTGGCCCAACTCTTTCACTCCTGGGTCTTCTTTTTGGCCATTAAAAATCGTCAAAAATTGGCACGTCAATTGGACTCCGTTTGGTATTCCTTTTCTGTAAAACTCAAAAACAAGGAAAAAACAGAAACTGGCACTGGGCTCTAGGTTAATAGGTTAGTCCCAAAAATCATATAAAATAGCATATAAATGCATATAAAACATCCTAGAAGGATAATATAATATCATGAATACTTCATAAATTATAGATACGTTGGAGACGTATCAGCATCCCCAAGCTTAATTCCTGCTCGTCCTCGAGTAGGTAAATGATAAAAGAAATAATTTATGAAGTGTGAATGCTAGCAGGTGCACAAGTTTGATCAATGATAATTTCAATCACCTTTTCTAGCATCATTATATGTCATAATAGTAGCTCAACTCATAGAACTTTTCATGATCAAGTAACAAGCTATTCACATGTTAAAGTATAGATCATAAACTTTCCTGAAAACTAACAAACAGTTCTGAGTCATCAAACAATTGCAATTCATCTTATTTTCAGGAAGGGTCTATGTAAGAGCTTTGATTTAGCAAATCCCACATACTCAACTATCATATAGTCTTCCATGATTGCTACCACTCAAAGCATATTTTTAGAACAAATAGCATCCATCAAACTCAGAGAAAGATAGGGGCTTAATGTTTCGCCTCCCAACTTATTTATCATATAGATAATTGTCAACAATAATAATTCATGATCAAATATATTTGAATGGCCATATATGCTTAGATCTTTCTCCACCACATGATGCTTGCCAACTAAAAAGTAGGTTGGAATGAGAAGGAATACTACTGACTCTTGCATAAAATTAAAAGATAGGCCCTTCGCAGAGGGAAGCAGGGATTTGCAGAGGTGCCAGAGCTCGAAGCTAAAACAGAGATGAAAATAATTTTGAGAGGTATGCTTTCATTGTCAACATAACGACCAAGAGTCCCCAATATTTTCTATACTAGATACATTATAGGCGGTTCCCAAACAGAAAGGTAAAGATTTTACTCCCCCTCCACCAACAATCACACTCCACGGCTTTTCCAAAACAATGGGTGCCGTCCAACTATCAACAATCCTAGGGGAGTTTTGTTTAAATTATTTGCGATTTTTTTTTGATCTTTTGATCATAGGACTGGGCATCCCAGTTACTAGCCATTTTCTCGTGAATGATGAGCGGAGTCCACTCATCGTGAGAATAACCCACCTAGCATGGAAGATACTGGCAGCCCCTAGTCGCTACATGAGCGATTCGGGCATACAAAACAGATTATTATTTGAAGGTTTAGAGTTTGGCACATGCAAATTTACTTGGAACGGCAGGTAAATACCGCATATAGGTAGATATGGTGGACACTCATGGAAGTAACTTGGTTCAAGGAATTTGGATGCACAAGCAGTATTCCCGCTTAGTACAGATATTTTGGCTAGCAAAGGATTCTAAATAGCAAGCACCACATGTTAGAGGATCCATAACAATATAACTTCTATACAAATATACCCAAGCATAACTCATTATGTTGTCTTCCTTGTCCAATTTCAACTAATTTGCTCAGGTTTGAAAATAATTAATGGGGCTCACAATCATAGAAGATGTCCAAGATAGTATATTTATATGTGAAATCTCTCTTCCTTCAATATTCTTTCATGAATTGTTCAAGTGACCAATACAATGCTTGCTAACCTTCAAAAAATTTACCACCTCTACTTCTTATATGTGAAGTCATTACTTCCCATGGGATAAGCATATGAAACATATATAATTTCAGATTTATGATATTCAAATCATTCAACTATTTACTCATAGGATATAAGTGAAGCACACGAGTAAATGACAGACTACTCCAAAAAGATATAAGTGAAGATCAATGAGTAGTTAAATAATTATGTAGCTATGTGAAGACTCTCTCTCATTTAAGAATTTCAGATCTTGGTATTTTATTCATACAACAAGCAAAAAAAAATAAAACAACATTTCAAGGATAGCACTCATCATGTGAAGAAGCAAAAACTTAGGCTCAACCGATACTAACCGATAATTGTTGAAGAAGAAAGGTGGGATGCCTACCGGGGCATCCCCAAGCTTAGATGCTTGAGACTTCTTGAAATATTATCTTGGGGTGCCTTGGGCATCCCCAATCTTGAGCTTTTGTGTCTCCTTAGTTCCTATCATATCACGGTTTCCTAAATCTCGGAAGCTTCATCCACACCAAACTCAACAAGAACTCGTGAGATAAGTTAGTATAAACCAATGCAAAAACCTTATCATTTTCTAATGTAACAAATCACTAAAATTATTATTAAACATTGCATACTAAATGCCTCTGCATATTTAATACTCCAATCCTCAAATAGAATCATTAAACAAGCAAACATATGCAAACAATGCAAACATAACAGCAATCTGCCGAAACAGTACAGTCTGTAAAGAATGCAAGATTCATCATACTTCCCTAACTCCAAACATTATGAAATTCTACCACACTGTAGAAAATTCATCAGAGCTCAATATGCAAAAAGTTTCAACATTTTATCATATTCTGGCTTTTCTAGGGAATTTTTGCAACAGCGATAAACTTTTTGTTTTGAAACAGCAACATGTATTCTTGCAAAATAAGCATGGTAAAGGCTATCCTTGACATTTTTATTGAAAATAGAGATGCAAAACATTATTCTAAATAACAGCAAGAAAATACTAACAAAATAAAATGACGCTCCAAGCAAAACACATATCATGTGGTGAATAAAAATATAGCTCCAAGTAAAGTTACCGATGAACGAAGACGAAAGAGGGGATGCCATCCGGGGCATCTCCAAGCTTAGGCTTTTGGTTGTCCTTGAATATTGCCTTGGGGTGCCTTGGGAATCCCCAAGCTTGGGCTCTTGCCACTCCTTATTCCATAGTCCATCGAATCTTTACCCAAAACTTGAAAACTTCACAACACAAAACTTAACAGAAAACTCGTAAGCTCCGTTAGTATAAGAAAATAAATCACCACTTAGGTACTGTTGTGAACTCATTCTAAATTCATATTGGTGTAACATCTACTGTATTCCAACTTCTCTATGGTTCATACCCTCCGATACTACTCATAGATTCATCAAAATAAGCAAACAACACAATGAAAACAGAATCTGTCAAAAACAGAACAGTCTGTAGTAATCTGTATCAAACGCAAACTTCTGGAACTCAGAAACATCTGCCAAAATAGGACGGCCTATATAATTTGATTATTGATCTACGGCAATTGGAATCAGTATTTTATCACTTTCTGGTGATTTTTAACAATTGTTTTTGTGAGCAGAAAGTTTCTGTCTTTTTCAGCAAGATCAAATAACTATCATCCAAGAAGATCCTATAGGTCTTACTTGGCACTTTATGGAACAATGTAGCGACCAGACCTCAAACAGTCTGTGCTGCTGTGCACCAATGTCATCCCTGGATCAGTAATGCTGACACGCACAGTACAAATGGAGGATTTATAACAGAGTAGCAATCACACACTTATTACATCGAATATCTCAAAAGAGAATAAGTATGATAAATATGGCTTAAGGCCATCTAAAAACGATAACAGCGGAAGGCTTCAAAGATAAGTGAGTCCATCAACTCCAACGGCATCACTGAGTATAAGACCACGACCTAAGGCACCTTACTCGTCATCTGAAAAGTCTGCAACATAAAACGTTGCAGCCCGAAAACGGGTCAGCACATGGAATATGCTGGCAATGTAACACATAGAGAAAGTAATGAACATAATAATGCTATACTACATGCATATATGGCTGGTGGATAACTCTATGGTTACAGTTTTGCGTAAAGCCAATTTTCCCTACTGCAAAGGAATAAATTTTATTTAACTATCATGGTGGTTGTTAAACATTGACAAGGTACCTCCAACTCAATCCCAATTAAGTGTCATCATTAACCCAACAAAATTAGTTAAAGTAACATGGTGATGAGATTCACATGATAATCCAGGTACTAGATACTCAAGTTGTCCATAACCGGGGACAGGGCTAACCATGATTAGTTTGTACACTCTGCAGAGGTTTGTGCACTTCTCCCCACAAGACTCGATCGCCTCCGCTTGATTCTCGCACTGCATGATGTTTGAGAAACAGATGACCGAGACACAGTCTTTCAGAAGCGTTAACTCTCTACTCCGGGTAGACCGTACCACCTACATCCCCTACATCTGCTAGTCTACCTCTTCAAGAGCTCACACAACTTAATCAACTATGCTAGAGCCCATAATAGCTTGTGGCTGCACACGGAAGTTTCTAGCATGAATAATCTCATGATCCCTTTGAGCCTGGGTGGCGGTCCATAGGATGATCACACGGGTACCCCGGGATATCCAAAAATACAGGCAGCACTGGGTTCCCCAGGTGCCTCAATCCACCCAGATGTGAGTTTTAGTTGCCACCTTAAGTAAACCATTAATTAACAATCTCACATCTGTCATGAACATCTCTCAAACCCAATCCACGTCTACGAGCATATCAATATAACCAAACGTCGAAGTAACTCCCAAGGGTTTGATAAATAAAACAGGTAATAGGTACTACCTCAACTACTTCCCAATACCCACAGTTTAATTAGATCCTAACCATGCAATGTTTGAGGATTGATCTAATGCAATAAAAACTGGGTATGGAAAAGTATGATCAAAGTGTTACTTGCCTTGCTGATGATCCGTGAAACCTAGAGATTCGAAGTAACAAGCGGCGCACTCCGGGTACTCTATCGCAAACAAACAAGCAAAAAATAAGTACTCATCTAATGCACAGGTAAAACTCGAATAAAAGATCCAACCAGAAAGTTCAACTTAAGAACTCCGGTGTGCAAAAAGAATCAAATCGAACGAAGCAACGAAGATCAAATGGCAAAAGAAACAAGCTTCGTTTACTAATCTGGATCTAGGTCAAATTTTACAGTAGCAAAAACTTGTTTGAATAGGTTAAACAAAAAGAGAATTTCGAGACGAAACTCTAGGCGCTTGAATCGCCTGATTCCGATAAACGAGCGAAAAGTTAAACGAAAACGAAGATCCGATCAGAAATCGAGATCTGGAATAATCGCGGAAAAATCCGACGAAAAAGAAAACCGACGAACGGTTAAACGAACGAACGTTCGTTAACAGCGAAAATCCGACGAACACGTTCGTTAAAACGAACGGGTCGGTGAACGTTCACTAAATAATAAAACCGAAAAATAAACCGATCTAGGGTTTAGAAAAAAACAAACGGTTTTTTTTAGAAAACCGGCAAGCGGCAGCGGATCGGTACCTCGTCGGGACGGGGCTCCGGCGGGGTCGGCGGGGCTCCGGCGGGGCTCGGCGAGGGCGGCTTGGGGCGGCGGGGCTCGGGCGGGGCTTGGGCGGCGACGGGCGAGCTCCGGCGGCGGCGTACGGCGAGCGGGGCGGCGGGCTCGGGCGGCGGTGTTGCGGGCTCCGGCGGGGTCGGCTTGGGGCGGGGACGGGGTGAAGGGGGGGGGTGGCGGCGGTATTTAAGAGAGGGGGGCTGCTGCCTTGGAGGAGGGGCAAGGCAGCGGCGGCGGCCGTGCTCGCCACGGACTCGGGCGGCGGTGCTGCGTGCGCGCGAGGGAGACGGGGGAGGTGGGCCGGCTGGCTCGACTGGGCCTCGGCCCGGTCGGGCGCGGGTTTGTTTTTTTTAATATTCCGCCGAATCTAAAAAAAATCGCAGAAAAATAAATAAAAATCCAAAAATGATAAAACAAATTTTCCCCGTCTAATAAAAATAATTAGAACAAGGTGAACATTTTTTTGACCCAAAATGCAGTTTTGAAAACGTGCAATTTTTTTAATGCAATTAAAATTGCAAATAAAATCCGAATAAATTCCAATATATGATTTTAATATTTTTCCTCCAATATTTCAATTGTTTTGGAGAAGTCATATTTTCTCCTCTCATTTATTTTTAATATGAAATATTTTTCGGAGAGAAAAATAATTAAAACCAAAATCCTCGTTTTATTATTTGATGAAAATCAAATATGAAAAATCGGGAAATGCCCAACTCTCTCCGAGGGTCCTTGAGTTGCTTAGGATTTATCGAGGATTTGCCAAAATGCAATAAAATATGCTATGCAATGATGATCTATTGTATAACATTCCAAATTGGAAATTTGGGATGTTACAAACCTACCCCCCTTAAGATGAATCTCGCCCTCGAGATTCGGGCTGGCTAGAAAATAGGTGGGAGTGGTCCTTTCATAGATCTTCCTCTCGCTCCCAGGTGGCTTCATCTTCCGTATGGTGACTCCACTGGACTTTGCAAAACTTGATAACCTTATTGCGGGTAACTCGGCTGGCATTCTCAAGAATCTTAACTGGTTTCTCCTCATAGGTCAAATCACTTTCCAGCTGAATCGCTTCCATTGGCACTGTATCTCTCAATGGTATCTCAGCCATCTCTGTGTGGCACTTCTTCAACTGGGAAACGTGAAATACATCATGAACTCCTGACAATCCCTCAGGCAATTCCAGCTTGTAGGCAATGGTCCAATAAAACGGGGCGCTAGCTTTCCCTTAACTCCAAAGCGCTTCACTCCTCGAAGTGGTGATACTCGAAGCTAAACTCTGTCTCCGACTTCGTGAACTGTCTCCTTACGTTTAGAATCCGCATAACTCTTCTGCCTGGACTGGGCTACCTTGAGCCTATCGCGAATCAACCTCACTTTCTGTTCAGACTCCTTAATCAAATCTGGTCCAAACAACTGACGGTCTCCAACTTCGTCCCATAACAACGGTGTTCTACACCTCCTTCCGTACAAAGCTTCGAAAGGGGCCATCTTCAAACTGGTTTGATAACTATTGTTGTAAGAAAACTCTGCATATGGCAAATTGTCGTCCCAACTAGATCCATAATCTAGCGCACAAGCTCTCAACATGTCCTCCAAAATCTGATTGACTCTCTCGATCTGTCCATCTGTCTGTGGGTGAAAGGCTGTACTGAATTCTAGCCTGGTTCCCAATGTTTCATGTAACTGCTTCCAAAACTTCGAGGTAAACTGGGTTCCTCTATCTGATACAATGGTCCTCGGAACTCCATGCAAACATACGATCCTGGTCATGTATATCTTTGCCAACTTAGCACTGGTGTAAGTGGTCTTCACTGGAATGAAATGAGCTACTTTCGTCAAACGGTCGACTACAACCCATATTGAGTCATAGCCTGAACGAGTCCTGGGCAATCCCGTGATAAAATCCATGCCTATTTTATCCCACTTCCATTTGGGTATTGGCAATGGTTGTAGCAATCCTGCTGGCTTCTGATGTTCTGCCTTCACTCTCTGACATACATCACAAACTGCTACATACTCCGCAATATCCTTCTTCATTCCGGTCCACCAGAAAGTATTCTTCAAATCCAAATACATCTTGGTATTTCCTGGGTGAATCGAGTACGGTGAATCATGGGCCTCTTGCAAAATCAACTTCCTGATCTCCGGATCTTTGGGCACGTAAACGCGGTCCTCAAACCATAAGGTATCGTGCTCATCCTCACGAAATCCCTTGGCTTTTCCTTTGCTCATCTTTTCCTTTATCTCATCAATCTCCTTGTCTGTCTTCTGAGCTTCTCTGATCTTTTCCATCAAGGTAGACTGAACCTCCAATGTCGCTAAATAGCCTCTTGGGACTATCTCCAAACATAGCTCGCGAAGGTCCTCGGCTAACTCCTGAGGTAACTCTCCTGTCATGAGGGTGTTGACATGGCTCTTGCGGCTCAACGCATCTGCTACTACGTTAACCTTCCCTGGGTGATAATGCAATCTCATATCATAGTCCTTAATAAGCTCCAACCATCTCCTCTGTCTAAGGTTTAACTCCTTCTGCGTGAAAATGTACTTCAAACTCTTGTGATCCGTGTACACCTCACAATGGTTTCCGATGAGAAAATGTCTCCATGTCTTCAACGCATGCACTACGGCTGCTAATTCCAAATCATGCGTGGCATAATTCTTCTCATGGGGTTTAAGTTGCCGTGAAGCATATGAAACAACTCTTCCTTCCTGCATAAGCACTGCTCCAAGTCCTCGACGAGAAGCGTCGCAATAAACTTCATAATCCTTGCGTTGATCTGGCAGAATCAACACTGGTGATGTAACCAATCGTTTCTTCAACTCTTGGAAACTAGCTTCACATTCCTCAGTCCAATTGAACTTGGTGTCCTTCTTTAACATCTCAGTCATGGGCTTTGCAATCTTTGAGAAATTCTCAATAAACCTCCGGTAGTATCCTGCAAGTCCAAGAAAGCTCCGGATCTCTCCAACTGACGTGGGTGATTCCCAACTTGTTACCGTGTCAACTTTGGCGGGGTCTACTGCTATTCCTTCTCTAGATATAACATGTCTGAGGAATCCAACTTCCTTCAGCCAAAATTCACATTTGCTGAACTTGGCGTATAACTGGTGTTCTCTGAGCTTCTCAAGTACCAAACGCAAATGCTCTTTATGCTCTTCTTCATTCTTGGAATAGACTAAAATATCGTCAATGAACACCACGACGAACTTATCCAAAAACTCCATAAACACTTTGTTCATCAGGTTCATGAAATAGGCAGGTGCGTTAGTCAGACCAAATGACATAACGGTATACTCATATAGCCCATACCTGGTGGTAAAAGCCGTCTTAGGTATATCCTGCTCTCGAATTTTTAACTGATGGTATCCTGATCGTAGACCGATCTTGGAAAATACTTTAGCTCCTTGTAGGCGGTCAAACAAATCATTGATCATTGGCAGTGGGTACTTGTTTTTGATGGTCACTTCATTCAATCCACGGTAATCAACAACCATCCTCAACGATCCATCTTTCTTCTCCACTAGAAGTACTGGTGATCCCCAAGGTGACGAACTTGGGCGAATATTGCCTTTATCCAATAACTCCTTAATCTGCTTCTTAATTTCCTCCAAATCTTTTGCGGGCATCCTGTACGGTCTCTTAGATATTGGCCCTGTGCCTGGCAAAAGTTCAATCAAGAACTCAATGTCTCTATCCGGTGGCATGCCTGGCAACTCTTCTGGAAATACATCCGGGTAATCCTTCACCACTGGTACCTCCTCCTGTACAACTCCTGATAAGTAATTTACTTGAATCCTCTTCGGCACATGCCGTGATACATACTTAATCCTTCTTCCTTCTGGGGTGGTAAGCATAATCGACTTGATGGCACAATCGATGTTCCCTCCATACTTTGATAACCAATCCATGCCTAATATCACATCCAATCCTTGCGATTCCAATATTATTAGGTCTGAGGGAAACAGGTAGTTACCAATCCTTAATGGTAACCGTTCACACCATAAACTAGCCATATATTCTGCTCCTGGCGAGGTTACTAACATGGGTGACCTAAGGGCTTGGGTTGGCAGTTTATACTTATCCACAAATCCCCTTGATATGTATGAATGCGATGCGCGAGTATCAAAAAGAACGAGTGCAGTAAATGACTTAACCATAAACTTACCTATTACTGCATCAGGCTGTGCTTCAACCTCTTCCACTCTCACGTGGTTCACATGTCCTTTGTTGAAAGGGTTCGGCTTCTTCCCAGAGCTTCCATTGCCATTTCCATTCTGGGCTTCAGGACAATCATTTGCATAGTGTCCAGTCTTCTGGCACTTGAAGCAATTAATGTGACTTAGATCCCTCTTGGCTGGGGTAGATGGGTTGGTGCGGTTCTGTCCGTTGCTTCCTCCATTCCCATTACCATTCTTGGAGCCATTATGGTTGTGCGAACTACCTCCTTCCAAAAACTTCTCCTGCTTGGCTGCATCTATAGCAACGTCATCTGGTGCATAACGTGCTAACTTACTGAAATCCTCCACATACTGGCCTATGGTGCGTCCTCCTTGGCGTAGGTTGCGAAACTCTCGCTTCTTCATAGCCATAGCTCCCGCTGAAACGTGGGCTATACGGAAAGCTTGCTGAAACTGGTCCCATGTGACAGTGTCAATAGGGT
Source organism: Triticum aestivum (assembly GCF_018294505.1). Lineage (NCBI taxonomy): Eukaryota > Viridiplantae > Streptophyta > Magnoliopsida > Poales > Poaceae > Triticum > Triticum aestivum. Next base: position 126,309,887 of record NC_057811.1, on the reverse strand, counting down.
GTGTGGCTGTGTAATTCTCCCACCATGATGTTGCGGGTCCATCAAGCTGATGTGCGGCAAAACGCACTCTTTCCGCATCTGTGCATCCTGCAGTGGCCAACTCCCTTCCAACTTTGCGGAGCCAATCATCTGCAACAATCGGCTCGGTGCTGCTGGAAAACACCGGCGGATTTAGCCTCAAGAAACGGGCTAAGTGATCAACAGGTGGTGGTGGTGGGTTGTTGTTGTTGCCTTGGTTCTGTACCAACACTTGCATCAGGGCATTCTGTTGCTGAATCAACTGGGTGATCTTCGGTGGGAAAACAAATCCGGTGTCGCGTCTCGGAGGCATCTGATGGGTTAGAAAAGATGAGAGTTAAGAATAGAATGAGGTCTTGAGGGAAAACACTACCCATATGCTCATGAGACAAATGCAATCAATATCACTCAATCAATTCAAACAAGGCATACAATCGATCTATCTAGCGTTACAAAGTGCTTGAACTATACTATTAAATGGGGAAAAACTACTACTGATATGGTGGTCTACTAGAAATTCTGATCAGTCGAAGACTCGATGATATCTGCTCCAGCTTCATCAACAAAGTCATCTTCATTGGGGTCCGAGTCGGTGTCATTGATGATGATGTAGTTATCCGGGCAAGCGCATTCATCATCTTCTGCTTTTGGCACTGGATTTCCCATGAATACTCCAATCTTCTTCTCCAGGTCGTCATTCTTCCCTACTAGTGCGACGATTTCCTCCAGATAATCCTCGCATGTAGCCTTGAGTTCTTCCTCGAGCTCCCTGATCTTCGTCAACGCCTTCTTCAGCTCTATCTTGTCTGAGCACATCTGGTTCTCCTGGCGACGAATGTGTTGGTTTTGCTCCTGGATGAAAGCTGCAATTGATCCATCCTTCTTGGTTCTGATCATCTCCCATTGCTCGTCTCGGCGTCCACAAATCTGATAAATAGTATCCTTAAGCTCCCGGTGGTAGACTTCTCCAATGCGTCCCATAGCGATGTGAGCTGCCATGCTCTTCCCTAAACTCCAGGTTGGTGCTTCAAAAGCCAATCTTATGGGTTCAGTAACTGGCACAAACGTCCTTCCTGGAACTTGAACTTGAATCTTCCAGCTCTCCTCTTCAGGTAATGTGGCATTGTAGGTTCCGGTGATGCTTGGTATTCCTATGTTCAAGTACTTAGTGACTTCCTTCAAGTGTCGTCCAAAAGGCGTATCTTCATCTGGTTGCATGAACTTGCTCCTTTCATCCGCCATTCCTAAAAGAGTAGAAAGTGGAGAGGGGTCAGAAATGAGAAGAGAGAAGTGTTCTAGGGTTTAAGCTTAGTGGTCGTGTCCTACAGTCACCGTGTGCTCTGATACCACCTTTGTAGCGACCAGACCTCAAACAGTCTGTGCTGCTGTGCACCAGTGTCATCCCTGGATCAGTAATGCTGACACGCACAGTACAAATGGAGGATTTATAACAGAGTAGAAATCACACACTTATTACATCGAATATCTCAAAAGAGAATAAGTATGATAAATATGGCTTAAGGCCATCTAAAAACGATAACAGCGGAAGGCTTCGAAGATAAGTGAGTCCATCAACTCCAACGGCATCACTGAGTATAAGACCACGACCTAAGGCACCTTACTTGTCGTCTGAAAAGTCTGCAACATAAAACGTTGCAGCCCGAAAACGAGTCAGCACATGGAATATGCTGGCAATGTAACACATAGAGAAAGTAATGAACATAATAATGCTATACTACATGCATATATGGCTGGTGGAAAACTCTATGGTTACAGTTTTGTGTAAAGCCAATTTTTCCCTACTGCAAAGGAATAAATTTTATTTTACTATCATGGTGGTTGTTAAACATTGAGAAGGTACCTCCAACTCAATCCCAATTAAGTGTCATCATTAACCCAACAAAATTAGTTAAAGTAACATGGTGATGAGATTCACATGATAATCCAGGTACTAGATACTCAAGTTGTCCATAACCGGGGACACGGCTAACCATGATTAGTTTGTACACTCTGCAGGACTCGATCGCCTCCGCTTGATTCTTGCACTGCATGATGTTTGAGAAATGGATGACAGAGACACAGTCTTTCAGAAGCGTTAACTCTCTACTCCGGGTAGACCGTACCACCTACATCCCCTACATCTGCTAGTCTACCTCTTCAAGAGCTCACACAACTTAATCAACTATGCTAGGGCCCATAATAGCTTGTGGCTGCACATGGAAGTTTCTAGCATGAATAATCTCATGATCCCTTTGAGCCTGGGTGGCGGTCCATAGGATGATCACATGGGTACCCCGGGATATCCAAAAATACAGGCAGCACTGGGTTCCCCAGGTGCCTCAATCCACCCAGATGTGAGTTTTAGTTGCCACCTTAAGTAAACCATTAATTAACAATCTCACATCTGTCATGAATATCTCTCAAACCCAATCCACGTCTACGAGCATAGCAATATAAGCAAACGTAGAAGTAACTCCCAAGGGTTTGATAAATAAAACAGGTAATAGGTACTACCTCAACTACTTCCCAATACCCATAGTTTAATTAGATCCTAACCATGCAATGTTTGAGGATTGATTTAATGCAATAAAAACTGGGTATGGAAAAGTATGATCAAAGTGTCACTTGCCTTGCTGATGATCCGTGAAACCTAGAGATTCGAAGTAACAAGCGGCGCACTCCGGGTACTCTATCGCAAACAAACAAGCAAACAATAAGTACTCATCTAATGCACATGTAAAACTCGAATAAAAGATCCAACCAGAAAGTTCAACTTAAGAACTCCGGTGTGCAAAAAGAATCAAATCGAACGAAGCAACGAAGATCAAATGGCAAAAGAAACAAGCTTCATTTACTAATCTGGATCTAGGTCAAATTTTACAGTAGCAAAAACTTGTTTGAGTAGGTTAAACGGAAAGAGAATTTCGATACGAAACTCTAGGCGCTTGAATCGCCTGATTCCGATAAACGAGGGAAAGTTAAACGAAAACGAAGATCCGATCAGAAATCGAGATCTGGAATAATCGCGGAAAAATCCGACGAAAAAGAAAACTGACGAACGGTTAAACGAACGAACGTTCGTTAACAGCGAAAATCCGACGAACACGTTCGTTAAAACGAACGGGTCGGTGAACGTTCACTAAATAATAAAACCAAAAAAATAAACCGATCTAGGGTTTAGAAAAAAAACAATCGTTTTTTTTAGAAAACCGGCAAGCGACGGCGGATCGGTACCTCGTCGGGACGGGGCTCCGGCGGGGTCGGCGGGGCTCGGCGAGGGCGGCTTGGGGCGGCGGGGCTCGGGCGGCGAGGGGCGGGCTCCGGCGGCGGCGTACGGCGAGCGGGGCGGCGGGCTCGGGCGGCGGCGCTGCGGGCTCCGGCGGGGTCGGCTTGGGGCGGGGACGGGGTGAAGGGGGGGCGGCGGCGGTATTTAAGAGAGGGGGGGCTCCTGCCTTTGAGGAGGGGCAAGGCGGCGGCCGTGCTCGCCACGGACTCGGGCAGCGGCGCTGCGTGCGCGCGAGGGAGACGGGGGAGGTGGGCCGGCTGGCTCGACTGGGCCTCGGCCCGGTCGGGCGCGGGTTTTTTTTAAAATATTCCGCCGAATCTAAAAAAATCGCAGAAAAATAAATAAAATTCCAAAAATGATAAAACAAATTTCCCCCGTCTAATAAAAATAATTAGAACAAGGTGAACATTTTTTTGACCCAAAATGCAGTTTTGAAAACGTGCAATTTTTTAATGCAATTAAAATTGCAAATAAATTCCAATATATGATTTTAATATTTTTCCTCCAATATTTCAATTGTTTTGGAGAAGTCATATTTTCTCCTCTCATTTATTTTTAATATGAAATATTTTTCGGAGAGAAAAATAATTAAAACCAAAATCCTCGTTTTATTATTTGATGAAAATCAAATATGAAAAATCGGGAAAAATCCCCAACTCTCTCCGAGGATCCTTGAGTTGCTTAGGATTTATCGAGGATTTGCCAAAATGCAATAAAATATGCTATGCAATGATGATCTATTGTATAACATTCCAAATTGGAAATTTGGGATGTTACAAACAAAAGCTATAAAACATGATTACTACAGTAGCTTAATCATGTGAACACACAAAAACAGTAGGGGTAAATATTGGGTTGTCTCCCAACAAGCGTTTTTCTTTAATGCCTTTTTAGCTAGGCATGATGATTTCAATGATGCTCGTATAAAAGATAATAATTGAAACATAAAGAGAGCATCATAAAACACATGGCAAGCACATTTAAGTCTAACCCACTTTCTATGCATAGGAATTTTGTGAGCAAACAACTTATGGGAACAATAATCAACTAGCATAGGAAGGCAAAACAAGCATAACTTAAAACTTTAAGCACATAGAGAGGAAACTTGATATTATTGCAATTCCTACAAGCATATGTTCCTCCCTCATAATAATTTTGAGTAGCATCATGAATAAATTCAACAATATAACCATCAAATAAAGTATTCTTTTCATGATCTACAAGCATAGAAAATTTACTACTCTCCACATAAGCAAAATTCTTCTCATTCGAAATAGTGGGAGTATCATAAGAGACTCGAATACTATAAATTGTTTCCACATTAAAAGAGTAATGTTCAGAAAAAGGGTAACCATAATCATGACAAGTTTTATAAATATAATCATCACTAATCTTTATAGCATAGGTGTCATCACAATAATCATCATAAATAGGAGACATGCTATCATCATAATAAATTTGCTCATCAAAACTTGAGAGGCTAAAAATATCATCTTCATTAAACATAGCATCCCCAAGCTTGGGACAAACATTAATTGCAGCAAATATATTCTCAAACATGTCATTCTCATCAAACATAGCATCCCCAAGCATGGGCCTTTTCATATCATAAGCATAATCACTCTCATCATTAATAGTATGGATAGCACCAATAGTATAGCAATTATCATCATCACAATGAGTAATAGGAGCAACATCATTTGGGAGGGATACCTTTCTACCTTTGCTTCTCCGTCTTTTCTTTTTCTTGTTCACTTCATGTGTGGGTTTAACCCTCTTTTTTGAGCTCCTTATTAATGAGATTGGTTGAATAGAAAGCTCCTCCTCGTTACCTGATTCATCATAAGAAATAATAGGAGGATATTGGGAAGTCTCTTCCCTTTCATTAGTATTCTCTTCATCTTCTATTTTTTTATTTTCTTTATGTAATTGGCAATATAAGGATTTTCAATGCAATTCACCGCACAATACATAAAAATTTCTTCTAGATCAAAATCAAGAACTTTATCAAGAACAAATTTTGGCATACCCTTAGTTATACGTTTCATTTCTTCATAATCCAAAAGCAAACTAAGTTCATTATGATGTGCAAGGGAAATCAAGTCATCACAATTTTTGGACATGATACAATCATGAAACAATTTGCATTGGGTATTTAGATGATCATGTTCATTGCAAAGTTCACAAGGATGGCAAAGAAATTTTAAATTTTCAGCACAATCATCTAGCCTCTCTTGTAGCCATTTAGTTTCGAAATACTTATGCCTTTTGCAAAATCTATCTTCCCTATTTGGTGTGTACTTGCAAACTCTATGTACTCCACAAAAATTGACATGCTTATAAGAGACATTTTCATCATGACTAGTGCAATCATCATTAGTACTATGGATATTCAAAGAGTTCATACTAACAACATTGCAATCATGCTCATCATTCAAATATTTAGTGCCAAACATTCTAATGCATTCTTCTTCTAACATTTTGGCACAATTATCGGAATCCTTATTTTCATGAAAGATATTAAAAAGATGAAGCATATGAGGTACCCTCAATTCCATTTTTTTGTGTTTTCTTTTATAGACTAAACTAGTGGTAAAACAAGAAACTAAAAGATTCGATTGCAAGATCTAAAGATATACCTTCAAGCACTCACCTCCCCGGCAACGGCGCCAGAAAAGAGGTTGATGTCTACTACGCAACCTTCTTCTTGTAGACGTTGTTGGGCCTCCAAGTGCAGTGGTTTGTAGGACAGTAGCAAATTTCCCTCAAGTGGATGACCTAAGGTTTATCAATCCGTGGGAGGCGTAGGATGAAGATGGTCTCTCTCAAGCAACCCTGCAACCAAATAACAAAGAGTCTCTTGTGTCCCAGACACACCCAATACAATGGTAAATTGTATAGGTGAACTAGTTTGGTGAAGAGATGTTGATACAAGTGCAATATGGATGGTTGATATGGGTATTTGTAATCTGAAAATATAAAAACAGCAAGGTAACTAATGATAAACGTGAGCATAAACGGTATTGCAATGCTAGGAAACAAGGCCTAAGGTTCATACTTTCACTAGTGCAAGTTCTCTCAACAATAATAACATAATTGGATCATATAACTATCCCTCAACATGCAACAAAGAGTCACTCCAAAGTTACTAATAGCAGAGAACAAACGAAGAGATTATGGTAGGGTACGAAACCACCTCAAAGTTATCCTTTCTGATCGATCTATTCAAGAGTCAGTAGTAAAATAACACGAAGCTATTCTTTCCGTTCGATCTATCATAGAGTTCGTATTAGAATAAGACCTTAAGATACAAATCAACCAAAACCCTAATGTCACCTAGATACTCCAATGTCACCTCAAGTATCCGTGGGTATGATTATACGATATGCATCACACAATCTCAGATTCATCTATTCAACCAACACAAAGAACTTCAAAGAGTGCCCCAAAGTTACTACCGGAGAGTCAAGACGAAAACGTGTGCCAACCCCTATGCATAAGTTCACAAACGGAACTCGCAAGTTGATCACCAAAACATACATCAAGTGGATCACGTGAACATCCCATTGTCACCACAGATAAGCACATGCAAGACATACATCAAGTGTTCTCAAATCCTTAAAGACTCAATCCGTTAAGATAACTTCAAAGGGAAAACTCAATCCATTACAAGAGAGTAGAGGGGGAGAAACATCATAAGATCCAACTATAATAGCAAAGCTCGCGATACATCAAGATCGTGCCGAATCAAGAACACAAGAGAGAGATATCAAACACATAGCTACTGGTACATACCCTCAGCCCCGAGGGTGAACTACTCCCTCCTCATCATGGAGAGCACCGGGATGATGAAGATGGCCACCGGTGAGGGACCCCCCCGCCGGCAGGTTGCCGGAACAGGGTCCCGATTGCTTTTTGGTGGCTACGGAGGCTTGCGGCGGCGGAACTCCCGATCTAGGTTATTTTCTGGAGGTTTCAGTATTTATAGGAATTTTTGGCATAGATCTCACGTCAAGGAGGTTCCCGAGTCGTCCACGAGGTAGGCCCACACGCCGGGGGAGGGGGGCGCCCGGCACCCTCGTGGATGGCCCGAGACTCTTCTGGCCCAACTCTTTTACTCCGGGGTCTTCTTCTGGTCCATAAAAAATCGTCAAAAATTGGCACGTCAATTGGACTTCGTTTGGTATTCCTTTTCTGTAAACTCAAAAACAAGGAATAAACAGAAACTGGCACTGGGCTCTAGGTTAATAGGTTAGTCCCAAAAATCATATAAAATAGCATATAAAACATCCTAGAAGGATAATATAATAGCATGAATACTTCATAAATTATAGATACGTTGGAGACGTATCAATAGTCTCCCCAACACTCAACTCTCTCTCATAGATTTGGATTTGGTGGAAAGATGATTTGAGTGGAAAGCAACTTGGAGAAGGCTAGAGATCAAGATTTATGTGGTTGGAATGGAATATCTTGACCTCAACACATGAGTAGGTGGTTCTCTCTCAGAAAATTTATGCTGGAAGTGTAGGCATGTTCTGATGGCTCTCTCCACGAGTGAAGAGTGGGTGGAGGGGTATATATAGCCTCCACACAAAATCTAACCGTTACACACAATTCACCAAACTCGGTGGGACCGAATCGGAAAACTCGGTCAGACGGATTCAGTTAAAAATGTGAATGTTAGGCTTTTCGGTGGAACCGATATGTCAACTCGGTGAGACCGATTTCATTAGGGTTAGGGCATAACATAATCTCGGTGAGACCGATTACACAAACTCGGTGAGACCGACTTTGGTAATAAGCTAACCAGAGAGTTGGTCAGGCAAACTTGGTGGGACCGATTCGCTCATCCCGGTGTGACCGAAACGTTACGAAGGGGAAACAGAGAGTTTTCATTGCTAACTCGGTGGGATCGATCGCTCATCTCGGTTGGACCGAAACGTTACGAAGGGAAACAGAGAGTTTGCAACCCATCTCGGTGAGACCGAGTTCCCTATCGCTGAGATCGAAGTGACTAGGGTTTCTGGCAGTGGTTATGTCAAATGAACTCGGTGGCGCCGGATAGAACATTTCGGTTGGGCCGAGATTGACTTTTGGTTTGGGACATATGTGGATATGAGAAAGTGGTTGAGGGCTTTGGAGCATATCACTAAGAATTTTGAGCAAGCAACCCATTAAGCAACACCTCATCCCCTTTAATATTATTGGTTTTTCCTATGGACTCAATGTGATCTTGGATCACTAAAAGTAAAATGTAGAGTCTTGAGCTTGAGCCAATATGTGTTCTTAGCATTTTGAGGGGTCCACATTCCTAATCCATGCCATGCCAATCATTGAACTTTCCTGAAATATTTATCTTGAAATAGAATTAGTTCAATGAGCTATATGTTGTTAGTAATTACCAAAACCACCCAGGGATAGTTGCACTTTCAACGAGACTGGGCCGTTAACATGGTCGTCCGTCTCTTCGAAAACACGTCCCATGCAGAATCATTTCTCTGGCCATATCATGAACGGTAAGTCAAGTAAACAACCACACATACATTGATTGTCTTTCAGATTTCGACATAATTCGTAAGTTCATGGCTTTCTTATTATGTAGCAATCACTGGATATTGGTATTCATTGTTCCAAACAAGAACACAGTTTACTACATCGATTCTCTCAGAGAGTCAACAAATGCTCAGGATCTGACGCATCTTTAGCAATTCATGGATATGTATTGAATTCTATGATGTTGAAATTAATTTGCATTCATATCTGGTTCAATAATTGATGCTGTCAAAATTCATCTTCATTTGCAGTGTGCTCGCATTGTGGAAAACTAAACGAGGGAACTTGTTCAAGAGGGAACTACCTCTACAGCACGAGATCATTTCTCCGGTAACACACCAAAATCCGTTATTTTCGGAAAATTTATCCAATAGTTTGCAAATACCTTTTCTTACGCTAGTGAAATGTTCAAGCTTCTAAATAAACCTATTTCTATTTTGTCAAAATAAAAAATAATACATCTAACACCGGTTAGGTTGTTCCTAACAGGACAAATACATGACTAATTCTGTACAAGAAAATTCAGTGTCCTCAGCAAGAAGCAGGGACCAACCTTTGTGGATACTATGTTTGCAGACACATGACCTCCATCTGCAAATCTGCTGATAGTTGTGAAGATCCTCGTGAATTAGTACAAGTAAGTCTATCTTAATTAATATCTTCTACTCCACTCATATGGCACATTCTGATCTTAAAAATACTGCAGCTCATCTTAGAACCGAGGACCCCTGAACCGCTCCCAGCTGGTGAATTGCTGATGGTTCGGAGATCTATCAGTGACTTCTTCCTGAATCACTACATCAATCCCACTGGTGATAATGAAGATTTCAGCATGCGTTCTCCTAAAACATTGAGTAAGAGTTAGCCGCTAAACATATACGCATGGATCCATTGTTTTCCATCTGATGAGGTCTTCGTATTTCATACACTATGATTAATTATGTAATGCATATATGTGTGGATAAATCATTGGAATTTAGCTACCATATGTTCAATTGCAATTGTTGCGAAATCTGATGAATGTTCTTCCTCTGGACACTATTTGTTCAATTGAATATTGTGGCGAATTTGCTTTTTGCGTGCCGATTCAAAATGGGTTATTTTTGTTTATTTGTTCAATTGAATATTGTGGCGAATTTGCTTTTTGCGTGCTGATTCAAAATGGGATATTTTTGTTTATTTATTCAATTGAATATTATGGCGAATTTGCTTTTTGCATGCCGATTCAAAATGGAATATTTCTGTTTTAACCTGGCAATTGCTCCACACACGGTCCAACTGAATGAGTGTCTGCGATCCACATCGGAAAGCATACGCCAATCGTAGCGGAACCGTCGGTGATACACAGCAGATCGCAAATGATTTGCAGTGCTAGTACGTGTGCGTTGGGTCTCCGGAACCGTTTGTGATATCGCGTTATCGCACATGAGAACTCGGAGTAAACCGTGCCCAATGTAAAATACAATCCCAGTCGTGATTTTTTCAGGAAACGTGTGGGATCCCAAACGAAAAGCACACGTCACTCTTGCTGTAGCCGTTGGTGATACACAGCAAATCACAAACGGTCTGCAACACTTGTATGTGTGTGAAGGGGCTCCTGAACCGTTTGTGATAGAACATTATCGTAGACGGTAATTGTTGGGAAACGTGTGCGATGGAGTCTTGCATGGCAGATGGGTTACGCAGAAAACTCGTGTGTGATGGGGCACAAATCGCACACAGTTCATATGTTGGCCCGTGTGCCTTACATACTATTTCCCAAACGGTTCATTACGACACACCGTTTGGTTTAACTGCGTCATTAGAAACGTTTAATCACCGATCCCACACGTGCGAAAGAATTTAGTGTGTGCTGCATCGCACACGATTACATTTTGGAAGGCCTCTGGATCATTGCTCCATATCCCCGACGGTTTCTGGGTCGTGTGGGAAGGACCCCCTATCACCCACACTCACTTGGCGACGGTTCCAAATGCCGTCGCGGAATGGGGTTAAAAACCGTTTGTATAGCACCGACGCGTACCAGTGCCTCCTGCTTGCCCCGAGCCACGTCGACGCCGCGGATACCCCTCCACTGCCGTCCCGATCGAGCCTACATGCTCGCTCGCCCTCCCCCTCTCCCCCTCGCTCTCTCCTGTGATGGCCGATGTGGCCACGATAGCGCCGCCGTGAACCACCGTGCACCCCGTCCCTCTCTCGTCTCCCCGTGTTGTCTGCAACCTCTGCCACCGTCCGTTACGCCGCCTTGACCGAGCCCTGAGCGCTCGGACGCCCCGAATCGACCGCCTCGACTCCGTCTTCAAGCTTCGGTCGTTGGAGATCACCACCTCCTCCCATCGACTCCAGCGCGTCCCCGAGCTCGCTGACGACGCCATCGAGATCGCTGTGAGGCCCTGACCGTTTCCCCTTTGTCTTTCCCGTCGTTCCCGTGCAGTAGCCCTGCTAGCCGTTGTGCCCGCGAGCTCACCGCCGCCGTGGCAACCACAGCCACAGCTCTCACCCGAGCCTTGCCACGAGCTCAGCAGGTCCCCACGAACCCAACGCCACCGCCCGCAACTCTTGCCATGCACCGCAGCACCCCGTGCCGCTCGAGGCCGAACTCCGGCCGCCTCCGCGAGCTCGTTTCCGGTGAGCTCCGGTCATCCCGTGCCCAACCGCCTGCTCCCCTGGATGCGGACAAGCATGGGCTACATCCCAGTAGCCTCGGCCGCCACTCTCGTGGCCTGTGGCGCGGACACCGCCGAGCCCCGTGGTCGCCGGCGACTACCTTGTCGGTGTGTGCCACCGTCATGTGGGTCCAGCCTGTCAGCTAGTTGATTAGGGCTAATCACCTCCCTGTGACACTGACAGTGGGCCCCGACGCCCCTAATTTTTAGTTGGGCCAAAAATAACCCCCTGCTAACCCTGTGTCACTGACGTGTGGACCCCACACGTCAGGTTTGACTCTGGTCAGCGCTGCTGACTTGCTGACATAGGCATAACGCAGTGCCGACGTAGTAAATGATTTTATGAATTTAAAATAATCCAGGAAATTCCAGAAAAAAATAATTAAACTTAAAAAATTCACAAAAATCAACCGTAGCTCAGATTGAAATAGTTTATATATGAAAAATTATCAGAAAAATTCAATCTATCCATATCTACCATTTTCATGTATGACAAACCAAGTTACACCCACTAAACATGTGAAAACACATAAATGGCATTTCAAGAGGCTTAGTTTAGAGTTGCCTCGTTCAAATGAACTTTATCCAAATTGAATGCCAGATGCATTAGCCCAAACAACATCATATCTACATGCCATGTCCATGCATCATATTGTTGCATTTGCTTGTGTATTGATTGCTGGCACCGTCTATCTCGATAGGTCCTGCTCCGAAGAGTGTTCCAGAGTACATGTTTGAGGAGCAGTGCCCCCTGCCGATCTTCCAAGAAAGGACCCCACCTTGAGCATTCCGATACAACCCCACTCTCTTGCTCCTGCTCTCTTTTATTACATTAGGACAACAATGATTCAACTGCTACTTTATGTTGCGGCAGTTGAACCATTCCTCTGCATGACCTGTCATTGTCACAGTAAATAGTTGAAACCCACTAGCATGTGTAGGAGTTGATTGAGCCATGTTGTGTTCCTACCATACCATGCCTGCTATTGCTTAGAGTTGTGTCGGGTCTGATTCATTGGGAATGGATTAGAGTGCTATGATATGTTCTGATGCCGAGAGTTAAGTGTGTGAACAAGATTTCGTAAAGGTAGCTTGCCAAAAGAGAAAAATAAAAAGGAATAGAGGGAAAAACTTTGACTCATGAACATAAATACATAAAAGTAAAAGATAGGCCCTTCGCAGAGGGAAGCAGAGGTTGCCATGCGCTTTTTGTTTGTATGCTCAACCCCTTAGTGGAGAAGAACGTCACGTTATATTGCCCCTTATGATAGCAACCTTTATTATGCAGTCCATCGCTTTTATTACTTTGCCATCACAAGTTCGTACAACGCTCAATCTTCTCTTACACTAAATGATCTAACACTTCTACAAGCAACTCTTATTGCCTTATTGCATTGATGGCAACTTACTTGAAGGATCTTACTCAATCCTTAGGTAGGTCTGGTGGACTCTTGAAAATAAGATTTGGGTTTATGGGTTTTTGGATGCACAAGTAGTATCTCTACTTGGTGCGGAATTTTTGGCTAGCAAAGATGGGGGGCAAGCACCACATGTTGAAGGATCTATGACAATATAACTTCTATGTGAATATGAACAAACATAAATCATTACGCTGACTTCCTTTTCCAACGTCGACAATTTTGACATATAATGTTTTGATGGGGGCTCACAATCACAAAAGATTTCCAAGATAGTGTATTTGCATGTGAAAGTTCTCTTCCTTATAGTAATCATTCAGGAATTGCTTGTATGACCAATATTGTGATTGTCAAGCCTCAAAAGATTTCACTTTCTAAACCCAATGTGAAGCTACCAGTAGGACTGATATGAACATATAATTTCAACTTAATGATATTTAATTCATTCAACAATTTACTCATACAATATAAGTAAAGCACAAGAGTAAATGACGAACTACTCCAAAAAAGATATAAGTGAAGATCAAGCGAGTAGTTATGTAAATGGGTAGCTATTTGAGGACTCTCTTTTTTAAAAAACTTTCAGATCTAAGTGTTTTATTAAAACAGAAAGAAAAAAGCAAAACAAAATAAAATGACAAACCAAGAATAGCATACATCATGTGAAGAAGCAAAAACTTATCCTCAAGCGATACTAACCGATAATTATTGAAGAAGAAAGGTGGGATGCCTACCGGGGCATCCCCAAGCTTAGATGCTTGAGACTTATTGAAATATTATCTTGGGATGCCCTGGGAATCCCCAAGCTTGAGCTTTTGTGTCTCCTTAATTCCTTTTATATCACGGTTTCCCTAAATCTTAAAACTTCATCCACACAAAACTCAACAAGAACTCATGAGATAAGTTAGTCTAAACCAATGCAAAAACATTATCATTCTCTACTGTAGCAAATCACTAAAATTATTATTCAACATTGCATACTAAATGCCTCTACATATTTAATAGTCCTATCCTCAAATAGAATCATTAAAAGAGCAAACATATGCAAACAATGCAACCAAAACAGCAATGTGCCAAAACAGTACAGTCTGTAAAGAATGCAAGAGGATCCATACTTATTCAACTTAAAAAATTCTTAAAATATAACACACTATATAAAATTTGTCAGAGCTTATTGTGCAAAAAGTTTCAACATTTTATCACATTCTGACTTTTCTGGGGAATTTTTGCAACACCGATAAACTTTCTGTTTTCAAACACCAACATGTCGACTTGCAAAATAAGCATGACAAAGGTTGTACTTGACATTTTTATTGAAGTAAAAGATGCAAAATATTATTCTAAATAACAGCAAGCAAATCCTAACAAAATAGGGATTTTTATTTCTGTGCCCCTGGTTCCTTAGCTCTACTCATTCATCCCCATGATACGTCTCCAACGTATTGAAAGTGCTAGTTATCGACTAGAGGGGGGTGAATAGGCGATTTTTATGAAAGTCTTCAAAACACGGGGGCTTTGAAGACAAACAATAGAAATGAACCTATTGACATGCAATGGAAGGTAGACTACACTAGACAAGCCATAGTCAAGTAAGCAATGAAGTGAAAGTACGAAGACTATTAGCAGCTAGGTAGTATGGATCATGATGGAAGATAGTATGAAGCCAAACAACAATAGTTGTCACCCAATGAAGTCAATCAGATCAGGAAAGCAGGCAATGACTTCACGAAGACAAACTGTAAGTAAAGAGAGGAGGAGATAGAACCAGATGCTTGGTGAGGACAGGGATTTGTTGGACCAGTTCCAGTTGTTGTGACAGCTGTACATCTGGTTAGGGAGGCTGAGATTCAACTCAGAAGACCACGTCTTCACCTTATTCCCCTTGAGCTAAGGACACTTAGTCCTCGCCCAATCACTCTGGTAAGTCTTCAAGGTAGACTTCCGAACCTTCACAGACTTCGTTCACCGGCAATCCACAATGACTCTTGGATGCTCAGAACGCGACGCCTAACTGGCTGGAGGATTCACAGTCCTCAAGTGTAATAAGTCTTCAGATCACACGGACAGAAAGACTTCAGTGATGCCTAACACTCTTTGGCTCTGGGGTTTTGGGCTTTGTCCTTGCAAGGATGTCTCTCTCAAATGCTTCGGAGGTGGGTTGCTCTCAAACGACAAAAGCCGTGCACTAACTCTGAGCAGCCACCAATTTATGGTGTAGGGGTGGGCTATTTATAGCCAGGAGGCAACCCGACCTGATTTGTCCGAAATGACCATGGGACACTAAGGAACTGGCACGTGTCCAATGGTCAGATTCAAACACACGCGACAGCTTGACTTGGGCTACAAGTAAAGCTGACTCATCCAGCTCCGGATAAGATTTGCTCTCATTGTCTTTGCTCGAAGACATAGGATTTAGTTGAGCATCACTTCAGTCACTCTGACTTTGTTCACTTGGACCCCACTTAACAGTACGGTGGTTCCTATGACTCAACAAAGAAGAAAAGGGAACTATGAAACAACTATGTCTTCGCACTCCATAGTCTTCACGTGAATGTCTTCTCGAGTCATAATCTTCGTTGTGAATATCTTCACATACCACCATTGTCTTCAATGTCTTTACACATTTTTAGGGATCATCTCCGGTAGGTAAACCGAATCAATGAGGGACTACTACCTGTGTTATCCTGCAATTCTCACAAACACATTAGTCCCTCAACCAAGTTTGTCGTCAATACTCCAAAACCAACTAGGGGTGGCACTAGATGCACTTACACGTATCTATAATTTTTTATTGTTCCATGCTATTATATTATCCGTTTTGGATGTTTAATGGGCTTTAATATACCTTTTTATATTATTTTTGGGACTAACTTATTAATCGAAGGCCCAGTGCAAATTGTTGTTTTTTTGCCTATTTCAGTGTTTCGCAGAAAAGGAATATCAAACGGAATCCAAACGGAATGAAACCTTCGCGAGGATCGTTTTTGGAACAAACGCAATCCAGGACTTGGAGTGGACGTCAAGAAAGCAACGAGGCGGCCACGAGGCAGTGAGGTGCGCCCAGGGGGGTAGGCGTGCCCCCCACCCTCATGGGCCCCTCATAGTGCCACCGACCTACTTCCTTCGCCTATATATACTCTTATACCCTGAAAACATCCAGGGGAGCCACGAAACACTTTTTCCACCGCCGCAACCTTCTGTACCCGTGAGATCCCATCTTGGGGCCTTTTCTGGCGCTCCGCCGGAGGGGGGATCGATCACGGAGGGCTTCTACATCAACACCATGGCCTCTTCGATGACGTGTGAGTAGTTTACCACAGACCTTCGGGTCCATAGTTATTAGCTAGATGGCTTCTTCTCTCTCTTTGGATCTCAATACAAAGTTCTCCTCGATTCTCTTGGAGATCTATTTGATGTAATTCTTTTTGCGGTGTGTTTGTCAAGATCCGATGAATTGTGGGTTTATGATCAAGATTATCTATGAACAATATTTGATCTTCTCTGAATTCTTATATGCATGATTTGATATCTTTGCAAGTCTCTTCAAATTATCGGTTTAGTTTGGCCTACTAGATTGATCTTTCTTGAAATGGGAGAAGTGCTTGGCTTTGGGTTCAATCTTGCGGTGTCCTTTCCCAGTGACAGCAGGGGCAGCAAGGCACGTATTGTATTGTTGCCATCGAGGATAAAAAGATGTGTTTTATATCATATTGCTTGAGTTTATCTCTCTACATCATGTCATCTTGCCTAGTGCGTTACTCTGTTCTTATGAACTTAATACTCTAGATGCATGCGGGATAGCGGTCGATGTGTGGAGTAATAGTAGTAGATGCAGAATCGTTTCGGTCTACTTGTCGCGGACATGATGCCTATATACATGATCATGCCTAGATATTCTCATAACTATGCGCTTTTCTATCAATTGCTCGACAGTAATTTGTTCACCCACTGTAAAATATGCTATCCTGAGAGAAGCCACTAGTGAAACCTATGGCCCCAGGGTCTATTTTCCATCATATTAATATCCCGTCAACTAGCTATTTCTATCGCCATTTATTTTGCAATCTTTACTTTTCAATCTATACAAAAAAATACCAAAAATAGATCTCTTATTATCTTTATCAGATCTCTAGTGCTTCACTTATACCTTTTTAGAGCACGGTGGTGGTTTTATTTTATAGAAATTATTGATATCTCATGCTTCACTTATATTATTTTGAGAGTCCTTTAGAACTTTATGGTAATTTGCTTTGGCTATAAAATTAGTCCTAATATGATAGGCATCCAAGATGGGTATAATAAAAACTATCATATAAAGTGCATTGAATACTATGAGAAGTTTGATTCTTTATGATTGTTTTGAGATATGAAGATGGTGATATTAGAGTCATTCTAGTTGATTAGTTGTGAATTTGAGAAATACTTGTGTTAAAGCTTGTGATTCCCGTAGCATGCACATATGGTGAACCGCTATGTGATGAAGTCAGAGCATGATTTATTTATTGATTGTCTTCCTTATGAGTGGCGGTCGGGGACGAGCGATGGTCTTTTCCTACCAATCTATCCCCTAGGAGCATGCATGTCATACTTTGCTTTGATAACTTGTAGATTTTTGCAATAAGTATATGACTTCTTTATGACTAATGTTGAGTCCATGGATTATACGCACTTTTCATCTTTCCACCATTGCTAGCCTCTCTAATACCGCGCACTTTTCGGCGGTATCATACACCCACCATATACCTTCCTCAAAACAGCCACCATACCTACCTATTATGGCATTTCCATAGCCATTCCAAGATATATTGCCATGCAACTTTCCACCGTTCCGTTTATTATGACACACTCCATTATTGTCATAGTGCTTAGCATGATCATGTAGTTGACATTGTATTTGTGGCAAGGCCACCGTTTATCATTCATACATGTCGCTCTTGAGTCATTCCATATCCCGGTACACCGCCGGAGGCATTCACATAGAGTCATATTTGTTCTAAGTATTGAGTTGTAATTCTTGAGTTGTAAGTAAATAAAAGTGTGATGATCTTCATTATTAGAGCATTGTCCCATGTGAGGAAAGGATGATGGAGACTATGATTCCCCCATAAGTTGGGATGAGACTCGGGACGAAAAAAAGAGAGGCCAAAGAAGCCCACCAAAAAAATGAGAGAAAAGAGAGAAGGGACAATGCTACTATCCTTTTACCACACTTGTGCTTCAAAGTAGCACCATGATCTTCATGATAGAGAGTCTCCTATGATATCATTTTAATATACTAGTGGGAATTTTTCATTATAGAACTTGGCTTGTATATTCCAATGATGGGCTTCCTCAAAATGCCCTAGGTCTTCGTGAGCAAGCGAGTTGGATGCACACACACTTAGTTTCTTGTTGAGCTTTCATACACTTATAGCTCTAGTGCATCCGTTGCATGTCAATCCCTACTCACTCACATTGATATCTATTGATGGGCATCTCCATAGCCCGTTGATACGCCTAGTTGATGTGAGACTATCTTCTCCTTTTTGTCTTCTCCACAACCACCATTCTATTCCACATACAGTGCTATGTCCATGGCTCACGCTCATGTATCGCGTGAAAGTTGAAAAAGTTTGAGAACATCAGAAGTATGAAACAATTGCTTTGCTTGTCATCGGGGTTGTGCATGATTTAAATATTTTGTGTGGTGAAGATAGAGCATAGCCAGACTATATGATTTTGTAGGGATAACTTTCTTTGGCCATGTTATTTTGAGAAGACATGATTACTTTATTAGTATGCTTGAAGTATTATTATTTTTATGTCAATATTAAACTTTTATTTTGAATCTTATGGATCTGAACATTCATGCCATAATAAAGAAATTACATTGATGATTATGTTAGGTAGCATTCCACATCAAAAATTCTGTCTTTATCATTTACCTACTCGCAGACGAGCAGGAATTAAGCTTGGGGATGCTTGATACGTCTCCAACTTATCTATAATTTTTTATTGTTCCATGCTATTATATTATCCATTTTGGATGTTTAATGGGCTTTAATATACCTTTTTATATTATTTTTGGGACTAACTTATTAACCGAAGGGCCAGTGCAAATTGTTTTTTTGCCTATTTCAGTGTTTCGCAGAAAAGGAATATCAAACGGAATGAAACCTTCGCGAGGATCATTTTTGGAACAAACGCAATCCAGGAGACTTGGAGTGGACGTCAAGAAAGCAACGAGTCAGCCACGAGGCAGGGAGGCGCGCCCCCCACCCTCATGGGCCCCTCGTAGCTCCACCGACCTACTTCCTTCGCCTATATATACTTTTATACCCTGAAAACATCCAGGGGAGCCACGAAACACTTTTTCCACAGCCGCAACCTTCTGTACCCATGAGATCCCATCTTGGCGCCTTTTCCGACGCTCCGCCGGAGGGGGAATCGATCAAGGAGGGCTTCTACATCAACACCATGGCCTCTCCGATGATGTGTGAGTAGTTTACCACAGACCTTCGGGTCCATACTTATTAGCTAGATGGCTTCTACTCTCTCTTTGGATCTCAATACAAAGTTCTCCTCGATTCTTTTGGAGATCTATTCAATGTAATTCTTTTTGCAGTGTGTTTGTCGAGATCCGATGAATTGTGGGTTTATGATCAAGATTATCTATGAACAATATTTGATTCTTCTCTGGATTCTTATATGCATGATTTGATATCTTTGCAAGTCTCTTCGAATTATCGGCTTAGTTTGGCCTACTAGATTGATCTTTCTTGCAATGGGAGAAATGCTTAGCTTTGGGTTCAATCTTGCGGTGTCCTTTCCCAGTGACAGCAGGGGCAGCAAGGCACGTATTGTATTGTTGCCATCGAGGATAAACAGATGGGGTTTATATCATATTGCTTGAGTTTATCCCTCTACATCATGTCATCTTGCCTAATGCATTATTCTGTTCTTATGAACTTAATACTCTAGATGCATGCTGGATAGCGGTCGATGTGTGGAGTAATAGTAGTAGATGCAGAATCGTTTCGGTCTACTTGTCGCGGACGTGATGCCTATATAAATGATCATTCCTAGATATTCTCATAACTATGCGCTTTTCTATCAATTGCTCGACAGTAATTTGTTCACCCACCATAAAATATGCTATCTTGAGAGAAGCCACTAGTGAAACCTATGCCCCCCGGGTCTATTTTTCACCATATTAATCTCCCGTCAACTAGATATTTCTATCGCCGTTTATTTTGCAATCTTTACTTTTCAATCTATAAAACAAAAATACCAAAAATATTTATCTTATTATCTTTATCACATCTCACTTTTGCAAGTGGCCGTGAAGGGATTGACAACCCCTTTATCGCGTTGGTTGCAAGGTTCTTGATTGTTTGTGTAGGTATTAGGGATTGGCGTGTAGTCTCCTACTGGATTGATACCTTGGTTCTCAAAAACTGAGGGAAATACTTATGCTACTTTGCTGCATCACCCTTTCCTCTTCAAGGGAAAACCAACGCATGCTCAAGAGGTAGCACCCCACTCTGTTAACTTTTGCTCACTTTTCCCCACTCCCTTGCCCGAAACCCTCAGAATAGGTTATAACGGACGTTGCCGTCGGGTCAATGCCTTTTACCGTTAGCTGACGAGTGGGGCCGCGTATACATGGGCACATGCAAGACCGCGGTCATGGGGTAGCACGTGTCTATGGACATGCCCGAAACGTCCCATCATATAAAGAGGGACAACCACCTCCATCGCCCCTACCATTTTCCCCCAAATCCCCTCCCTGCGGCATCATCTTCCTCCCCCCACCGGCATTGTCTCGCTCTCCTCCACTGCCTCCACCGCATCGTCTTGCTCTCCCCCACCGCATCCTCTTTGTCACCTTCATCGCCTCCATCTGTCAGATGGACGACGCTCGTGGAGACGCCGGTGCAGCAGCTGGAGATGTGGTGGAGCTGCAGGGTCAGGGCGCGGTGACTGCGGATGTCGGCGACGTCCACGGCGGTGCGGGGAAACTCGCAACCACTGCGGATGTGGCGGGCTCCGGCTTATCGCTGCAGAAGGTGACGGCGTCGAGCGGCGCAGTCCATCCTGATGCCCCCGATGCGCTGCCTGCTGTGGAGCAGCAGGTATTTGCACTTGCTTAGCTTGTAGAGTTAGTTGCTCCCTAGTTGCATTGGTTAGACTGTGATTCATACGGTAGTTAAGATGGTTAGAGTAGTTGGTTTGACATATGGGCCGGGTTTTTTGTATGGGTTGGGGGATTGGGGTTTTTGGACTAGGGTTTGTTGGATAAATTCGTTGCAAAAATGCTAGATGTTGTGAACTATGATTTTAGGTGCTGCAATGATTGGGGTTTTTAGATTTGGATAAATTCGTTGCAAAAATGCTAGATGTTGTGAACAGATGCATGCTTATTAGATTTGTTTTTAGTGCTCACAGATTGGGGTTTTTAATGCTACTCAGATTCGTTGCCTTAGATTGGGTCCCTATTAGATTTGTTTTTAATGCTACTTAGATTGGGGTTTTGAATGTCATATGCCCAAATGGAATCCATTGATTAAGAAGTTAGTTATGTTTAGAATCACAATCCTACCATATGAATCACAATATAAAATTGAATGTCATAACCAAAAGTAACCCTTGATTCATTAGTATATAAATTTGTCCATAATATGTAGTTATATTAGCTCTGTTGTTCAATTTGTGTGCATGACAATGGAAAATGCAAAACAATTATCATAGTATATTGGGAGTATATTAGCCCTATGATCAATGTGTCATGTGTGCATATCTAAATTTTCAATTGGCTTCCGTATTTACTAGTGATGGATGTAATTGTATGTTCAGGAGGATGATCGTTGGGTGGGTAGAAAGAGGAACCTGGCCCAGTACGACCCGTATGATCCAGAGGAAAGTGATGATGAAGAATATGAGGTAAGCCTACTTGAAATTTAGATTGTTCATTTAGTTCCTTTGACATAGTGTATCCATAAATCTATAATGTATTAATGTTACTCATTCATGTGTGTAGTATGATTCTGGAGAAGAAGTGTACAAGGGCAACGTCGCATCCTTCACAGCCAAGGAGGTGGTGAAGATCAAGGCCAAGGGAGTTGCTTCCTTCTACAACCGCAAGACCAAGAAGTGGCACTGTCGCTACTGCATCACCAAGCCAAAGCCAAGGGATGGCCGCTTCGATCACCTTCTGTCTCATGCGGAGGATGTAGCGATTCGCGGGGAGGACTACATGATCAGGGGGCAGCACGCCGCCCTCGCGAAGGCCCTGACTCCGGCGTGATGTGATCGATGATGTGATGTTGTGAATTGAATCTTTAAGTTTATCTGTTAGGTTACTTTTGGTTTGTTGAACTGAATCTCGTTGGTTATGGTTTGTTGAACTGAATTTGGTTATGGTTGGCTATGTTGATGCTAGTAACCTGGTTGCTATCTATATTTGTCTGTCCTTAAATTTGCCTGTGGTATATTTTTCTGTCCTGAATCTATGGTTAGTTATGTTTAGATGTTGTGAACTATGATTTTAGGTGCTGCAATGATCACACATGTTGTGTAGGAAATCAAATGCATGCTCCAAACGAGATCATGTAAACCTTGGCAAACCTGGACAGTATAAATTTCAAGAAAATGCAAAAACAAGTAAAACCTTGGCAAACTATCTATGTTTGTGTAGGAGATCATGTGTGCAAAATTTGAAGTGATTTAGAGGAGGTCAAATAAATTTGAATTTGAGAGATGTGCTCCAAATGAGCTCCCAGGCTAGGGTAAACAACCCATTTGTAATCAAGTTTTTTTGGACCTACTCTAAATGAGCCAAATATTTTTTTATTAACACATATTCACTTTCCATAGTGTAGATTCGAAGTCTCACTATTTTTTGAATTAATCTTCATATTTTTACATTTTCTTTTGAAAACATATGCTTTAATATAAAAACTATTAAAAACACGTTTGAAATATGAAAATGGAAAACTAACTTTAGATCCTTCTTATTCACTTTGAAATAAAGCTTTGGTGATTTTTTTTTAATTTTTCAAAAACAAAAGGTAACCCTACCTCCTCTCCTTGAACTCTATGAAATCATGTACATGATAGCTCATATGTGTGAAGGTTTTCTCATGAAAATGACCATAGATCAAGTTTATGATTTTTGGTTGGTAACATGTCACATAAGACAACATTGTGCGCAGGTTTTATATTTTTTTGATTTTTTTAAATTAATTGTGCTCATTTGACCTCGATCGTGCCAGCTAGGGTTTTTTCATGAAAATGACTATAGACCAAGTTTAGTATTTTTCCTTGTTAGTTTGTCTTATAAAACGACGAACGGCAAAGGTTTCATATTTTTTGATTTTTTTTAAATTACTTATGCTTAGTCAAAGCCTTCGAAACCCCGTTAAGCAGCTCAAAACCCATCTAAACCCCGCAGGGTTTCGCCTAACCCTAGCTCCCAACGTCAGTCGTCCGATCATACCCTCGCGCCAAGCGACAGCCCTCGGATATGGTCTTCTAGAAGGAATTAGTTGGGCTGGCTGCGTGCAGGCTCCGCGCCGTTGGATCACAAGGACGACTCCGCATCGTTGGATCGTGGGGCAATCCGCGAGAGGCGATCCTATTGGTTGTGCTCGGCTGCTCGCCCACCACTGACTCCGTGAAAAAAATGTTGTTATTGGGCCCAAAAGGAAACCAAGCTCTGGTTGGGCCGTCGAATTGCGTCGTTTTGTTTGCATCGTTTGCTCTGTTCTTTGTGAACGTGATGGCTCTGTATTTTTTGCATCATTTGAAATCAATTGACATTGGGTAGCAAAATTTAGTTCTTTTTGTTCTATACAAATGCAAAATGACCAAATTTTTAGGGCCAAATTTATTTTTATCATGCAAAATGGCCACAAACTATTCAAAAAATTTCTCTTTTTGTTCATATAATATATATGACCACGGATTCCCACGCGTGCAATTAGCTTCTTTTTCTTCTTCTTTTTCAAACCACCGTTTGCCACGCGCGTACATTCCCGATGCTGCGATGGGTTTGTTGCCACGGCCAAATAACACGTAGCACTACGGCTATTTAAGCCACCCTCTGCCTCTGCCATCCCTCATCCATCTCCCATCCTCTCTGCCATCTGCCCTTCTTGCTCTTCGACCACTTCTCCTTCTTCTAGCACATCCTCAGCCATGCAGTACACGGACCAACCTACCACTTCCCACCCACCGTGCCGGAGAGGCTCTACCCTCCTGGCGTGTACGTTGAGCGCACACTACGTGTGTGGGCGATATCAAGGTGGAGGACCGCAAGGAACTTCACTGAGTTCTTCCTCGCGTTCGGCTACCACCACCTCCCGCGGGGATCTCCAAGGATGTTCCGTGTCGAGGAGGTCATCCAAAACGGGGTGGTGGTTGCTCTCCTTGCCCACTTCACCAACACATTCGACACCTTCTACCTCCTCGGCCGGGTGTTTTGGTGTGGCTGCGAGTTCATCGCTTTCACCACCCACAACATGTTCACGGAGTACACCAACATCTTCCCCACCGCGTCGCGCATGCACACTCTTCCGTACCCCATCGACAACGCCCCGGAGGAGTAGTGAAGGGCGCCCGGAGGAGGAGCGAGGTGGAGAAGGCGGCGTCTAGGGTTCTAAACCCTCTATCTATTTTTATTTTTTTAGTCTATGTTATGTTAAGTTGTAATTGAACTATGTTGGAGATGTTATGGGCTTGTTAGCCCTTTTATCAAGTTCTATTATTAAGTTTTCTATCTATTCTATTATGAAGTTCTTCCTAGTTTCAACTATGTGATCATGCTATGGGATTGTTGGCCCTATCTACATGTTTGTTGATTGTTTTCTTAGAGAGCTCGCTTTGTTAGTAACCACCTAGTGCATGCAGCCACAACGAACCCCTCTTTTTTTAACAAGCCACAAATATGTAGCCACCTAGCTAGTGCATGCGGCCACAACATATTTGTTCAATTTATTTCTCGTAGCAAAACGGGTAAAAAATGATGCTCTAAATCGAGGAGACAAGCATGCGAGAAGAGAGGAACCAGCGGCAGCGACCGTCGCTGCATCCGTGGCGGCTGGCGTGCACGAAAGCGGCTCGGTCAGTGCATCGTGGCGGCATGCATCAGCGCATGCATGCTCGATCGGCGCATGCAGGCTCGGTCGGCGCATGCAGGCTCGGTCGGCGCATCGTGGTGGCGCGCATCGACGCATGCAGGCAGGCTTGTTGGGTGCATGCATAGCAGGCTTCTGTTGTGGCAGCGCGCGCAGGTGTTTAATGCAAGGGACGGCCCGACGAAACCACGGCCCAACGGTCGAATAGCTACACAACCCAACGCGGCCCCACTCGTCAGAGTTAACGGTCAAAGCACTGACGCGACGGCGACGTCCGATGTGACCTCTTCTGAGGGTTTCGGGCAAGGGAATGGGGAAACTGAGCAAAAGTTAAGAGCGTGGGGATGAATGAGTAGAGCTAAGGAACCAAGGTCACAGATGTAAAAAAACCCAACAAAAAAAGTTGATGCTCGAAGTAAGATTACCGTAATGTTGAAGACGAAAGAGGGGATGCCTTCCGGGGAATCCCCAAGCTTAGTTGCTTGGATCTTCCTTGAATATTAACTTGGGGTGCCTTGGGCATCCCCAAGCTTAGGGTATTGTCACTCCTTATTCTCCTCATATCAATATCTCACCCAAAACTTGAAAACTTCAATCACACAAAACTTAACGAAACTTCGTGAGATAGGTTAGTATGATAAAGAGCAAACTGCTTTCACTTTGGTACCGTAAAAGACAATATTCATAATTGTTTCCAAACAATTCCTACTGTAGCATATCATTTCCACAATTTATATTGAGCAATATAAGCCATAGAAACTAGGAAACAAGCAAACTATGCATTGAAAACAGAATCTGTCAAAAACAGAACAGTCTGAAGTAATCTGTACTCCACCCATACTTCTGCTACTCCAAAAATTCTGAAAAATTAGGACAACGTAGGGAATTCATATATCTATTACCCGTAGAAAAATTCAGATCAAAAGCACGTTCCAGTGAATTTTCAAAATTCCTGGACTTAGCGCAAAAGTTTCTGTTTTTGGACAGAATCAAGTCAACTATCATCCACGCTATCCCAAAGGCTTTACTTGGTACTTTACTGAAACAAAAGCAATAAAACATGATTACTACAGTAGCATAATCATGTGAACACACAAAAACAGTAGGTAAAAGTGTTGGGTTGGCTCCCAACAAGCGTTTTTCTTTAAGGCCTTTTAGCTAGGCATGATAATTTCAATGATGCTCGCATAAAAGATAAGAATTGAAACATGAAGAGAGCATCATGAAGCATATATCAAACACATTTAATCCTAACCCACTTCCTATGCATAGGGATTTTGTGAGCAAAAAACTTATGGGAACAAGAATCAACTAGCATAGGAAGGCAAAACAAGCACAACTTCAAGATTTTCAACACATAGAGAGGAAACTTGATATTTTTGCAATATGTAAAAGCATATGTTCCTCTCTCATAATAATTTCCAGTAGCATCATGAAGAAATTGAACAATATAACCATCACATAAAGCATTCCTTTCATGACACAAAAGCATAGAAAACTTATTACTCTCCACATAAGCAAATTTCTTCTCATCAATAGTAGTGGGAGCAAACTCAACAAAATAACTATCATGAGAGTGAAAATTAAAATCATGATGACAAGTTTCATGGTTATCATTATTCTTTATAGCATACATGCCATCACCACAATCATCATAGATAGCAACTTTGTTATCATAGTCAATTGAAGCCTCATCCAAAATGGTGGATTCATCACTAAATAAATTCATGACCTCTCCAAATCCACTTTCATCATTATAATCATCATAAATAGGAGGCATGCAATCATTATAACAAATTTGCACATCAAAACTTGGGGGAGTAAAATGATCATCTTCATCAAACAAAGCATCCCCAAGCTTATGGCTTTGCATATCATTAGCATCATGGATATTCAAAGAATTCATACTAACAACATTGCAATCATGCTCATCATTTATACCAAACATTCTATTGAATTCTTCTTCTATCAATTGAGCACAATTTTCCTTTCCATCATTTTCACGAAATACATTATGAAGATGAATAATATGAGGTAACCTCAATTCCATTTTTTTGTAGTTTTCCTTTACGAACCAAACTAGTGATAAAACAAGAAACTAAAAGAATCAATTGCAAGATCTAAAGATATACCTTCAAGCACTCACCTCCCCAGCAACGGCGCTAGAAAAGAGCTTCGTTGACGGGGTGTGAGTGCCTCTTACCTAGCCTCCCCGGCAACGGTGCCAGAAAAGAGCTTGATGTCTACTACGCAACTTTATTCTTGTATACTCGTGTTAGGCCTCCAAGCGCAGAATTTTGTAGGACAGTAGCAATTTTCCCTCAAGTGGATGACCTAAGGTTTATCAATCCGTGGGAGGCGTAGGATGAAGATGGTCTCTCTCAAACAACCCTGCAATCAAATACAAGAAATCTCTTGTGTCCCCAAAACACCAAATACAATGGCAATTTGTATAGGTGCACTAGTTCGGCGAAGAGATGGTGATAAAAGTGTAATACGGGTGGTAGAAATATATTTTTATAATCTGAAAATAAAAAAACAGCAAGGTAGCAAGTAACAAAGGTGAGCACAAACGATATTGCAATGCTTGAAAATGAGGCCTAGGGTCCGTACTTTCGCTAGTGCAACCTCTCAACAATGCGAATATAATTGGATCATATAACCATCCCTCAAAGTGCGATGAAGAATCACTCCAAAGTTCCTATCTAGTGGGGAACATAAGATGAAATTATTTGTAGGGTACGAAACCACCTCGAAGCTATTCTTTCCGATCGATCTATCCAAGAGTTCGTACTAAAATAACACCAAATAATTTCAGATTCATAATACTCAATCCAACACAAAGAACATCAAAGAGTGCCCCAAGATTTCTATCAGAGAAACAAAGACAAGAACATGCATCAACCCCTATGCATAGATTACCCCAATGTCACCTCGGGAATCCGCGAGTTGAGTGCCAAAACATATCGAGTGAATCAATGCGATACCCCACTGTCACCTCAAGTATTCATATGCAAGACATATATCAAGTGCTCTCAAATCCATAAAAGTATTCAATCCGATAAGAACAAAATCTCAATGGAAAAACTCAATTCATCACAACAAGATAGAGAGGGAGAAACACCATATGATCCAACTATATTGACAAAGCCCGCGATACATCAAGATCATGACATCTCAAGAACACGAGAGAGAGAGAGAGAGAGCGTGGGAGAGATTAAACACATAGCTACTGCTACAAACCCTCAGCCCTGAGGGTGGACTACTCCCTCCTCATCGTGGTGGCCGCCAGGATGATGAAGATGGCCACCGATGATGATTTCCCCCTCCAGTAGAGTGCCGAAACGGGGTCTAGATTGGTTTCTCGTGGCTACAGAGCCTTGCGGTGCGGAACTTCTGATCTAGGGTTAACCCGAAGGGTTTTGAATATTTGATGATTTATAGGGTGAAGAGGGGGTGCAGGAGGCCACCAAGGTGGGCACAACCCACCTGGGCGCGCCTGGGCCCCCAGGTGCGCCCTGGTGGGTTGTGCCCCCCTCAAGGCACCCCCAGGTGCTTCTCTGGCCCGCTGGATGTCTTCTGGTCCATAAAAAATCCACAAAAGTTTCGCGGTGTTTGGACTCCGTTTGGTATTGATTTCCTGCTATGTAAAAAACAAGCAAAAAATAGCAACTGACACTGGGCACTGGCTCAATATGTTAGTCCCAAAAAATGATATAAATTTGCTATAAAATGATTGTAAAACATCCGAGAATGATAGTATAATAGCATGAATACTTCATAAATTATAGATACGTTGGAGATGTATTAGCTACTACCACACATTGGGATCCAGGCGCTCCAAGCTCTCTCGACTTATTAACTGCCTTGATCTCTGTCCAGGAGTTGCAACTAGTTTTTGGTATTTGTAGGTAGTGCCATTTTTCTACCAAGTGGCACCCGACAGGGTGGACTTGGGACAGATTAGGCACAGTGGCACGGTGTACCGAGTGGCACCCGGATGGTGGGCCTGGGAACCCTGCTCACATCATTTGGGGCCGTGATGGAAACTTTGGCTGGACTTCCCTTGCGGGTTCAACTTTAGATAGGCGATAAACCTGGATTAGAGTCTTGTGTGGTTAGTCAGGTCGTGGTTGACACCCTCGCCAGGCTTTTGCTTGAAGGTTGCCGAGATACATGATGTGTATATGGTGATAAGTGGTGAGAGCGTGTGTGAAGAAGTACACCCCTGCAGGGTAATGATCTATTCGAATAGCCGCGTCCTCGGATATGGACTACTTGGAGACTTATATGGTACATAGACAACCTGAAGTGGATACTTTAAAATGCTCAAGAGAAGTGTGGGTGCTATGGATGGCCTTCTCGTAGGGAGACGGGATAGAATCTATAGTAGTGTGTTGTTGTGGTGATTAGTGGACTCGTGTGTGCTTTCTCACCTCAAAGAAATTACTCTTAGTCATAGAACAGAATAGCCACTGAGTCAAAGCTGGCTTGCTGCAGCTAAACCCCACATTGCCTTCTTGATACTAATGCATGTATGATAGGATCTGATGTAAGTCTTGCTAAGGACCATCGTACTCACGTTTGCCTAATTATACGATCTTCTACCCTTGGGAGGGTCTTGTAGATAGTCAGGCTTCTCAGCCATTTCATTTGTAGTTGTCTGTACTTAGACATGTTATGATTCTGTTGCTTGTATGCTTTGTATGATGGGTCATGTGACCCTAGTTTGTAATATAATGTTATGTTGGCTCTTCTGAGCCTTTATCTATGTATGAGTTATTGAGTTATGTTGTGATGCCATGTTGTACAACACATACTTGCATGTTATGCGTACATGTAATGTATATTGTTATGTGTGGGATCCGACACCTAGTTGTTTATTCTCGGTTGCCTTCCTTATGGGGAAATGTCTCCTAGTGCTTCCACTGTGCCATGGTAGTTTTCTACTGCTCTGGAACACTTGGGTTGTCCGGCATGTATCCTTGTTTGTTCCTGTGTCTGTCTCCTCGGGGAAATGTCACGCATTGCGCCTTTAAGTCCTTGTAGCTTGCTACGACTTGGGTTCATACATTGATGACCGACACGTTCATTGCTGGGTTACGTATGCCTGCCCCTGTAAGTCTGTGCCACCTTGGGCTTACGACTAGTCATGTCGGCCCGGGTTCTCTCTCATATGGATGCTAGCGACACAATCATATACATGAACCAAAAGGCACAAATGGTGCCGGCCAAAGTAAGGTTGCAGCCGTGGGAATACCGTGCGTGAGGCCCCAAAGTGATATGATGTGTTACATGCTAGACCGGTGTGACTTAGGATCGGGGTCCTGACATTAACCACGACAAATTTAATTCATGGATCACACTGGTGTAGAGACGTGCTAGACAAACGACTTTTACCCCCTATCCGCAATGGAGTTTTAAACCGTCGCTTAGTGAGTGTGTGCGATAGGGGGTCCTTCCCACACGACCCAGAAACCGTCGGGGATAGGCCCTCCGGTCGTACAAACGGGGCAAAATGGGCTCGTGTGCGATTGGGCGAGGCATCAGAGACAATTATACATGCCCAATCATTTTCGTTCATATGTACAACCCACACAGTGAATCCCAGAAAAATGTTTCCATTTGTATGTATATTACAAACAATTTTTTATGTGGAAACGTTTGTGCAAGGTGGCCTAATGCAAACAGTTCTCTGGAAGAAGCCGTGTGTGACTGTTAATTGATCCAACACGCCTACTTTCTAGAAACCGTGTGGGTTGTATGAGTTCATCGCCCACGGTGTTGTCAGAGAAATCGTCTGCTATAGAAAACCCTAATAAGCACGGTAATAAGGCTATTATTGATAATCCATGTAGTAATCAAATTGACATGTCTTATAAAACACACCATATATTTCATATTCGTATAACGGCAACCAGGATTTCATAATCGATTACATCAGATAGCTTCAGCACTCAGTTACACCATATAGGGATATAGATAGACGCCATTAGACAACAGCACCAAGTTTCACATGCAACGTCCAAAAACTTTGGAAAGTAGCACCATACATGGTAAATAGACAGATGAATCTCATCTGGGAAACTACAGAAGTGGAAGACAAATATTGATCCTTCAGTGATGTTGAATGTCCTTGCAACTTTAGGCTAGTGGCTATGGATAATTTCCTGCCCAACCTTCATCCTCTTGAGGAAGACTTCAGTATTGTACCATGGGTGTTGAATGAATACCTTCCTCGCCTCTTGACCATGCAGGTGGTTTGAGAGGTAATCATCGGTGAACTGCTTTGGAAAGTATTGAAAATAAATATAAGCATAAATCGCTGTTATAAATTTTGAAATGGCACAAGGGGGGGGGGGAAACAAGGTAAAAGAGTTAGTACCATCCTATAGTTGACTGATGTCTTCTTCATTGTGCAAACAAAGATCTTGTTGTTATTCGTCGCAAGTTTCTTTATCCTAACAATCTTTCTGGGTTTCTTGACTTGACTGATATTCATGGACATCTCATTTCCCCATATGCAAAATGGGTCGAACAGTGGGTCTAAGCCTCTGACAGCAGGACCTACATGTGCAAGACCATATTGTAAGAAACCTAAAATTAGATTGATTCCAGCAACTGCACAATAATGTGCTATTAGCGAAAGGATCATGTATGGGCAAACCTCGATGGTAAATCGCATTGCCTCCCATTGTTTCCCTGCAACACATATAAGGAAGATCTTGATCAGGTAAACCGAGAGTTGACGTACTATCAGTACAATATATTAATGAAAAATAAATAAATTGCAGATCCAACAGATTAACTCGAGACACATGGAAAAGCCAGTTAACCTAACCAAGCATGCTAAACAACTTGGAAATAGAGCAATTATATATGTTTCTCGTATATTGAGTACAACCAAATTCGATTTATTTCTCAACTGCATAACAATACAAAATTGTACCCACAACAAATGAAAATCAAATTGCAGAATTGAACCAAACATTTAACTGGACAGCAGGACAAATGAACCAAAACAGTTAACTGAGCACGACATTGCAGAATAGAACATACACTAGAAGATAAGACACTTAATGAAACCAAGAATGCTTGAGAACTACTATGAAATGTAGCAATTGTTGGACCAAACTGTTAACCGAACATTACATTTCAGAATATCAGATTGCATATTAACATTACAAAGAACAAATCACTAGAAGGCACTGGCAGTGGCCTCGAGAAAACAGCATGAACTGTATTTTAAAGTAGACAACCGCGTGGCGGTATCGACTGATACGTCCCCAACGTATCTATAATTTTTTATTGTTCCATCTGTTTTATTATCAATCTTGGATCTTTTTTATATCATTTTTTGGTACTAATTTATTGACATAGTGCCAAGTGCTAGTTGCTGTTTTTTCCATGTTTTTACATCGCAGGAAATCAATATCAGACGGAGTCCAAATGCAACGAAACTTCACGGTGATTTTTTATGGACCAAAAGAAAGAAGTTGGGCCCTGGTTGCACCTGGGGGAGTCCCGAGGAGGGGACAACCCACCAGGGCGCGCCAGGAGGCCCATGCGCGCCCTGGTGGGTTGTGCCCACCTCGGGTGCCCCCGGACCGCCTCTTTGCTCTATAAATACCCCAAAAATCGCGGAACCCTAGAAGAGTCGACGAAATATTCATCCAGTCGCCGCAGAGTCCAGAACCACCAGATCCAATCTAGACACCATCTCGAATGGGGTTCACCACCTCCATTGATGCCTCTCCAATGATGCGTGAGTAGTTCTTTGTAGACCTTCGGGTCCGTAGTTAGTAGCTAGATGGCTTCCTCTCTCTCTCGCTGAATTCTCAATACAACGGTCTCCTGGAGATCCATATGATGTAACTCTTTTGCGGTGTGTTTGTTCGGATCTGATGAACTTTGAGTTTATGATCAGTCATATCTTTTTATGTCCATGATAGTTATTTGAGTTTCTTTGATCTCTTATAGCCTCGTATTTCTTCTCTGATATTTGGGTTTTTTTTGGCCAACTTGATCTATTTATCTTACAATGGGAAGAGGTGCCCGATAGTGGGTTCGATCTTACGATGCTTGATCCCAGTGACAGAAAGGGAACCGACACGTATGTATCGTTGCTACTAAGGATAAAAAATGGGATCTATATCTAACGCAATAGACAAACGGATCTTGTCTACATCATGTCATCATTCTTATTGCATTACTCCGTTTTTCCATGAACTTAATACACTAGATGCATGCTGGATAGCGGTCGATGTGTGGAGTAAGAGTAGTAGATGCAGGCAGGAGTCGGTCTACTAATCTTGGACGTGATGCCTATGAAATGGTCATTGCCTGGATATCATCATAATTATTTGAGGTTCTATCAATTGCCCAACAGTAATTTGTTTACCCACGTTTCCTATTTTCCTCGAGAGAAGCCACTAGTGAAACCTACGGTCCCCCGGGTCTTCTTTCTCATCTATTTTCCTTGCGATCTATTTTTCCTTTGCATTTTTATTCAGATCTATTAAACCAAAAATACAAAAATACTTTGCAGCACTTTATTTATTTTGGATCTATTATTTCAATCTACTACAATTTTCTGGCATCGTTACCCGGAAGGGATTGACAACCCCTTTAACACGTCGGGTTGCGAGGTGTTGTTATTTGTGTGCAGGTGTTGTTTACGTTGTGTTGCTTGGTTATCCTACTGGTTCGATAACCTTGGTTTCTTCACTGAGGGAAATACCTACCTTCGTTGTGCTACATCATCCCTTCCTCTTTGGGGAAATACCGACGTAGTCCTAGCAGACACGAGCTTTTCTGGCGCTACTGTCAGAGAGCGATCAAAAGGAATTTCTTGCGCCGTTGCCGGGGAGGATCTTCAACATAACCAGGTTCCTAATCACTAGTCTCATCTCCTCACAATTTAAATTATTTGCCATTTGCCTCTCGTTTTCCTCTCCCCCACTTCACAAAAATTTGCCGTTTTATTCGCCTTTCTTTTTCCGTTCGTCATTTTCTCCTCAGATCTATTCCTTGCTTGCAATCATGAGTGATTTCGGTATGGCACCAACAGATGATGACCTGACTCCTAAGATTGGACGTACAGGCAATCTGGATGCTAAAACTTTTATCTTGGGGCAAGGGAACGTTATGGGAAAAGAACGTATCCAAGAATTCATCAATTGTGTGGGAAATCTGATTCTTAATGATGCTCCTATCATTAAAACTACTATATCTTATGCGGATGCTATTTCAGCACTAGTTCTGAAACTTGAAACTAAATTTATCCGCACTCATCCTACTTTGCAAAGATTTTTTTTTTTGAGCTTCTCGAAATAAAGAATCCTAGAGCCAAAAAGTTGGCCACTCTCGTTCTTATGAACGAGTTTGACTACATAATTCGGGAAGCTAGGGAAATCTTTGACTTTTATGGTATGAATCGTGAAAAACCCGTGATAGATGAAATTCTTTAGAATAGTGACTATGCACTAAGGCATTTGCTTGGGGATAATAAGATCTTTGATGAGAATCTTAAAAAGGAGGTCCCCGTTCTAGAAATAATCCAACAAGTTTTTAATAATGTTAATCAACACTATTCTTGGATTGTTGCGGGAAATCAAAGGGGTAATGGCGAAAACTAACTAAGGAATGCTAAAGTTTATATGGATAATATGCTTTATGTTCTGTTTACAAAACCTCCTGATAAAAATACCCCCAAGAAAATTAAGAAGAAGGATGACAAAACTTAGATCCTTGCCTTACGCCTAGCTAAGAGCGTAAAACTATAGCGCTTGTTGGGAGGCAACCCAATGAATAAAATTTATTTTTGCTTTTTTGCTTTCTGTTCTTGAGTGTTAGCACAATTATGCTACTGTTATGATTGAGTTTTTTGTGTTTTAATTAGTGTTTGTGCCAAGTAAAGCCTTTAGGATCTTCTTGGGTGATAGTTGTTTGATCTTGCTGAAAAAGACAGAAACTTTGCACTCACGAAAATAATTTTCATAAATCACAGAAAAGAGCTTTTGCCCTGATTCTTTTTGCAAAAGATTAATATACAAATTACCCTGTTCTTCCTAATTTGGTAGAATTTTTGGAGTTCCAGAAGTGTTCGCAAAAGTCATATTACTACAAACTGTTCTGTTTTGCCAGATTCTGTTTTCCTTGTGCTGTGTGCTTATTTTGATGGCTCTTTGGTTTTCTTTGATGAGTTTTTGCCATATAAAAGTTGGAATACAGTAGATATAATACAAAAACAAAATAAGAATTGGTTTGATACAGCACTTATAGTAGTGATTTATTTTTCTTTTAACTAACTGATTTCACGAAGGTTTTGTTGAGTTTTGTGTGATTGAAGTTTTTAAGTTTTGGGTTATCTTACGTTGGATCAAGGAAGGATGTAAGAGCCTAAGCTTGGGGATGCCCCAGCATCCCAAGATATTATCCAAAAATGAGCAACCAACTAAGCTTGGGGATGCCCCCGAGTGGCATCCCCGCTTTCTTCCAACAACTATCGGTATTTTACTCGAGGCTATATTTTTATTCGTCAAATGGTATGTGTTTTGCTTGGAGCGTCTTGTATGATATGAGTCTTTGCTTGTTTTATTTTGTGTTTTAAGTCATCAATCCTTGCTGTACACACCTATTTGAGAGAGCCAAAATTATATCATGGTTTGTTAGAATTGCTCTCTATGCTTCACTTAAATCTTTTATGAGCTAGGACTTGCTCTAGTGCTTCACTTATATCTTTTTGAGCACGGTGTGCTTTGTTATTTTTTAAGAAATACTCTCTTGCTTCACTTAGATTTATTTGAGAGTTAGTAAAATTTTGAAGAAATTCTCTCTTGCTTCAATTAAATTATTTTGAGAGAAAGAAAAAAAATTTATGCTCATGATCTTCACTTATATTTGTTTGAGCTTATGAAAAAGTAACACATGAAAATTAGCCCCAAAGTGATAAATATCCAAGAGGGATAAAGAAAAAGAAAATAAAAATGTCATGAAGATCATTGGACAAAATAAACTTGATTCTTAGTAATAGTTTTGAGATATGATGATGTGATATGTGAGTTATGTTGATGAGTAATTGTGTCCTAGTAAGAATATTGGTGTTAAGGTTTGTGATTCCCTATGCATGCACGAAAGTCAATAATCATGCAATGAAAATTATATCCTACTTGTGGTGCATTATTCGGTGTTAATTATGCTTAATGCTTGCTTATGAGATTATTCGTTTCTTGGTTGGTCGCTTCTCAATCTTTTTGCTAGCCTTCACTTTGCACTAAGTATGATCTCTACTTGTGCATCCAAAATCCTTTAAACCAGTTTTGCCACATGAGTCCACTATATCTACCTATATGCGGCATTCTTTTGCCGTTCTAAGCAAATTTGCATGTGCCATCTCTAATTTTCAAAATAAACTTCTCTTTTGTGTGTTTGTTTCGCTCGCGGAACGGTAACGGGTGGCTAATGTTTTCCATGCTGGATGTGTTATTCTCAAGATGAGTGTTTATTCACTTGTCATTGCACGAGAGTAAGGCAAAGGTTTTAGGGATGCCCAGTCCCGAAATGCAAAAATGAATTTACTTTATGTTGTCAAATAATAAATTCCTTGGAAAGTGTTGGTATGGAGGGCACCCGTGGATACGGCTAGCCATGGAAAGTGAAAGAATGGTGGAAAAAGGAATAAACTTTATTTTCTATTTGGGAACCGCCTATGGCATATCTAGCATGGAAAGTGTTCGGAACTCTGAGTCGTTTTCGTTGGTGGGATGGATACACCTCCCAAAATTTTTTTATCCCTAATTTTTTCGCTTTGAGCTATGGCACCTCTACAAATCCCTACTTCCTTTTGCGAAGTGCCTTTCTTTTACTTTATGCAATTTTTATTTTTGAGTCTCCATCTTCTCTTACAAAAGCACCAACTAAGAGGCAATATGATCATGCTTAAGTATTGGGTATAGCTAATATTCGAGTGTGTTTCATGAATGGATCAATGTTTGGCCATGATGGGCTAGGGATAACTTATTTTAGCATTGATATTTTGAGGGACATGGTTGCTTGTTGATATGCTTGAGTATCTAAATTATTATGTCAAAACTAGACTATTGCTTTGAATCACATAAAAGTCCAATTGTCCATGCTATAAAGAAAATAATATGATATTACATGATAAACAGCACTCCACATCAAAAATTCTGTTTTTATCACTTACCTACTCGAGGACGAGCAGGAGTTAAGCTTGGGGATGCTGATATGTCTCCAACGTATCTATAATTTTTGATTGTTCCATGTTGTTTCATTATCAATCTTGGATATTTTATAATCATTTTATAGTCATTTTATATCATTTTTTGTACTAACCTATTGACATAGTGCCAAGTGTCAGTTGCTATTTTTCCCATGTTTTTTACATCGCAGGAAATCAGTATCAGACGGAGTTCAAATGCAACGAAACTACATGATGATTTTTTATGGACCAAAAATAAGAAGTTGGGCCCTGGTTGCACCTGGGGGGAGTTTCGAGGAGGGGACAACCCACCAGGGCATGCCAGGAGGCCCAGGCGCGCCCTGGTGGGTTGTGCCCACCTCGGGTGCTCCCGGACCGCCTCTTTGCTCTATAAATACCCCAAAAATCCCAGAACCCTAGAAGAGTCGACGAAATATTCATCCAGCCGCTGCAGAGTCCAGAACCACCAAATCCAATCTAGACACCATCTCGGATGGGGTTCACCACCTCCATTGGTGCCTCTCCAATGATGCGTGAGTAGTTCTTTGTAGACCTTCTAGTCCGTAGTTAGTAGCTAGATGGCTTCCTCTCTGTCGCTGAATTCTCAATACAATGGTCTCTTGGAGATCCATATTATGTAACTCTTTTGCGGTGTGTTTGTTGGGATCTGATGAACTTTGAGTTTATGATCAGTCATATCGTTTTATATCCATGAAAGTTATTTGAGTTTCTTTGATCTCTTATATGCATGATCTCCTATAGCCTCGTATTTCTTCTCCGATATTTGGGTTTTGTTTGGCCAACTTGATCTATTTACCTTGCAATGGGAAGAGGTGCTCGGTAGTGGGTTCGATCTTACGGTGCTTGATCCCAGTGACAGAAAGGGAACTGACACGTATGTATTGTTGCTACTAAGGATAAAAAGATGGGATCTATATCTAACGCAATAGATAAACGGATCTTGTCTACATCATGTCATCGTTCTTATTGCATTACTCCGTTTTTCATGAACTTAATACACTAGATGCATGCTGGATACCGGTCGATGTGTGGAGTAAGAGTAGTAGATGCAGGCAGGAGTGGGTCTACTGATCTTGGATGTGATGCCTATGTAATGATCATTGCCTGGATATCGTCATAATTATTTGAGGTTCTATCAATTTCCCAACAGTAATTTGTTTACCCATCGTTTGTATTTTCCTCGAGAGAAGCCACTAGTGAAACCTACGGCCCCCGGGTCTTCTTTCTCATATATTTGCCTTGCGATCTATTTTTCCTTTGCATTTTTATTCAGATCTATTAAACCAAAAATACAAAAATACATTGCTGCACTTTATTTATTTTGCGATCTATTATTTCAATCTACTACAATTTTCTAGCATCGTTACCCGAAAGGGATTGACAACCCCTTTAACACGTCGGGTTGCGAGGTGTTGTTATTTGTGTGCAGGTGATGTTTACGTTGTGTTGCTTGGTTCTCCTACTGGTTCGATAACCTTGGTTTCTTCACTGTGGGAAATACCTATCTTCGATGTGCTACATCATCCCTTTCTCTTTGGGGAAATACCGACGTAGTCCTAGCAGACAGGAGCTTTTCTGGCGCTATAGTCAGATAGCGATCATCGACGGTGGCCTCGAAGACGAGGTGGTTCTCCAAGATCTGGCGGTCGGCATGCATGGAAGCCATCGCTACCTCATCCGCGCGTGCGGCCATGATTTGCTTCTCTGCTGCCAGATGCTACTAAGCTCCATGCTATACTGCACGCAAAAGGGTTGTGGGCGGCGCTTAATTGGAGGACGGGATAGTGATTTGGTCAGAAGGTGTATCATGCCGTCGGTTGGGGCATGTGAATGGGGAAGGAGTAGGATGGTGTGTGTGGGGTGTGAATTACCTTACCATATCTACGAGGCCGCACAGCAAGAAGAAGGGTCTCCGGCGAGGAGGTGGCACAACAAGAAGAAGGGTCGCTGGCGAGGAGGCGGCGCTGCAAGAAGAAGAGTCACCGGCGAGGAGGCGGCGCTGCCAGTAAACACAAGTGAAGGGTTGAACTTGGAAAACAAGGAGGAACAGTGGAAATGTAGCTTTTGGTGGGGGGCGGGGAAATAGATATTTCCGCGGTGGCAGAATTTTTTTCGCTCGGTGACGCGAGAAACTGGCGCGCAAGTGTGGTTCAAGCACAGGCGGTGGACTATAGACGATGAAGCTTCTTGCGTAAGCTAGACAAGATGGTGCGCCAAGATACTTTATATCGCATTCCACACAATTCTTGCTAGTAAATTGTTTGTGGTATACCTGATTTTTTCGTTCTGTTTTGAAAGACAAAATGGTGTTACGGAGGGAAAGGATGGTGTTTGAATTGCTAGAACATTTATCTGCAATGAACATGCAACTATATGAGTGTCGTGTTAAATTATTCCCAGTTAGTTTGGCCTTTTTTATGCATTAATTCAGTTTCTAGGCATTTAATGTGCATAATTCAAATTTTAACTGCAAGCACATGCTCCAGTGCACCAAAGTTTGTTGAAAAATCACATGTGTGTCTTTGGGTGAATTTATAGGTCCCTTTCAAGAAATGGGAATGAAATTCAAACTTCTCAGCGTCGTGGCTCGGCCGGAAACATTGAGAAACTTCGTTTTTAAATTCCTGTAAATCCAAAACTTGTCTGGAAATCATGAAACTTGGCTTGGTGTCATGTCATGGGACCAACATGTTGTGGTAATTTTTTTGGCCGAATTGGGACAAGTTTTGGTATAAACTTTTTGCAAACCGGAGCTTGTCTCAAGAAGGCTCGTGGTTCCGAGAGGGAACGTGTCACCATTGTGTGCGAAACAACATACGCTGCCCCCCCCCCTCTTGATTTTTTATAGAGCCAACATAAAGCTATATGAGTGTCATGTTAAAATTTGGAATTATATCGATTTCGTTTTGCCTTTTTATACATTAATTGAGATTCTGGGCATTTAATGTGCATAATTCAAATTTGAACTACAAGCACATGCTCTAGTGCACCAAAGTTGGTTGAAAAATCACATGTGTGTCTTTGGGTGAATTCGTAAGTCCCATGCAAGAAATGGGAATGAAATTCAAACATCTGGGCGTCGTGGCTCGGCCGGAAACATTGAGAAACTTGGTTTTAAATTCCCGTAAATCCAAAACACGCATGAAAATCATGAAACTTGGCATGGTGTCATGTCATGGCACCAACATGATGTGGTAAATTTTTTGGCCGAACTGGGACAAGTTTTGGTGTAAGCTTCTTGCAA
The DNA here is from genome assembly GCF_018294505.1 of Triticum aestivum. NCBI lineage: Eukaryota > Viridiplantae > Streptophyta > Magnoliopsida > Poales > Poaceae > Triticum > Triticum aestivum. The sequence continues at coordinate 126,269,339 of NC_057811.1, read as the reverse complement.
ACCGGAGCTTCTCTCAAGAAGGCTCGTGGTTCCAAGAGGGAACGTGTCACCTTTGTGTGCGAAACGACATACGCTGGCCCCCCCTCTTGATTTTTTTACAGAGCCAACATAGAACTATATGAGTGTCGTGTTAAAATTTGGAATTATTCCAGGTTCGTTTGGCCTTTTTATAAATTAATTGAGCTTCTGGATATTTAATGTGCATAATTCAAATTTGAACTACAAGCACATGCTCCAGTGCATCAAAGTTGGTTGAAAAATCACATGTGTGTCCTTGGGTGAATTTCTAGGTCCCATGCAAGAAATGGGAATGAAATTCAAATATCTGGGCGTCGTGGCTCGGCCGAAAACATTGAGAAACTTGGTTTTTATATTCTTGTAAATCCAAAACACGCATGAAAATCATGAAACTTGGCATGGTGTCATGACATGTCATCAACATGTTGTGGTAATTTTTTGGCCAAATCGGGACAGGCTTTGGTATAAGCTTCTTGCAAACCGGAGCTTCTCTCAAGAAGGCTCGTGGTTCCGAGAAGAAATGTGTCACCTTCGTGTGCGAGACGACATACGCTGCCTTTTCCCGCCTTGATTTTTTTACAGAGGTAACATTGACCAATAGGAGTTTCGTGCTTTGGAATTATTCCAGGTTCGTTTGGCCTTTTTATACATTAATTCAGTTTCTGGGCATTTAATGCGCATAATTCAAATTTGAACTACAAGCACATGCTCCAGTGCGCCAAAGTTGGTTACAAAATCATTTATGTGTACTTGGGTGAATTTCTAGGTCCCATGCGAGAAATGGGAATGGAATTCAAACATTTGGGCATCGTGGCTCGGCCAAAAACATCGAGAAACTTGGTCCTGAAAATCATGAAACTTGACATGGTGTCATGACATGAGACCAACATGGTGTGGTAATTCTTTGTCTGATTTGCAAAGGCACACACATTAACAACCAACAAAGTCATTTTGGAACAAGTGATGTCACATTACAATCGAAAACACATGTATTATTGAAACCTACTTACCCTTGACGTGTCACCACGCGTCCTTTTTTTATTGGCTAGGAGGCACCGTGCGAGGTAGCTATGTGAGTACGGGAGGCGTGCGATCAGACCCCTGCTCGTCCTTATCGGGAGGAGACCACTTTGACCTCCATCCGCCGCCCACCTCTCTCCCAATGTCCCCATTAATGGCGCCCGAGCCCCTGTTTTATGGCGTGGCTATGTCTCACTCGACTGAGAATTAAGAAGAACAAAGAAAATTTGAAAAGAAAATATTGCACGGATATTCATGTAAGATCTGACGGACATATATAGCATTGACTGCGACTTATAGCAAGACTGATATAAATATATAAGGACGATGACAGTGGATAATAATTGTCTTACATATTTAGGAAGATAATTAAAAATGCCACATGCGGCAACGCCCGAAATACACAAGGGCAAAAGAAGAAGGAATTCGCAGACAACGATCTGGCTCGCTGATCTCTACTTTCTTGATGCGTTGCTGCAGGCCGCGGAGACTAGTTCTCGGGGCGAGCGGTGATGAACTCTTTCGTGTCCTCGATACCCTGCTTGAGAGCATCCACAGATTTCTCCACCAGCCTTTCGCGCTCGATGTGGAGCATGGCATTCTCATCCATAAGTTTCTTGATGATGACGCCCATCCTCTTCAACAAGGTAGTGGTCTCCTCGTGCTGCTTCGTCCTTCCGGCGATCTTCGCCCTCAGCAGGTCACGCTCGATGCGGAGCTTCGCCTTGTCCTCCCCTAATCCCCGGATGACGCTGGTAGCATTTTCAAACAAGGCATGCATCTTGTCCTGCAGCTTCATCCAGCCGGAGATCTGATCCATCAGGTCATCGAGCATAGAGCGCACGTGCCTGTGAGAGTCCTCGTCTGCCCACGAGACATTTTCCCAAGCCACCGCGGCGCTGGAGAACCTCTCTGCTGCATTCGCAGCGCGGTGGGACATCTCCGCTGCTTCCGCAGCACGACCGGACCAGTCTGCTGCATCGACGGCACGGCGAGACTTCTGTGCTACTTCGGTGGCGGGGCGGGACCTCTGTGCTGCTACGGCGGCGTGTCAGGACATGTCGGCTGCTTTCGCGGCGAGGCGGTATATCTCTCGTGCTTCCGCTTCCATGCTCGCCTCTCCCTGGTAGTAATCTCTCGACCCAGAACTCATGCGGGCCATGGTAGACGCAAGGGAATGACGATGAAAGACTTGTTTGTTTTTGTGGATGAAGAGTTGAGGAGGAATGTGCAGTCATCTTGGAGGAGGTAGTATTTATAACTGAGTACTAATATGCTCCTAAGTGGGAAACCGTTTAGATTTTGATCGGTGTGAACAGGTTTACAATTAAATATAGCGTGGTAGTAATTTGGAATGTGACGGGACACAAGCTCAAAATTTATTGACGGTTCTAGTTTTGAAGTGCGGCACTATTCCCGGATGACATAACGTGGGCACGCGTTCTCGGCCGCATACGTGGTGTTTGCACCACAAGGTGCACCGAAATTGGCGATGCCAACACACGTCTTGTTCCATCAACCGTGTGCGCTCGTTATTACCATCAGGCACGCTTCTTTTAATTAGAATGTATGCCCGTCTAGCGGACACACCTTGATCTGTCTAACTGTTTCTATTTGTTGTGGCTAATCGCAAATAGTTCATCCGTGTGAAGTGTATGTCGTCAATCGCAGACATCTTGATCTAGATGACCGTTTCTGTTGTGTTGCGTAATCGCATACAGTTCATCCGAGTGAACTGTATGTCGTCAATCGCACACACACCTTGATCTACCCGACCGTTTCTGTTGTGTTGCCTAATCACAAATAGTTCATCCGGGTGAACGGTATGCCGTATATCACACACATCTTCATCTGGCTGCCCATTTCTGTTATTAAGCTCATCGCAAACAGTTCATTTGAGTGAACTGTACGACACGCATCACACACGCAATTATAATCTGAAACGTGTTTGTTGTCTCTGCCATCAAAAATGTTTGTATCTTTTTTGATGTTTTATTACATCACCGTTTCTAATTAATGCATCACACATAGTTTCGTCGAAGGGTCTTTGATTGTATTGTCGCGTTAGCAACATCCTGTAGTAGAGTCATGGCAATTTTTAGTAATCTATCATGGCTTAGTTTATAGATCATGGCAATTTTGGTTTATAGATCTTGAAATTTTTTGTATTTTGACCATGGCAATTCTAGTATTTTGACCATCAAAATTATTTTTTGTATGAACCATGGCAAATTTTAGTGCATGTATCATGGCAAATTTAAGTAATTCGCCATAGCAATTTTAGTTTCTAGTTCATGGCAAATTTGAGTCATTGACTATGCATTTTTAAATTAATTGACGATGGATTTCTTTTAATTATGAACCATGTCAGAATTATTTCATGAATCATCACAAATTTTAGTAATTCTCCATGGCAAGTTTAGTTTCTTAATTCCCTTTTTTATAACATGTCAAAATTTACTTTAAACATAGAATAAAAATATTTGGAAAATATCATGGCAACTTCAGTGTAAACACCATGGTAATTTATTTGCAATAGACATGACAACTTTTGACAGCCAAAAAATATCATCGAAACATATCGATATCGGATCTAGTTTCGAAGTCCTCGCCACGACGGATTTAATGGTCAAAACGGATTGTCAATCAGATTTTTCATTTAAGGGATTAAACATGTTCAAGTTTAAAAAAAACAAAAGATTTCCGCTGACATCATCTGTTTTTGTTCCTTTTTGAACGCATGTACGAAAAAACAAAAAAGCTGACATATCACAATGGGTGGCTAGAAGAGCGTTTGACCGGACCTCCTTCAGCCCACACGTGTGGGCGGAATTGCTTCGTGCCACACATGTGACACTTATGAGGGTCCTTTTTATTTGAGAGAATTCCACTAAGTCCATCTTCCGGACGAACGACCCATGCGTCGTCCAACGGGCGAATCGGGTGGCAGAATCATCACCGCCATTCTAGCCCATCCTTCGTAGGTTCTCCCCCTTGCCGCCGCCAGGGCAAAGTCTCTTACGATGGTCGGTGCCAGCAGGAGCTCCTCCGCACACGTGTGTTCCTCTGTTGATTGGATCTCGCCGCCTGTGCGCGGCTCGCACCGCCGCTGGCCTGGCTGAGCCTCCTCCCCACATCTCTTCCTCATGATAGGAGGATTCCAACCTTGACATCCAGCGCCGTGGATGTGGTCCCTATCGCTAGTGTGGTTAGCTACTACCTTGCCAGATCTGGGCGGCCACGGACCAGGGCAATAGTGGTGGCTGGGGGCTTAGGTGTGATAGAGCACAGAGGCTCCATGGTTGTGTTGCGGTGGCCGCGTTTGCGTGAATGTCGGTCGGTACTGGTTCATTTGCCGAATCTAGTTTCTCCATCTCTGGCGGTTGTGGTGGCAACAATGACCACTCTGGACTGCGGCGGCGGCCTTGCTGTGGCCACGGAAAGATCGTCGTGAGGGTTCCTACTTTCCAAATCTGATGGTTTTCTTTGGCAATGTGGTACAATCTACAGAGGAGGGCTAGACATAGAGGGCATAGCTATGTAGGGGAGGCTGTCTATTTTGTAGTCCAGCGCATGTAGTTGTTGGGATCACGGGAAAGTGGTGGCAATAACACATGATTGACTTTCAACGAGCTCCGGGTGAAAACCTAGGTCTGGGCCAAGTTGGTTATACCTAGAAATGACAATGTTTTTGCACCTTTAGCTTGTTGAAGGCATTGCTCAGATATGATCGGACTAGTTCTTCATGGTGAAAGCCTAGAATCTGGCTATTGGCGGATGGATCCAGCACATGTAGTTGTTGGGATCGCAGGAAAGTAGTGGCAATAACACATGATTGACTTCGACGAGCTCCGGGTGAAAACCTAGGTCTGACCCAAGTTGGTTATACCTTGCAATGATAATGTTTTTCGTCCTTACCTTGTTGAAGGCATTGCTCAGATATACTTGGACTAGTTCTTCATGGCGAAAGCCTAGAGTTTGCCATTGGCGGATGGATCTGGAGGATGATGCTTGAGCGTCACAACTTCCTTGAAGGTGTTGCTATTCAAGAAGCTAATTGTCCTTGTGATGTCATGAGATGATTGGTGCGAATATGGCCATAGTAGTTTGTCGATCACGGATTTGACCATTTTGCTTCTTTTTTCCTTTTCCCCGCTTAGACATATCTTCGGTCTTTTATGACGTTGCTATTTGCTTGCGGGTATTTGGGGGTGTGTGTGTGTGCGCGCATTCGTTGTGTGCATCCTACCTACAGGTCAGGTATGTGCTCATTATATTTGTATCCTCTCAATTATTCTCTTAATGCTTTCTTTTGAGTCAATACAATCCATCCTTTGTCGAAAAAAAGAGTATATGAGCTTGAGCTCATCTACAGATTATCACAACTGATGTCACAAACTCACAACTAAGCGTGTGCATAAAAACTGAAGACCAAAGACCCCATAAAAACTGAGACTGAACCCATATAGACCGGACTAAAATCATTCGTCAAAAACTGGAGGATCTTTCCTGGATGACCAAATTACCTAGATAAACCAAATTGGCACAATTCTATGGATGTTTATGACACAATTAGCACAATCCTCAGTCTTCTCTCTAGATGTTTATGGCACCATTCTGATTGAATACACCTACTATTTATACATGTTGTCTGCTGAATTTTAGTTGCATACATCTGTTACATGTACATGTTGTCTAAATTATGCTTGCATACACATATGTAATGTTATGTACATGAATCTAAGTTTTATGCTTGCATTACATGTAATGTAATGTACAAACCCGTGGACTTCTGAGCTCCGCTCCACGCCCCGCCCCGCTCCCTGCGCCGACGGCCACTCCGGCCGCGGTGGCCACCTCCCTCCGTCTCTGGCCGCTCGGCCAGGGGTGCCACCTCTCCGGCTCCCATGGGTCGTGCCCGCTCCGTGCGCTTGGGTGGGTCCGCACGCTCCAGCTCGGAAGGGAGTGATGGATGGGGCAGGCCTGCATCCGTCCCCGATCCGCCTCTGACCTACAGTCCGTCGGTGGATCTGGTCTCTCCACCGCCCCCCGGCCCGCCTCCTGGTTCTCCGCCACGCATCCTGCTCCGGGGGGAGTGCTCCAAGCCTAGCGCCACCCTCCACCCCCCGGATCTTGCTAGAGATCGCCAAATCGAGCAGCCACGCCACAATTCCGTCGTAGTTTGCCCTTCCCCCCGCGCCGACCATTCCTCTTCGGGCCATGCTGATGAATGGACCGAAGTCCAATCCCGCAGCGCTCGCTGGGCCAGCAAGCGAGCCCATGCCTCCCCCGGCCGCTCGCGATGGCGTCATGGCCAACGGCCCCCATTCAATGTTGCCGCTGGGCGGGAGGCCTTCTTAAAGCACGTCAAGGGCCTCTGCTTCCGGTGTCTGAGCTCCGAGCACTGTCGGGTAGACTTTAGAGATCCAATCCACTGCATCCGGTGCAAGTTGCCCGGTCACATCTCTATAAAACATGATTACTACAGTAGCTTAATCATGTAAACACACAAAAATAGTAAGGGTAAATATTGGGTTGTCTCCCAACAAGCGCTTTTCTTTAATTCCTTTTAGCTAGGCATGATGATTTCAATGATGCTCACATAAAAGAAAAGAATTGAAACATAAAAGAGCATCATGAAGAATATGACTAGCACATTTAATCTAACCCACTTCCTATGCCTAGGGATTTTGTGAGCACACAATTTATAGGAACAAGGATCAACTAGCATAGGAAGGCAAAACAAGTATAACTTCAAAGCCTTAAGCACATAGAGAGGAAACTTGATATTATTGCCACTCCTACAAGCATATATTCCTTCCTCATAATAATTTTCAGTAGCATCATGAATGAATTCAACAATATAACCATCACATAAAGCATTCTTTTCATGATCTACAAGCATAGAAATTTTTCTACTCTCCACATAAGCAAAAATCTTCTCATTCGGAATACTGGGATCACTAATTCCTAAAGTTGACACTCTTCCAAACATGCTTTAGATGATAGTATTATTCATACTCCAAAAGATATAAGTGAAGTTCATGGAGCATTCTACAATTAATATAGACTAACCAATATCCAAGCTCAAAATATATAAGTGAAGCACACGAAGCATTCTATAAAACCATACTCAAAAGATTTAAGTGAAGCACAAAGAGCATTCTATAAGGTCATACTCAAAAGATATAAGTGAAGCACATGAATCATTCTATAAATCGATGAAGGGACATCTCATAATAGCATGGTTCTTAAAGAAAAATAAAAACACAAAGGACACAAATCATGTGAACAAAACAAAAACCAAGGTATACCGATAATTGTTGAAGAAGAAAGATGGGATGCCAACCGGGGCATCCCCAAGCTTAGATGCTTGAGTATCCTTGGAATATTTACTTGGGGTGCCTTGGGCATCCCCAAGCTTGAACTCCTGCCTCTCTTTATTCTTCTCACATCGGTAACTCCTCGTTCTTCGAACACTTCATCCACAAAAACTTAACAAAAACTTTGTGAGATCCGTTAGTATACTAAAGCAAATGACTACCTTTAGGTATTGTTGCAAACTCATTCATATTTCATATTAGCACTTTATCTACTGTATTCCAACTTCACCATGGTTCATACCCCCCGATACTACCCATAGATTCATCAAAATAAGCAAACAACACACGAAAAACAGAATCTGTCAAAAACAGGACAGTCCGAAGTAATCTGGAAGTATAGTATACTTCTGTAACTCCAAAAATTCTAACAAAAATATGAAAATTTAAACAATTTGTACAAAAGTAATGTGCAAAAAGTTTCTGACCCATTTCACTTTCCAGTAAAAAATGTAAATTCAAGCTTCTGTTTTTGTACTGCACATACTAAACAAGCAATCTAATCGTCCTAAAACCAAAGCTTGGCACATTACTTTTATAATACAATGGATATATACAAGGGGATAATTATTTTCAGAGAAGCTTCCATGAATTTTTTTACATTGTTTCCATGAGCATGAACACAAGTGCTCAAGGTCGACCCTCACTTCTTCAATGCATAATCTTCCAATCACTTCTCTTATTGAAAAAACTTTTTAGGCATGAGAGGCAAGTAATTTTCTTGTATTTTCATTCTTTTAAATTTATTTTGTATATTTCACCCACAACTAAACAGAAACAAAAAGGTAAAACAAAATCTACTTAGTGAAGAAAGCAAACAAGCACACACGAGAATATCAACCCCACGCTATTGCTACCCGGCAACGGCGCCAAAAAAGAGCTTGATAATCCCCAAGTGCAGGGAATCATCGTAGCAATTCCCAAAGGTGGAAGTGATAAGTATGGAGTGTCGAACCCACAAGGAGCTAGAGGTAAGATCAATATTCTCTCAAGTCCTGTCTGCCACTGATACGACTCTACGTACACCGAACGTTTGCTTCCAACTAGAAACGAGAAATAAAACTACGTTGTGGGTATGAAGAGGATAACTTTGCATGGTATCAGAGAGCTAAAATATAAAAGTAGGTGCTGTTATCATAAAGTTAGAATATATTACTAAATATTATAAATAGCGAGTGTGGAATAATGATGGATCGGTGTGCGGAATTGTCCTAGGCAATTGTTAACAAGACCGGTAATCACTATTGCAATTTCATATGAGGGAGAGGCATAAGCTAACATACTTCCTCTTCTTGGATCATATGCACTTATGATTGGAACTCTAGCAAGCATCCGCAACTACTAAAGATCATTAAGGTAAAACCCAACCATAGCATTAAAGCATCAAGTCCCCTTTATCCCATACGCAACAACCCCCTTACTCGGGTTTATGCTTCTGTCACTCAAGCAACCCACTATAAGCGAATCATGAACGTATTGCAATACCCTACAGCGGGAATCCCTCATGCTTGCGCGACATGGAGGGCACAATAGGACATCACCAAAATAAAACATACAACTCATACCAATCTAGATCATCAATCAACCCAAAGACAAAGGATATCTACTCAAAACATCATAGGATGGCAACACATCATTGGATCATAATATGTGGCATAAAGCACCATGTTCAAGTAGGGATTACAGCGGGGTGCGGGAGAGTGGACCGCGTAAAAGAGACGAGGATGGTGATGTTGATGAAGCCGATCACCGCGGCGATGATTCCCCTCCCGATGGCACTCCGGCGCCACCGAGAGAGAGGAGGAGATGTTCTCCCCCTTGTGCTTCCTCCTCCATGGCCTCCCCCCTGGATGGGGAGAGGTTCTCCCTCTGGTCCTTGGCCTTCATGGCGATGATGGCCCCTCCGGGATCCTCCTCCATGGCCTCCGGTGATGATGGCCCCCTTCGGCAGGGTGCCAGAGAGGGCCTAGATTGATTTCTCGTGGCTACAGAGGCTTGCGGCGGCGGAACTTCCTATCTAGGTTATTTTCTGGAGGTTTGGGCATTTCTAGGAGAGGTTGGCATCGAGAACAAGTCAGGGGGCCCCAAGGGAAGTCCACGAGGCACAGGGGCGCGCCCAGGGGGTGGGCGCGCCCCCCACCCTCATGGGGCCCATGGGACTCCCCTCCGGTAGATTTTTGTTCCAGTATTTTTTATATTTTCCAGAAAAATTCTCCGTTGATTTTCATCGCATTACGAGAACTTTTATTTCTGCACAAAAACAACACCACGGTAGTTCTGCTGAAAACAGCGTCAGTCCGGGTTAGTTCTAATCAAATCATACCAAAATCATATAAAACTATTGTAACACATGGCATGAATACTTCATAAATTATAGATACGTTGGAGACGTATCAGCAGCAACAGCAACCTACAGGAGATCGACCAAGTCATCACCGACACACTTGCCGCCCCCTCGAGTTCTCGATTGGCTCCACCACCGCAGCATGCCAGGCCCCTCCAACGGCCATCCCCACCAGGCTCCAGGTCGTCACAGTCACCCAGCAGGTGCTTCAGCTTCAGCTGGGCGGCGACGACGACGCAACAAGGCCAAGCAGCGCCCCCTTCACCGACGCCCCGGCCCTGATCATTCCCGCTGCCCCAGCCAGGCGCTCCTCCTGCCCCCCTCCCTCAAGGCTCGGGTCTGCGCCACCCCATCCAGGCAGAGCGCACGGCAGGCTGCGACCAACTCCAAGGTGCTGGTGGCGCAACGCGCCTCCCTTCTGCTCGTGAAGAAGCTGGGTCTGCTGGGGACAAAGGAGGACATGACTGCCAAGGTTGCCGAGGCACTGATCAAGCGCTTCGACGAGCCCCTCACCGATGATGACATCTCGGTCATCGCCAAGCTCACCCGCCTCGACCCGGAGGCACTGCGCATCGCCGGCGGCATGGCCGGCCTAGACAAAGTTGCTGCATCTGCAGCTGATTAGTTATGTTAGGTCGTCAACGTATTAGTATTAGCCAGCGGCGATTGGCCTTAAGACAATTCAAGTTAGGATCCGTGTTAGCTTTCTATAGTCCCCGCTTTAGGTTCTGCTGCTTCGTCTCGCGCCAAAGTTTCTTGGGGCCTGTTGGTGTTCTCGGGCGTGCCCGCGTTAGGCTGGAAGTGTATCTGTATTTGATTTGCATCAATGAAACTCAAATGCTGCTGGAGAGTTTGCTTGTGTCCAACGATTAGCACGCCCATTTCCATCATGAGTTGGAATGTCAGGGGACTGAATTCACCAGCAAGAAGATCCACTGTCCAGGAGCTAGCTGAATCTCACAGGACCTGCATCCTCTACCTTCAGGAGACAAAGCTCGAATGCTGGTCTACAAAAATCGTGCGTGAGCTGGGTGGACGCACCTTGGACGGCTGCCGGTCCTGGCTATAGGCACCCACGGCGACGCGGCGATCTTGTGGAACAAGCAGCTACTGAATCTAACCACGCACGCTGTTGGCGTCTTCTCAATCACAGTCAAGGTTTCAGTTATTCAGAGAAGCTGCTCGTTCTGGTTGACGATGGTGTACAGCCCTGTCGACGATGCCCTCAAAGACTCCTTCCTAGCAGAACTGGTTCATGCGGCTCAACCGCCGGGACAACCATGGCTGATCAATGGAGATTTTAACATCACCTACGAAGCTCGAGACAAGAGCAACCTCAATCTAAACAGAAGGATCATGGGGCGGTTCAGGAGAGCGATATACTCAACGGGTCTGAAGGAGATCAAATGCAAGAACAGGTGGTTCACCTGGACAAACGAGAGGGAAAATCCGACGATGCTGAGCATCGACAAGGTCTTCTGCAACACGGAGTGGGACGACCTCTTCCCTTGCACATACTCCAAAAGATATAAGTGAAGTTCATGGAGCATTCTACAATTAATATAGACTAACCAATATCCAAGCTCAAAATATATAAATGAAGCACACGAAGCATTCTATAAAACCATACTCAAAAGATTTAAGTGAAGCACAAAGAGCATTCTATAAGGTCATACTCAAAAGATATAAGGGAAGCACATGAATCATTCTATAAATCGATGAAGGGACATCTCATACTAGCATGGTTCTTAAAGAAAAAGAAAAACACAAAGGACACAACTCATGTGAACAAAACAAAAACCGAGGTATACCGATAATTGTTGAAGAAGAAAGATGGGATGCCAACCGGGGCATCCCCAAGCTTAGATGCTTGAGTATTCTTGGAATATTTACTTGGGGTGCCTTGGGCATCCCCAAGCTTGAACTCTCGCCTCACTTTATTCTTCTCACATCGGTAACTCCTCGTTCTTCGAACACTTCATCCACAAAAACTTAACAAAAACTTTGTGAGATCCGTTAGTATACTAAAGCAAATCACTACCTTTAGGTACTGTAGAAAACTCATTCCAATTTCATATTAGCACTTTATATACTGTATTCACCATGGTTCATACCCCCCGATACTACCCATAGATTCATCAAAATAAGCAAACAACACACGAAAAACAGAATCTGTCAAAAACAGGACAGTCTGAAGTAATCTGGAAGTTTAGTATACTTCTGTAACTCCAAAAATTCTAAAAAACATATGACAATTAAAAAATTGTACAGAAGTAATGTGCAAAAAGTTTCAGACCCATTTCACTTTCCAGTAAAAATGTAAATTCACGCGCTACAGCCAAAGTTTCTGTTTTTGTACTGCACATAGTAAACAAGCAATCTAATCATCCTAAAACCAAAGCTTGGCCCATTATTTTTATAATACAATCGATATATACAAGGGGGTAATTATTTTTAGAGAAGCTTCCATGAATTTTTTTACATTGTTTCCATGAGCATGAACACAAGTGCTCAAGGTCGACCCTCACTTCTTCAATGCATAATCTTCCAATCACTTCTCTTATTGAAAAACCTTTTTAGGCATGAGAGGCAAGTAATTTTTTTGTATTTTCATTCTTTTAATTTTTTTTGTATGTTTCACCCACAACTAAACATAAACAAAAAGGTAAAACAAAATTTACTTAGTGAAGAAAGCAAACAAGCACACACGAGAATATCAACCCCACGCTATTGCTCCCCGGCAACGGCGCCAGAAAAGAGCTTGATAATCCCCAAGTGCAGGGAATCATCGTAGCAATTCCCAAAGGTGGAAGTGATAAGTATGGAGTGTCGAACCACAAGGAGCTAGAGGTAAGATCAATATTCTCTCAAGTCATGTCTGCCACTGATACGACTCTACGTACACCGAACGTTTGCTTCCAACTAGAAACGAGAAATAAAACTACGTTGTGGGTATGAAGAGGATAACTTTGCATGGTATCAGAGAGCTAAAATATAAAAGTAGGTGCTGTTATCATAAAGTTAGAATATATTACTAAATATTATAAATAGCGAGTGTGGAATAATGATGGATCGGTGTGCGGAATTGTCCTAGGCAATTGTTAACAAGACCGGTAATCACTGTTGCAATTTCATATGAGGGAGAGGCATAAGCTAACATACTTTCTCTTCTTGGATCATATGCACTTATGATTAGAACTCTAGCAAGCATCCGCAACTACTAAAGATCATTAAGGTAAAACCCAACCATAGCATTAAAGCATCAAGTCCCCTTTATCCCATACGCAACAACCCCCTTACTCGGGTTTATGCTTCTGTCACTCAAGCAACCCACTATAAGTGAATCATGAACGTATTGCAACACCCTACAGCGGGAATCCCTCACGCTTGCGCGACATGGAGGGCACAATAGGACAGCACCAAAATAAAACATACAACTCATACCAATCTAGATCATCAATCAACCCAAAGACAAAGGATATCTACTCAAAACATCATAGGATGGCAACACATCATTGGATCATAATATGTGGCATAAAGCACCATGTTCAAGTAGGGATTACAGCGGGGTGCGGGAGAGTGGACCGCATAAAAGAGACGAGGATGGTGATGATGATGGTGATGTTGATGAAGAAGGTCACCGCGGCGATGATTCCCCTCCCGATGGCACTCCGGCGCCACCGAGAGAGAGGAGGAGATGTTCTCCCCCTTGTGCTTCCTCCTCCATGGCCTCCCCCCTGAATGGGGAGAGGTTCTCCCTCTAGTCCTTGGCCTTCATGGCGATGATGGCCCTTTCGGGATCCTCCTCCATGGCCTCCGGTGAAGATGGCCCCCTCTGGCAGGGTGCCAGAGAGGGCCTAGATTGATTTCTCGTGGCTACAGAGGCTTGCGGCGGCGGAACTTCTGATCTAGGTTATTTTCTGGAGGTTTGGGCATTTATAGGAGAGCTTGGCATCGAGAACAAGTCAGGGGGCCCCAAGGGAAGTCCACGAGGCACAGGGGTGCGCCCCCTGGGCGCGCCCCCCACCCTCATGGGGCCCATGGGACTCCCCTCCGGTAGATTTTTGTTCTAGTATTTTTTATATTTTCCAAAAAAATTCTCCGTTGATTCTCATCGCATTCCGAGAACTTTTATTTCTGCACAAAAACAACACCACGGTAGTTCTGCTGAAAACAGCGTCAGTCCGGGTTAGTTCTAATCAAATCATACCAAAATCATATAAAACTATTGTAACACATGGCATGAATACTTCATAAATTATAGATACGTTGGAGACGTATCAGCAGCAATAGCAACCTACAGGAGATCGACCAAGTCATCGCCGACACACTTGCCGCCCCCTCGAGTTCCCGACTGGCTCCACCACCGCAGCATGCCATGCCCCTCCAACGGCCATCTCCACCAGGCTCCAGGTCGGCACAGTCACCCAGCAGGTGCTTCAGCTTCAGCTGGGCGCCGACGACGACGCAGCAAGGCCAAGCAGCGCCCTCTTCACCGACGCGCCGGCCCTGATCATTCCCGCTGCCCCAGCCAGGCGCTCCTCCTCCCCCCCCCCTCAAGGCTCGGGTCTGCGCCACCCCATCCAGGCAGAGCGCACAGCAGGCTGCGACAAACTCCAAGGTGCTGGTGGCGCAACGCGCCTCCCTTCTGCTCATGAAGAAGCTGGGTCTGCTGGGGACAAAGGAGGCCATGACTGCCAAGGTTGCCGATGCACTGATCAAGCGCTTCGACGAGCCCCTCACCGATGATGACATCTCGGTCATCGCCAAGCTCACCCGCCTCGACCTGGAGGCACTGCGCATCGCCGGCGGCATGGCCGGCCTAGACGGAGTTGCTGCATCTGCAGTTGATTAGTTATGTTAGGTCACCAACGTATTAGTATTAGCCAGCGGCGATTGGCCTTAAGACAATTCAAGTTAGGATCCGTGTTACCTTTCTATAGTCTCCGCTTTAGGTTCTGCTGCTTCGTCTCGCGCCAAAGTTTCTTGGGGCCTGTTGGTGGTCTCGGGCGTGCCCGCGTTAGGCTGGAAGTGTATCTGTATTTGATTTGCATCAATGAAACACAAATGCTGCTGGAGAGTTTGCTTGTGTCCAACGATTAGCACGCCCATTTCCATCATGAGTTGGAATGTCAGGGGACTGAACTCACCAGCAAGAAGATCCACTGTCCAGGAGCTAGCTGAATCTCACAGGACCTGCATCCTTTGCCTTTAGGAGACAAAGCTCGAATCCTGGTCTACGGAAATCATGCGCGAGCTGGGTGGACGCACCTTGGACGGCTGCCGGTCCTGCCGGCTATAGGCACCCGCGGCGACGCGTAGATCTTGTGGAACAAGCAGCTACTGAATCTGACCACGCACGTTGTTGGTGTCTTCTCAATCACAGTCATGGTTTCAGTTATTCAGAGAGGCTGCTCGTTTTGGTTGACGATGGTGTACAGCCCTGTCGACGATGCCCTCAAAGACTCCTTCCTAGCAGAACTGGTTCATGCGGCTCCACCGTCGGGACAACCATGGCTGATCAATGGAGATTTTAACATCACCTACGAAGCCCGAGACAAGAGCAACCTCAATCTAAACAGAAGGATCATGGGGCGGTTCAGGAGAGCGATATACTCAACGGGTCTGAAGGAGATCAAATGCAAGAACAGGTGGTTCACCTGGACAAACGAGAGGGAAAATCCGACGATGCTGAGCATCGACAAGGTCTTCTGCAACACGGAATGGGACGACCTCTTCCCTTACACATGCTCATGGCCGCGTTGACTGCCTGCTCCGACCACTGCCCGCTCCTCTTGGCTGACGCGGCCGCCCCCATCGGAAGGCTTCATTCAGATTCTAGTCTTTCTGGCTGTGGTTTCCGCACTTCAGAGAAACGGTCGAGCGGGCTTGGCTGCGGCCGGTGGACTGCACCTATCCCTTGGCCAGAATGAAGATCAAGATGCAGCGAATAGCCCACGATCTGAAGATTTGGTCCAAGTCCTTATTCAGAGATGCCAAGATTCAGTTTCACCTGGCAGCAGAGATTATTCTTAGGCTTGACATCGCCCAAGAAAAGCGCCGACTGACCGCGACAGAATTCAACCTACGCAAGCAGCTCAAGCAGCGGATCGTGGGCTTGGCCGCGATCGAGCGCGCGCGCAAGAGGCAAGCTGCTAGAATCACCTGGCTCCGGGCCGGAGACGCCAAAACTGCATTCTTTCAGGCCAAGATCAATGCAAGACAGAGGAATAATTTCATCCACTCTTTGCAAACAGATTCACGCACGACAACCTCACATGAAGATAAAGCATCCATCGCCCATGATCACTTCGTTAACCTGTTGGGCACCAAGCGGGACCGTGGCTGCGCCATAAACTGGGACGCGATCAACCTGCCTTCCGTCAGCAATGCAGGCCTGGATAAGCCGTTCACTGAACCGGAGGTATGGGCTGTTGCATCGCTTCGCCTCTTGATAAGGCACCAGGCCCTGACGGGTTCTCGGGCAACTTCTTCCGCACCTGCTGGAGCACCATTAAGCACGATATCATGGCAGTGTTCGATCACTTCTACAGCCTGGCGGGGGGCAACTTCTCAGCTTTGAATTCTGCCATGATCGCTCTGCTGCCAAAGAAGGACGGGGCTACTTGCATCAGCGACTTCAGACCAATTAGTCTCATTCACTCGATCGCCAAGTTGATCGCCAAGGTGCTATTAATGAGATTGGCAGCGATCATCTTGATGATTATCTCCCCTGCGCAGTCAGCTTTCCAGAGGGCAAAGTGCATCCATGACAGCTTCATGTTTGTCCAGAACAACGTGCGCGCTCTGCATCGCCATAAAACGCCTGCTCTCCTGCTGAAGCTCGATATCGCAAAGGCCTTCGACAACATCTCCTGGGAGTTCCTCCTCGAGCTCCTCGACAAGATGGGCCTCCCGGCATGCTGGAGAGATTGGGTGACCCTCCTCCTCTCCATGTCCTCGTCATCTTGCCTCCTCAATGGCGTCCCGGGCCCCGCGTTCATGCACCTGCGCGGGCTGAGGCAAGGTGACCCCCTCTCACCACTGTTGTTCATACTCTGCATAGATCCTCTGCACCGGATTCTTCAGGCAGCAACTAGCGCGGGGCTCTTGTCCACGGTGCCCAGGATGGGTGCGCGCATGCGCACCAGCCTGTACGTCGACGACGCCATCATATTCATCAACCCTGTCAGGCACGAACTCGACGAGCTCCTGACCATCCTGCACCATTTCGGCGGGGCCACATGACTGTGAGTAAACTTTGAAAAATCCTCGATCATCCCCATAGCCCGCGAGGGAGTAGACATCGCCATGGTTCTGCTAAACTTTAGAGGGGTCATCGCAGCACTACCCACTAGATATCTAGGGCTACCAATCACAGTCGGCAAGATTAGGCTTGTTCATCTCCAGTTTATATTAGATAGGATCTGAGCACGACTGGCGGGATAGAAAGGATGGCTCATGCACATCGCGGGCAGAAGGGTGCTAGTGCGGTGCGTCCTCTCAGCCATGCCCACATTCGCCATCACGGCTCTACGGGCGCCGAAGCGGTTCTTCAAGGACGTCGACAAGGCAAGACAGCGGTTTATATGGGCAAAGGACGAAGAGGTTTCATGAGGAAAATGCAAGGTGCGCTGGTCAGCAATCACCTCGCCGGATGATACGTCTCCGTCGTATCTATAATTTTTTATTGTTCCATGCCAATACTATACAACTTTCATATACTTTTGGCAACTTTTTATACTATTTTTGGGACTAACATATTGATCCAGTGCCCAGTGCCAGTTCTTGTTTGTTGCATGTTTTTTGTTTCCCAGAAAATCCATATCAAAGGGAGCCCAAACGGGATAAAAACTGACGGAGATTTTTTTTTGGAATATATGTGATTTTTGGGAAGAAGAATCAACGCGAGACGATGCCCGAGGGGGCCACGAGGCAGGGGCGCGCCCTGGGCCCTCGTGGACACCCCGTAAGGCGGTTGATGCCCTTCTTTCGCCGCAAGAAAGCCAATATCCGGATAAAAATCATGTCCAAATTTCAGCCCAATCGGAGTTACGGATCTCCTGGAATTTAAGAAACGGTGAAAGGGCAGAATCAAAGAACACAGAAACAGAGAGAGACAGAGAGACAGATCCAATCTCGGAGGGGCTCTCATCCCTCCCATGCCATGGAAGCCAAGGACCAGAGGGGAAACCCTTCTCCCATCTAGGGAGAAGCTCAAGGAAGAAGAAGAAGAAGAAGGGGGGCCCTCTCCCCCTCTCTCCCGGTAGCGCCGGAACGCCGCCGGGGCCATCATCGTCACCGCGATCTACACCAACACTTCCATCATCTTCACCAACATATTCATCACCTTCCCCCATCTATCTACAGCGGTCCACTCTCCCGCAACCCGCTGTACCCTCTACTTGAACATGGTGCTTTATGCTTCATATTATTATCCAATGATGTGTTACCATCCTATGATGTTTGAGTAGATTTTCATTGTCCTATCGGTAATTGGTGAATTGCTATGATTGGTTTAATTTGTTTGTGGTTATGTTGCTGTCCTTTGGTGCCCATCATATGAGCGCGCGCATGGATCACACCATAGGGCTAGTTGTATGTAGATAGGACTATGTATTGGAGGGCAAGAGTGACAGAAGCTTCAACCTAGCATAGAAATTGATGCATACGGGATTGAAGGGGGACCAATATATCTTAATGCTATGGTTGGGTTTTACCTTAATGAACGTTAGTAGTTGCGGATGCTTGCTAATAGTTCCAATCATAAGTGCATAGAATTCCAAGTCAGGACATGTTAGCAGTGGCCTCTCCCACATAAAACTTGCTATCAGTCTAGTAAAACAGTCAATTGCTTAGGGACAATTTCGCAACTCCTACCACCACTTTTCCACACTCGCTATACTAACTTTATTGCTTCTTTATCTAAACAGCCCCTAGTTTTTATCTACACGCTCTTTATTATCTTGCGAACCTATCCAAAAACACCTACAAAGTACTTCTAGTTTCATACTTGTTCTAGGTAAAGCGAACGTTAAGCGTGCGTAGAGTTGTATCAGTGGTCGATAGAACTTGAGGGAATATTTGTTCTACCTTTAGCTCCTTGTTGGGTTCGACACTCTTACTTATCGAAAGAGGCTACAATTGATCCCCTATACTTGTGGGTTATCAAGACCTTTTTCTGGCGCCGTTGCCGGGGAGTTATAGCGTGGGGTGAATATTCTCGTGTGTGCTTGTTTGCTTTATCACTAAGTAATTTTATTTGCTATTCTAAGTTGTTCTCTATCTTTAGTTATGGATATGGAACACGAAATACCAAAAAAATTAGGTTTACTTGCTACTCATGGAGATGGGGAACCTCCTAAAACCCTCGATGCTCATTATGTGAAAGATATTATGTACTTCTTTGATAATCCTAAGAAAACCCCATTCAATTATGTAATGGGAGACACGTTGGATCAACGTGAATACTTTAGGGATTATCGCTTGACTCAAAAAGGGAAACTATTATGGGATCAAATTTATATGTTGTATTGGTATGCTAGACAAGTATGCTTGAGATATGATTATACTTGTTGCTCTAGGATGAAGGCTCCACACCTTCCCTTTTCATGCAAATTTAATGATAATGAAACCTTAGCTTCTTATGCTAATGGTATATATGATTACTATGATGTGGAACAAATAGAAGAATTCGTTGCTTTTATGGGTGCTTATGAAATTGAATCTTTGTTTAAAGGGTGTGAAAATCTTGATGATGCTGTTTACAGACCTGAAAATTTTGTTATACTTAAATATTGCTATGAGAATTATGAATTCAATTCCGATATTGATGATTTTATTGGGAGAGTCTCCTCTGTCCAAGAAGAGACTAATATTTTGCAGGAGTCTATGGAAGAAGAAATTGATGAAACTGTGGGCTCATTGGATGAAAAAGATGATGAGGAGAGCGAAGAACAAAAGGAGGAAGAGCGGATTAGCTACCCGTGCCCACCTTCTAATGAGAGTAACTCTTCAACTCATACATTGTTTAATTTCCCTTCATGCTTACCAAAGGATGATTGCTATGATGATTGTTATGATCCCGTTGATTCTTTTGAAATATCCCTTTTTGATGATGCTTGTTATGCTTGTGGCCAAGATGCCAATATGAATTATTCTTATGGAGATGAACTTGCTATAGTTCCTTATGTTAAACATGAAATTGTTGCTATTTCACCCACACATGATAGTCCTATCATCTTTTTGAATTCTCCCGACTACACTATATCGGAGAAGTTTGCCCTTATTACGTTTTACTGCTACACATGATGATTTTGATAGATATAATATGCATGTGCTTGCTGCTCCTACTTGCAATTATTATGAGAGAGGAACTACATCTCCGCCTCTCTATGTTTCCAACATGAAACAATTGCAAGAAACTGTTTATACTATGCATTGGCCTTTATTTTGTGTGCATGAGTTGTTCTTGTATGACATGCTGATGCATAGGAAGAGAGTTAGACTTCTTCATTGCTTGATATATGTTAATTTGTGCTCACTACTAAATTACAAATCATTGTTAATTAAAATTGGCTTTGATATACCTTGGGATCCGGGTGGATCCATTACTTGAGCACTATATGCCTAGCTTAATGGCTTTAAAGAAAGCGCTGTCAGGGAGACAACCCAGAAGTTTTAGAGAGTCATTTATTTCTGTTGTGTGCTTTTATATAGTTTAAAAACAAAAAAATAAATAGGGGAACCCAAAACTTTTCAAAAAGGAAAGTGAAAGTGAGAGAGACAAGCATAGTTGAAGTGGGGGAGCTCCTTGAACTTTGTTCATGCTCACGGAAACTTTGTGAATCTTGATTACAGAAACTTTTAAACAAAAATAATTATCCCCTTGTACAGTTCCATTGTATTATAAAAATAATGTGCCAAGATTTGCCTTTAGGATGTTTACATTGCTTGTTGGTTTGTGCGGTGCAAAACAGAAACTTTGGCTGTAGTGCGCGATTTTACAATTTTTACTGGAACGTCAAACGGTTCTGAAACTTTTTGCACTGTCTTTCTATACAAATTGTTTATTTTTCCTAATTATTTCAGAATTTTTGGACTAACATAGGTATGGTGAATGTTCAGATTACTACCGACTGTCCTGTTTAAGACAGATTCTGTTTTGATGCATAGTTTGCTTGTTTTGATGAAACTGTCGATTCCTATCAGTGGATTAAGCCATGGAAAAGTTATATTACAGTAGCTACAATGAAAAAACAAAATATGAATTGGTTTGCAACAGTACTTAGAGTAGTGATTTGCTTTATTATACTAACGGATCTTACCGAGCTTTCTGTTGAGTTTTGTGTGGATGAAGTGTTCGAAGATCGAGGAGGTCTCAATATGAGGATAAGGAGGAGAGGCAAGAGCTCAAGCTTGGGGATGCCCAAGGAACCCCAAGTAAATATTTAAGGAGACTCAAGCGTCTAAGCTTGGGGATGCCGTGGAAGGCATCCCATCTTTCTTCAACAAGTATCGGTATGTTTTCGGATTCGTTTCGTTCATGTGATATGTGCAAATCTTGGAGCGTCTTTTGCATTTAGTTTTCAATTTTCTTTTATGCACCATGCTGGTATGATATAGTCCTTGGTTTATTTATAGAATGCTCATTGCACTTCACTTATATTTTTTGAGTATGGCTTTATAGAATGCTTCATGTGCTTCACT
The DNA here is from genome assembly GCF_018294505.1 of Triticum aestivum. Classification (NCBI taxonomy): domain Eukaryota; kingdom Viridiplantae; phylum Streptophyta; class Magnoliopsida; order Poales; family Poaceae; genus Triticum; species Triticum aestivum. Next base: position 126,247,868 of record NC_057811.1, on the reverse strand, counting down.
TATATCATTTGAAGTTTGGATTGCCTGTTTCTCTTCACATAGAAAACGGACATTTGTAGAATGCTCTTTTGCTTCACTTATATTTGTTAGAGCATGGGCATATCTTTTGTAGAAAGAACTAAACTCTCTTGCTTCACTTATATCTATTTAGAGAGATGACAGGAATTGGTCATTCACATGGTTAGTCATAAAATCCTACATAAAACTTGTAGATCACTGAATATGATATGTTTGATTCCTTGCAATAGTTTTGCGATATAAAGATGGTGATATTAGAGTCATGCTAGTGGGTAGTTGTGGATTGTAGAAATACTTGTGTTGAAGTTTGTGATTCCCGTAGCATGCACGTATGGTGAACCGTTATGTAACAAAGTCGGAGCATGATTTATTTATTGATTGTCTTCCTTATGAGTGACGGTCGGGGACGAGCGATGGTCTTTTCCTACCAATCTATCCCCCTAGGAGCATGCGCGTAGTACTTTGTTTCAATGACTAATAGATTTTTGCAATAAGTATGTGAGTTCTTTATGACTAATGTTGAGTCCATGGATTATACGCACTCTCACCCTTCCATCATTGCTAGCCTCTTCGGTACCGTGCATTGCCCTTTCTCACCTCGAGAGTTGGTGCAAACTTCGCCAGTGCATCCAAACCCCGTGATATGATACACTCTATCACACATAAGCCTCTTTATATCTTCCTCAAAACAGCCACCATACCTACCTATCATGGCATTTCCATAGCCATTCCGAGATATATTGCCATGCAACTTCCATCATCTTCATATACATGGCTTGAGCATTCATTGTCATATTACTTTGCATGATCGTAAGATAGCTAGCATGATGTTTTCATGGCTTGCCCGTTTTTTATGTCATTGCTACGCTAGATCATTGCACATCCCGGTACACCGCCGGAGGCATTCATATAGAGTCATACTTTGTTCTAGACATCGAGTTGTAATATTGAGTTGTAAGTAAATAAAAGTGTGATGATCATCATTATTAGAGTATTGCCCCAGTGAGGAAAGGATGATGGAAGCTATGATTCCCTCACAAGTTGGGATGAGTCTCCGGACTTTAAAAAAATAAAAGTGGCCAAAGAAGCCCAAATAAAAAAAGAGGCCAAAGAAGCCCACCAAAAAAACAAAAAAAAGATAAAAAGAGACAAGGGGCAATGCTACTATCCTTTTACCACACTTGTGCTTCAAAGTAGCACCATGTTCTTCATATAGAGAGTCTCTTGAGTTATCACTTTCATATACTAGTGGGAATTTTCATTATAGAAATTGGCTTGTATATTCCGATGATGGGCTTCCTCAAATGTCCGAGGTCTTCATGAGCAAGCAAGTTGGATGCACACCCACTTAGTTTCAGTTTGAGCTTTCATACACTTATAGCTCTAGTGCATCCGTTGCATGGCAATCCCTACTCCTCGCATTGACATCAATTGATGGGCATCTCCATAGCCCGGCTATTAGCCGCGTCGATGTGAGACTTTCTTCCTTTTTTTCTTCTCCACACAACCTCCACCATCATATTCTATTCCACCTATAGTGCTATATCCATGGCTCACACTCATGTATTGCGTGAAAGTTGAAAAGGTTTGAGAACGTCAAAAGTATGAAACAATTGCTTGGCTTGTCATCGGGGTTGTGCATAATTTGAATACTTTGTGTGGTGAATATGTGTAACATCCCAAATTTTCAATTTGGAATGTTATACATAGATCATCATTGCATATCATGTTTTATTGCATTTTGACAAATCCTCGATAAATCCTAAGCAACTCAAGGACCCTCGGAGAGAGTTGGGGATTTTCTCGAATTTTCTTATTTGATTTTTCAAACGAGGATTGGGATTTTAATTATTTTTCTCTCCGGAAAAATATTTCATTTTTAAGATAAACGAGATGAGAAAATATGACTTCTCCAAAACAATTGAAATACTGGAGGAAAAATGTTAAAAACATTATTTGGAATTTATTTGGATTTATTTGCAATTTTTATTGCATTTAAAAATATGCATGTTTCAAAATATTTATTTTTGATTTTAAAAATGTTCACCCTATTCTAGATTTTCTAACTAGACGGGGAAAATTTATTTCGTATTTTTCGGATTTTTATTTATTTTTCTATGCAATTTTCTTCGTGGAACTTATTCTTAAAAAAAACGCGCTTGCCCGACTGGGCCGAGGCCCAGCCGAAGCCAGGCCGGCCCGCCCCGTCGCCTTCCTCCTCCCGCACGCCGACGCGCCGCCGGAGTCCGCCGCCCGCACGCCTCCTGAGCCCGACCCCTTCCCCAAGCCTCCTAGCCCCCCCATATATATAGCCCCCCCCCTCCGTTTTCGCCGCCACCATCGCCGGAGCCGCCGCCGCCGCCCCGCATCCCGCGCCCGCCGCCGCCGCCTTTGCCTCGCCGCCCGCCCGCCGGAGCCGCCCGCCCCTCGCCCGCCGGAGCCGCCCCCGAGCCCCGCACCCCCGCCGCCCTCGCGCCGAGCCCGCACCCGCCGGAGCCCCTCGCCGGAGCGAGCCCGTCGAGGTACTGCCGCCGCCGTTCGTCGAGTTGACCGGTTTTCTGAAAAAAAAACCTTTTGTTAAAAAAAACCCTAGATCGGTTTTTTTTCGGTTTTCTTATTTCACGAGCGTTCACCGAACCGTTCGTTTTAACGAACGCGTTCATCGGTTTTTCTCTGTTAACGAACGTCCGTTATTTAACCGTTCGTCCGTTTTTCTTTTTCGTCGGATTTTCTCGTTATTTTCTCAGATTCGATTTCTGATCGAATTTCGAATCTGTTTAACTTCTCGCTCGTTTATCGGAATCAGGTGATTCAAGCGCCTAGAGTTTCGTCTCGAAATTCTCTTTCCGTTTAACCTACTCAAACAAGATTTTGCCACAGTAAAATTTGACCTAGATCCAGATTAGCAAACGAAGTTTCTTTCTTTAGCCGTTTGACTTTCGTTGCTTCTTTCGAGTTGATTCTTTTTGCAAACCGGAGTTCTTAAGTTGAACTTTCTGGTTGGATCTTTCATTCGAGTTTTACCTGTGCATTAGATGAGTACTGATTGTATGCTTGTTTGTTTGCGATAGAGTACCCGGAGTGTGCCGCTTGTTACTTCGACTCGCTAGGTTTTGCGGATCATCAGCAAGGCAAGTAACACTTTGATCATACCCCGTTCATACCCAGTTTTATTGCATTAGATCTGTTTTCCTCAAACACATTGCATGATTAGGATCTAATTAAATTGTGGGTATTGGGAAGTAGTTGAGGTAGTACCTATTACCTGTTTCATTATCAAACCCTTGGGAGTTACTTCTACGTTGCTTTTATTATTGCCATGCTATGCTCGTAGACGTGGATTGGGTTTGAGAGATATTCATGACAGATGTGAGTGTTAATAATGGTTCAACTTAAGGTGGCAACTAAAACTCACATCTGGGTGGATTGAGGCACCTGGAGAACCCAGTGTTGTCTGTTTGTATAAGGTCCGCCACCCAGGCTCAAAGGGATCATAAGATTATTCATGCTAGAAACTTCCGTGTGCAGCCACAAGCTATTATGGGCTCTAGCATAGCTGAGTAGGTTACAGGATCTCTTGAAGAGGTGGACTAGCAGATGTAGGGGAAAGTAGGTGTACCGGTCCATCCAGAGTAAAGAGTGATTGTTTCTGAAAGACTGTGTCTCGGTCATCCGTTTCTCAAACATCATGCAGTGCGAGAATCAAGCGGAGGCGATCGAGTCTTGTGGGGAAAAGTGCACAAACCTCTGCAGAGTGTACAAACTGATCATGATTAGCCGTGTCCCCAGTTATGGACAACTTGAGTATCTAGTACCTGGATTATCATTTGAATCTCATCACCGTGATACTTATAATTAATTTTGTTGGGTTAATGATGTTACTTAATTGGGATTGAGTTGGAGGTACCTTCTCAATGTTTCAACCACCATGATAGTTAAATAAAATTTATTCCTTTGTAGTAGGATAAAATTGGCTTTTCGCAAAACTGTAACCATAGAGCTTTCCACCAGCCATATATGCATATAGTATAGCATTATTATTGTTCATTGTTCTCTATGTGTTACATTGCCAGCATATTCTATGTGCTGACCCGTTTTCGGGCTGCAACGTTTCATGTTGCAGACTTTTCAGACGACGAGTAAGGTGCCTTAGGTCGTGGTCTTATACTCAGTGATGCCGCTGGAGTTGATGGACTCACTTATCTTCCAAGTCTTCCGCTGTTATCGTTATTAGATGGCCTTAAGCCATGTTTATCATACTTAATCTCTTTGGAGATATTCGATGTAATAAGTGTGTGATTGCTACTCTGTTATAAATCCTCCATTTGTACTGTGCGTGTCAGCATTACTGATCCAGGGATGACACTGGTGCACAGCAGCACAGGCCATTTGAGGTCTGGTCGCTACAAAGTTGGTATCAGAGCACACGCTGACTGTAGGACACGACCACTAAGCTTAAGCCCTAGAAAACTTCTCTCTTCTCATTTCTGACTCCTCTCCACTTTCTACTCTTTTAGGAATGGCGAATGCAAGGAGCAAGTTCATGCAACCCGACGAAGACACGCCATTTGGACGACACTTGAAGGAAGTCACCAAGTACTTGAACATAGGAATACCAAGCATCACCGGAACCTACAACGCTACATTACCTGAAGAGGAGAGCTGGAAGATTCAAGTTATCATTCCAGGAAGAACGTTTGCGCCAATTACTGAACCCATAAGATTGGTTTTCGAAGCACCAACTTGGAGTTTAGGGAAGAGCATGGCCGCACACATCGCCATGGGACGCATTGGAGAAGCCTACCACCAGGAGCTTAAGGATACAATTTATCAAATTTGTGGACGTCGAGACGCGCAATGGGAGATGATCAAGACCAAGAAGGATGGATCAATTGCAGCTTTCATCCAGGAGCAGAACCAACATATTCGTCGCCAGGAGAACTAGATGTGTATGGACAAGGAAGAACTGAAGAAGGCATTCACGAAGATCAAGGAACTCCAAGAAGAACTCAAGACTACACGCGAAGATTATTTGGAGGAAATCAACGCACTAGTAGGGAAGATTGACGACCTGGAGAATAAGATTGGATCATTCGTGGGAAATCCAGTGCCAAAAGCAGAAGTCGACGAATGCACTTGTCCGGATAACTACATCATCATCGACGACACCGACTCGGAACCAAGTGAAGACGAATGGATTGATGAAGCTGGAGCAGACATCATGGAGTCTTCAACGGATCAGAATTTTAGTAGACTACCATATCAGTAGTAGTTTTCCCCCATTTAGTAGTATAGTTCAAGCACTTTGTAACGCTAGTTAGATCGATTGTTTTGCCTTGTTTGGATTGATTGAGTGATATTGATTGAATTTGTCTCATGAGCATATGGGTAGTGTTTTCTCTCTAGACCTCATTCTATTCTTAATTCTCATCTTTTCTAAACCTATCAGATGCCTCCGAGACGCGACACCGGATTTGTTTTCCCGCCAGAGATCACCCAGTTGATTCAGCAACAGAATGCCTTGATGCAAGTGTTAGTTCAGAACCAAGGCAACAACAACAACAACAACCCACCGCCACCACCACCTGTTGATCACTTAGCCCGTTTCTTAAGGCTAAACCCGCCGGTGTTTTCCAGTAGCACCGAGCCGATTGTTGCAGATGATTGGCTCCGCAAAGTTGGAAGGGAGTTGACCACTGCAGGATGCACAGATGCGGAAAGAGTGCGTTTTGCCGCACATCAGCTTGATGGACCCGCAGCATCATGGTGGGAGAATTATACAGCCACGCACCCTATTGACACTGTCACATGGGACCAGTTTCAGCAAGCTTTCCGTACAGCTCATGTTTCAGCAGGAGCTATGGCTATGAAGAAGCGTGAGTTTCGCAACCTACGCCAAGGAGGACGCACCGTAGGCCAGTATGTGGAGGAATTCAGTAAGTTAGCACGTTATGCACCAGATGACGTTGCTACGGATGCTGCCAAGCAGGAGAAGTTTCTGGAAGGATTGAATGATGAGCTGAGTATGCAGTTGATGGTAGCAACCTTCAACAACTACCAGGAGCTGGTAGATAGAGCTCTCATGATAGAAGGGAAACAACAACAGATTGAAAACCGCAAAAGGAAGTATGGACAAGGGAAGTATAATTCTGGAGCCCAGCAGAAGCCACGATTTACCCCGAAGCCGGGAGGACAGTTTCAGCATACCCATGGAGGAGGTAGTTCGCACAACCATAATGGCTCCAAGAATGGTAATGGGAATGGAGGAGGAAACGGACAGAACCGCACCAACCCATCTACCCCAACCAAGAGAGATCTAAGTCACATTACTTGTTTCAAGTGCCAGAAGACGGGACATTACGCTACTGATTGTCCCGAAGCCCAAAATGGAAATGGCAATGGAAGCTCTGGGAAGAAGCCGAACCCGTTCAACAAAGGACATGTGAACCACGTGAGCGTGGAGGAGGTTGAAGCTCAGCCTGATGCAGTAATAGGTAAGTTTTTGGTTAAGTCATTTACTGCAACTGTTCTTTTCGATACTGGTGCATCGCATTCATACATATCAAGGGGATTCGTAAACAAGTTTAAGATGTCCACCCAAGTTCTCAAAACCCCTATGTTAGTAACCTCGCCAGGAGCAGAGTATATGGCCACCCAAGGATGTTTTCAGATACCATTGGCCATTGGTAGGCATGTTTTCCCCTCAGACCTCATTGTTTTGGAATCGCAAGGTTTGGATGTGATTTTGGGAATGGATTGGCTATCGTTGTATGGAGGAAACATCGATTGTGCCAGCAAGACTATTTTGCTTACCACCCCGGAAGGAAAAAGGATCAAGTATGTATCCCGGCATATGCCGAAGAGGACTCAAGTGAATTCCTTATCAGGAGTTGTACAGGAGGAAGTACCAGTGGTGAAGGACTATCCGGATGTATTTCCAGAAGAGTTGCCAGGCATGCCACCAGATAGAGACATTGAGTTTTTGATTGAACTTTTGCCAGGCACAGGGCCAATATCTAAGAGACCGTACAGGATGCCCGCAAAGGATTTGGAGGAAATTAAGAAGCAGATCAAGGAGTTACTGGATAAAGGCTATATTCGCCCAAGTTCGTCACCTTGGGGATCACCAGTACTTCTAGTGGAGAAGAAAGATGGATCGCTGAGGATGGTTGTTGATTACCGAGGATTGAATGAAGTGACCATCAAAAACAAGTACCCACTGCCGATGATCAATGATTTGTTTGACCGCCTGCAAGGAGCTAAAGTATTTTCCAAGATCGATCTACGATCGGGATACCATCAGTTAAAGATTCGAGAGCAGGATATACCTAAGACGGCATTTACCACCAGATATGGATTGTATGAGTATACCGTTATGTCATTTGGACTGACTAACGCACCTGCCTATTTCATGAACCTGATGAACAAAGTGTTTATGGAGTTTTTGGATAAGTTCGTCGTGGTGTTCATTGATGATATTTTAATCTTTTCCAAGGATGAAGAAGAGCATGAGGAGCATTTACGATTGGTACTTGAGAAGCTCAGAGAACATCAGCTATATGCCAAGTTCAGCAAATGTGAGTTTTGGTTGAAGGAAGTTGGATTCCTTGGACATGTTATTTCTGGAGAAGGAATAGCAGTAGACCCTGCCAAGGTTGACACAGTGACAAGTTGGGAATCGCCCACTACAGTTGGAGAAATCCGGAGTTTTCTTGGACTCGCAGGATACTACCGGAGATTTATCGAGAATTTCTCAAGGATTGCTAAGCCCATGACTGAGCTATTGAAGAAGGACACCAAATTCAATTGGACTGAGGATTGCGAAGCTAGTTTCCAAGAGTTGAAGAAACGATTGGTTACCTCACCCGTGTTGATTCTGCCAGATCAACGCAAGGACTATGAAGTTTATTGCGACGCTTCTCGTCGAGGACTTGGAGCAGTACTTATGCAGGAAGGAAGAGTTGTTTCGTATGCTTCACGACAACTTAAACCCCATGAGAAGAATTATGCTACGCATGATTTGGAGTTAGCAGCCGTGGTGCATGCATTGAAGACATGGAGACATTTTCTCATCGGAAACCATTGTGAGGTGTACACGGATCACAAGAGTTTGAAGTACATTTTCACGCAGAAGGAGTTAAATCTCAGGCAGAGGAGATGGTTGGAGCTCATCAAAGACTATGATATGAGATTGCATTATCACCCTGGAAAGGCTAACGTAGTAGCAGACGCGTTGAGCCGCAAGAGTCATGTCAACAACATCATGACAGGAGAGTTACCTCAGGAGTTAGCCGAGGACATACGCGAGCTATGTTTGGAGATAGTCCCTAGAGGCTATTTAGCGACATTGGAGATTCAGTCTACCTTGATGGAAAAGATCAGAGAAGCTCAGAAGGCAGACAAGGAGATTGAAGAGATAAAGGAGAAGATGAGCAAAGGTAAAGCCAAGGGATTTCGTGAGGATGAGCACGATACCTTATGGTTTGAAGACCGTGTATATGTACCAAATGATCCGGAGATCAGGAAGTTGATTTTGCAAGAAGCCCATGATTCACCGTACTCGATTCACCCAGGGAATACCAAGATGTATTTGGATTTGAAGAATACTTTCTGGTGGACCGGAATGAAGAAGGATATTGCGGAGTTTGTAGCAGTTTGTGATGTATGTCAGAGAGTGAAGGCAGAGCATCAGAAGCCAGCAGGATTGTTACAGCCATTGCCGATACCCGAATGGAAGTGGGATAAAATAGGCATGGATTTTATCACAGGATTACCCAGGACCCGTTCAGGCTATGACTCGATATGGGTTGTAGTCGATCGTTTGATGAAAGTGGCTCATTTCATTCCAGTGAAGACCACTTACACCAGTGCTAAGCTGGCTAAGATATACATGACCAGGATCGTATGTTTGCATGGAGTTCCGAGGACCATTGTATCAGACAGAGGAACCCAGTTTACCTCAAAGTTTTGGAAGCAGTTACATGAAACATTGGGAACCAGGCTGGAATTTAGTACAGCTTTCCACCCACAGACAGATGGACAGACTGAAAGAGTCAACCAGATTTTGGAGGACATGTTGAGAGCATGTGCACTAGATTATGGATCTAGTTGGGACGACAATTTGCCGTATGCGGAGTTTTCATATAACAACAGTTATCAAACCAGTTTGAAGATGGCCCCTTTCGAAGCTTTGTACGGAAGGAGGTGTAGAACACCGTTGCTATGGGACGAAGTTGGAGACCGTCAGTTGTTTGGACCAGATTTGATTAAGGAGTCTGAACAGAAAGTGAAGATGATTCGCGACAGGCTCAAGGTAGCCCAATCCAGGCAGAAGAGTTATGCTGATTCTAAACACAAGGAGACAGTTCACAAAATCGGAGACAGAGTGTATCTTCGAGTATCACCACTTCGTGGAGTGAAGCGCTTTGGAGTTAAGGGAAAGTTAGCGCCTCGTTTTATTGGACCATACAAAGTGTTGGAACGTATGGGAGAAGTTGCCTACAAGCTGGAATTGCCCGAAGGATTGTCTGAAGTACATGATGTATTTCATGTTTCGCAGTTGAAGAAGTGCCACGCAGAGATGGCTGAAATACCGCTGAGAGATACTGTGCCACTGGAAGCGATTCAGTTGGAAAGTGATTTGACCTATGAGGAGAAGCCAGTTAAGATTCTCGAGTATGCCAGCCGAGTTACCCGCAGCAAGGTCATCAAGTTTTGCAAAGTTCAGTGGAGTCACCACACAGAAGATGAGGCCACCTGGGAGCGAGAGGAAGATCTACGGAAAAACCACTCCCACCTGTTTTCTAGCCAACCCGAATCTCGAGGGCGAGATTCATCTTAAGGGGGGTAGGTTTGTAACATCCCAAATTTTCAATTTGGAATGTTATACATAGATCATCATTGCATATCATGTTTTATTGCATTTTGACAAATCCTCGATAAATCCTAAGCAACTCAAGGACCCTCGGAGAGAGTTGGGGATTTTCTCGAATTTTCTTATTTGATTTTTCAAACGAGGATTGGGATTTTTAATTATTTTTCTCTCCGGAAAAATATTTCATTTTTAAGATAAACGAGAGGAGAAAATATGACTTCTCCAAAACAATTGAAATACTGGAGGAAAAATGTTAAAAACATTATTTGGAATTTATTTGGATTTATTTGCAATTTTTATTGCATTTAAAAATATGCATGTTTCAAAATATTTATTTTTGATTTTAAAAATGTTCACCCTATTCTAGATTTTCTAACTAGACGGGGAAAATTTATTTCGTATTTTTCTGATTTTTATTTATTTTTCTATGCAATTTTCTTCGCGGAACTTATTTAAAAAAAACGCGCTTGCCCGACTGGGCCGAGGCCCAGCCGAAGCCAGGCCGGCCCGCCCCGTCGCCTTCCTCCTCCCGCACGCCGACGCGCCGCCGGAGTCCGCCGCCCGCACGCCTCCCGAGCCCGACCCCTTCCCCAAGCCTCCTAGCCCCCCCCATATATATAGCCCCCCCCTCCGTTTTCGCCGCCACCATCGCCGGAGCCGCCGCCGCCGCCCCGCATCCCGCGCCCGCCGCCGCCGCCTTTGCCTCGCCGCCCGCCCGCCGAAGCCGCCCGCCCCTCGCCCGCCGGAGCCGCCCCCGAGCCCCGCACCCCCGCCGCCCTCGCGCCGAGCCCGCACCCCGCCGGAGCCCCTCGCCGGAGCGAGCCCGTCGAGGTACTGCCGCCGCCGTTCGTCGAGTTGACCGGTTTTCTGAAGAAAAAAACCTTTTGTTTTAAAAAAACCCTAGATCGGTTTTTTTTGGTTTTCTTATTTCACGAGCGTCCACCGAACCGTTCGTTTTAACGAACGCGTTCATCAGTTTTTCTCTGTTAACGAACGTCCGTTATTTAACCGTTCGTCCGTTTTTCTTTTTCGTCGGATTTTTCCCGTTATTTTCTCAGATTCGATTTCCGATCGATATTTCGAATCTGTTTAACTTCTCGCTCGTTTATCGGAATCAGGTGATTCAAGCGCCTAGAGTTTCGTCTCGAAATTCTCTTTCCGTTTAACCTACTCAAACAAGATTTTGCCACAGTAAAATTTGACCTAGATCCAGATTAGCAAACGAAGTTTCTTTCTTTAGCCGTTTGACTTTCGTTGCTTCTTTCGAGTTGATTCTTTTTGCAAACCGGAGTTCTTAAGTTGAACTTTCTGGTTGGATCTTTCTATCGAGTTTTACCTGTGCATTAGATGAGTACTGATTGTATGCTTGTTTGTTTTGCGATAGAATACCCGGAGTGTGCCGCTTGTTACTTCGACTCGTTAGCTTTTGCGGATCATCAGCAAGGCAAGTAACACTTTGATCATACCCCGTTCATACCCAGTTTTTAATGCATTAGATCTGTTTTCTTCAATCACATTGCATGATTAGGATCTAATTAAATTGTGGGTATTGGGAAGTAGTTGAGGTAGTACCTATTACCTGTTTCATATATCAAACCCTCGGGAGTTACTTCTACGTTGCTTTTATTATTGCCATGCTATGCTCGTAGACGTGGATTGGGTTTGAGAGATATTCATGACAGATGTGAGTGCTTAATAATGGTTTAACTTAAGGTGGCAACTAAAACTCACATCTGGGTGGATTGAGACACCTGGAGAACCCAGTGTTGTCTGTTTGTATAAGGACCGCCACCCAGGCTCAAAGGGATCATAAGATTATTCATGCTAGAAACTTCCGTGTGCAGCCACAAGCTATTATGGGCTCTAGCATAGCTGAGTAGGTTACAGGATCTCTTGAAGAGGTGGACTAGCAGATGTAGGGGAAAGTAGGTGTACCGGTCCATCCAGAGTAAAGAGTGATTGTTTCTGAAAGACTGTGTCTCGGTCATCCGTTTCTCAAACATCATGTAGTGCGAGAATCAAGCGGAGGCGATCGAGTCTTGTGGGAAAAGTGCACAAACCTCTGCAGAGTGTACAAACTGATCATGATTAGCCGTGTCCCCGGTTATGGACAACTTGAGTATCTAGTACCTGGATTATCATTTGAATCTCATCACCGTGATACTTATAATTAATTTTGTTGGGTTAATGATGTTACTTAATTGGGATTGAGTTGGAGGTACCCTCTCAATGTTTCAACCACCATGATAGTTAAATAAAATTATTCCTTTGTAGTAGGATAAAATTGGCTTTTTGCAAAACTGTAACCATAGAGCTTTCCACCAGCCATATATGCATATAGAATAGCATTATTATTGTTCATTGTTCTCTATGTGTTACATTGCCAGCATATTCCATGTGCTGACCCGTTTTCGGGCTGCAACGTTTCATGTTGCAGACTTTTCAGACGACGAGTAAGGTGCCTTAGGTCGTGGTCTTATACTCAGTGATGCCGCTGGAGTTGATGGACTCACTTATCTTCCAAGTCTTCCGCTGTTATCGTTTTTAGATGGCCTTAAGCCATGTTTATCATACTTAATCTCTTTGGAGATATTCGATGTAATAAGTGTGTGATTGCTACTCTGTTATAAATCCTCCATTTGTACTGTGCGTGTCAGCATTACTGATCCAGGGATGACACTGGTGCACAGCAGCACAGGCCATTTGAGGTCTGGTCGCTACAATATGGAGCATAGCCAAACCATATGATTTTGTAGGGATAATTTTCTTTGGTCATGTTATTTTGAAAAGATATGATTGCTTTATTAGTATGCTTGAAGTATTATTGTCTTAATTGTAAATGATAGACTATTGCTTTGAATCACTCGTGTCTTAATATTCATGTCATGATTAGATTATGTGATCAAGATTATGCTAGGTAGCATTCCACATCAATAATTATCTTTTTTATCATTTACCTACTCGAGGACAAGAAGGAATTAAGCTTGGGGATGCTGATACGTCTCCGTCGTATCTATAATTTTTTTATTGTTCCATGCCAATATTATACAACTTTCATATACTTTTGGCAACTTTTTATACTATTTTTGGGACTAACATATTGATCCAGTGCCCAGTGCCCAGTGCCAGTTCCTGTTTGTTGCATGTTTTTTGTTTCGCAGAAAATCCATATCAAACGGAGTCCAAACAAGATAAAAACTGACGGAGATTTTTTGGAATATATGTGATTTTTGGGAAGAAGAATCAACGCAAGACGATGCCCGAGGGGGCCACGAGGCAGGGGGCGCACCCTGGGCCCTCGTGGCCACCCCGTAAGGCGGTTGGTGCCCTTCTTTCACCGCAAGAAAGCCAATATCCAGATAAAAACCGTGTCCAAATTTCAGCCCAATCGGAGTTACGTATCTCCGGGAATTTAAGAAACGGTGAAAGGGCAGAATCAGAGAACGCAGAAAGAGAGAGAGACAGATCCAATCTCGGAGGGGCTCTCGCCCCTCCCATGCCATGGAAGCCAAGGACCAGAGGGGAAACCCTTCTCCCATCTAGGGAGAAGGTCAAGGAAGAAGAAGAATGGGGGCCCTCTCCCCCTCTCTCCCGGTGGCGCCGGAACGCCGCCGGGGCCATCATCGTCACCGCGATCTACGCCAACACCTCCGTCATCTTCACCAACATCTTCATCACCTTCCCCCATCTATCTACAGCGGTCCACTCTCCCGCAACCCGCAGTACCCTCTACTTGAACATGGTGCTTTATGCTTCATATTATTATCCAATGATGTGTTGCCATCCTATGATGTTTGAGTAGATTTTCGTTCTCCTATCGGTGGTTGATGAATTGCTATGATTGATTTAATTTGCTTGTGGTTATGTTGCTGTCCTTTGGTGCCCATCATATGAGCGCGCGCGTGGATCACACCATAGGGCTAGTTGTATGTAGATAGGACTATGTATTGGAGGGCAAGAGTGACAGAAGCTTCAACCTAGCATAGAAATTGATGCATACGGGATTGAATGGGGGACCAATATATCTTAATGCTATGGTTGGGTTTTACCTTAATGAACGTTAATAGTTGTGGATGCTTGCTAATAGTTCCAATCATAAGTGCATAGAATTCCAAGTCAGGGATGACATGCTAGCAGTGGCCTCTCCCACATAAAACTTGCTATCAGTCTAGTAAAGCAGTCAATTGCTTAGGGACAATTTCGCAACTCCTACCACCACTTTTCCACACTCGCTATACTAACTTTATTGATTCTTTATCTAAACAGCCCCTAGTTTTTATTTACGCGCTCTTTATTATCTTGCAAACCTATCAAAAAACACCTACAAAGTACTTCTAGTTTCATACTTGTTCTAGGTAAAGCGAACGTTAAGCGTGCGTAGAGTTGTATCGGTGGTCGATAGAACTTGAGGGAATATTTGTTCTACCTTTAGCTCCTCGTTGGGTTCGACACTCTTACTTATCAAAAGAGGCTACAATTGATCCCCTATACTTGTGGGTTATCACCGGAGCGCAACGGCGGGCTGGGCATTCACGACCTGGACAAATTCGTAAGGGCATTGCGCCTGCATTGGCTCTGGTTCTCGTGGACACAGCCGGACCATCCTTGGGTCGGCTCGGGCACTCCATGCGACACCTCAGACCAAGCCCTGTTCGCGGCCTGCACAGCAGTCACCATCGGCAACGGCACTACGGCCTCCTTCTGGCTCTCCCCCTGGCTAGGTGGAAGACCGCTATGCCAGGCCTTCCCGGAGGTCTTCGCGCATTCCATCAGGAAGAACCGCTCGGTCTGTGAGGCGCTGCACAAAGACAGGTGGATCCTGGACCTGCGCCACGACGACCACGCGAGCATCATACACATGGTGCTGCAGCTAGCCAGGGAGATCCGCGCAGCCAGCATCACGATGGAAGACGGAGTGGAGGACACGATCAGATGGACCATCAACAGCTCTGGCCAGTACTCGGCGCACTCAGCCTACGACATCCAGTTCCCAACAACAACAACAACAACAACAACAACAACAACAACAACAACAACAACAACAACAACGGAAATCAACTTCAGAGGATCGATCTGGAAAATTTGGCGCCAGGCAAGATCAAGATTTTCCTCTGGCTACTGCACTTGGACAGCCTCTAGTGCTGTGACAGACTGCAATGTCGCGGCTGGACCAACAACTACTTCTGTCAGTTATGCTTCAGGAATCTCGTGACCTCCTCCCACCTATTCCGGGAGTGCCCGACTGCCATCCAGGTATGGGACAAGGTGGCCTCATGGCGAGGCTGCAATGCCCTAGCTCACTCCTGCTGGAGCACGGGAACGACTACGGGCGACCACGTTCAATGGATCATTGTCGGTGTCAAAACCGGCAGATCTCGGGTAGGGGGTCCCGAACTGTGCGTCTAAGGCGGATGGTAAGAGGAGGCGGGGGACACGATGTTTACCCAGGTTCGGGCCCTCTCGATGGAGGTAATACCCTACTTCCTGCTTGATTGATCTTGATGATATGAGTATTACAAGAGTTGATCTACCACGAGATCGTAGAGGCTAAACCCTAGAAGCTAGCCTATGGTATGATTGTTGTTGTCCTATGGACTAAACCCTCCGGTTTATATAGACACCGGAGGGGGCTAGGGTTACACAGAGTCGGTTACATGGGAGGAGATCTACATATCCGTATTGCCAAGCTTGCCTTCCATGCCAAGGAGAGTCCCATCCGGACACGGGACGAAGTCTTCAATCTTGTATCTTCATAGTCCAACAGTCTGGCCAAAGGATATAGTCTGGCTGTCCGAGGACCCCCTAATCCAGGACTCCCTCAGTAGCCCATGAACCAGGCTTCAATGACGATGAGTCCGGCGCGCAGATTGTCTTCGGCATTGCAAGGCGGGTTCCTCCTCCGAATACTTCATAGAAGATTTTGAACACAAGGATAGTGTCTGGCTCTGCAAAACAAATTCCACATACCGCCGTAGAGAGAATAATATTTCCACAAATCTAATCTGCTGACGCATTTTGCAGCATGACATCACACTATGGTCCGGTCATTATTTGAACCGTTTTTCACAACCAGCCACTGCACATATTGCGAGGCGGTTTCCTTGGCACGTCTTGTTGAAGCAGAGATCGTGTCCCCTTATCACGGGATTCTCATCAATACGGGTGTGGGTAACCCAACCGCGCCA
The DNA here is from genome assembly GCF_018294505.1 of Triticum aestivum. NCBI lineage: Eukaryota > Viridiplantae > Streptophyta > Magnoliopsida > Poales > Poaceae > Triticum > Triticum aestivum. The sequence goes on along the minus strand of NC_057811.1, from coordinate 126,231,791 downwards.
TCAATTATGGTGCTTGGGGAATAAGCGGTTTTACCAGGCAAGTGGGGAGGCGCAGAATCCCTGCTGCCTTTATAAGGGGGTAAGGACTCCCTTTCTCACCCACGCTTTCTACTTCCCGATTCATTCCCCTCCGCCCAAGCTCCAGCGCCCAGGCGTTTCATCTTCTCTGCCCACAAAAGGCCTTCCGAAGATGTTCGGATCTGGAGCAGGAGGCAAATGGATGGCCTCTACCGTCCGAGAGAAGGATATCAAAAAGCTTCGGGAGGCCGGGTACCTGGCCAAGAAAATCAGCCACCGACTCCCGACGGCGGGACAGATCGTCCCTACTCCAGAACCCCACGAGAGCGTTGTATTCCTCCCTCACTTTGTCCGCGGGCTAGGGTTTCCCTCCACCCGTTCGTTCACGGCATCATGTATTACTATGGGATCGATCTTCACGATCTGTCCCCTAATTCTTTCCTCATGAAGCCCAAGGTGGTGGGCGGCGAGCACGCCGAGTGCGGGGGCGCTATGGTGAGCAAGATGCCCAACGTCATATGGACAACGTGAACCTTTAATGATTCTGTCAAGGAGTGGCAACAGCAGTGGTTTTATATCACTGAGCCGCGCGGCACAGAGTGGGCCGCCTCTCCCGAGTTTCGATCCGGTGCCCCCCTGCGGCTTACATCCTGGGTCAAAAAAGGCCTGGACTGGTCCTCGTCGGACGAACTGCTGGTGCTCCGGACGCGCGTTAAAGATATGGGAGACAAGAACATTGAACTTATCAATGTGGTCCAGGTGATGCTAGTTCGCCGGATCCTGCCTTGTCAGCACCGGACTTGCAATCTATGGGAATTCGATCCGGCCAGGCACCAAACCTTGTGAGAGCTTTTCGGCTCTTCGCACAAGGATATCTGGAAGGTGCTTTTCAAGTCCAGCAAATCATGGTCGGACTCCGCCGAGGACCGCGGGTACCAACTGTCCCGCCCTGCAAGTTCGGTAAGTCATCAAACTTTTTATTCGCGTAACCCAAAGGAAGCGCTTAACGTGTCTTATACAACTCTCCCAGGGCTGGACGAAGAAGGCGGAGCGGATCCATTGTCCGGCCCCGCTGCCCGAAGAACTGGCCGTCCCACTTCTGACAAACATGCTGGTCCCGGCGCCTTACAAGGTGCCGAAGAAGACGGCCGAGAAGGAGGCCAAGAAGACCCGGGGCGGCCTTCGTCACCACGGCACTTCGGACACGATATCCGAAGGATCTGATGCCCATTCCGCCTCCGAAGAGGACGAGGAGGAAGAGGAAGATGAATCCCCTGCGGGGGGAAGAAAGAAGAGGACGGCCTCCGTGCACTTGGAAGCCGAGCCGCCCAAAAGGGGAAAGGCTCTTCTTCCGAAGGAGTACACCGCCGCCGACAGCGGCCCGGCGTGGGATCCCAAGGCCCAACCCCTGGTGAACCCGTAAGTATATACAATCCAAGTACGCTTTATGCGTCCAGACTCATCATGGCATAGTATTTTAACCTAAGCCATATTTTTTGTTGTCCGGCGAGGTCCCGTACCAAACAATCCTCATCAGAGGATTCGCTGAGCTCAGATGCTATGGAGAGCGGGACGCCCCCAAAGGCCTCTTCCTCCAAACAGGTGCATAACACCGAGGCTTCGTCCCAGAAGGACCCCGGCCAAGGAGGAGAGGAAAAGACCGTGAAGGCGGCGCCTGGAGGTCCAACCTCAGGGGTCGGACACATGGGGGAAAAGATTCCCATGGGAGCTGACGACGGGGGCCATCTTGAGTTCAGCTCCTGGCCAGATGCGATTCCGGAGATCTATACGGCTCCAGAATTAAGCAGGCAGCCTCCCTCGGCTAAAGGGGGCGTGCATGTTCCATCGGCAACCTCTGTCCAGCCAGAGGTGTCGGATGCTTTGTTGGTGGCGCTGAAGAGCGCCTCCATCGTTGATGAACACCGTGCCCTTATGGGTGCGGTGATTGAGAAGATTCAGTCAGCTGAGAGTGGACTGGACGAAGCTTGTATCAGCCTTATAAGAGGCTTTGAGGTATGTTTTATGAGTTTTCGAAGAGTGTCATAGTATAGATAGTAGCCCCTGATGCATTGTTCGGTGAAAGAAAGAACCGGACAAAGGATCGAATTTATTTTCGCAGGAAGACTCATTGAATGACATCTATCTCTCTTCTGTTATAAGCAGACGTCTGTAGTGGCTACTGCTTCTCATACTGCAGAGATCTCCAGACTTAATCAAAGTCTGGAGCGGGCCAAAGAAGAACTTGGCCAATTGAAAATGCAGTTGAGATAAACAAGGTATGCACAAGTCTTGTTCGCGTTTATTGCAAATAAATTTTCAGTATGAAATAAGCTTCATGATTTGCGCTAGGGATTGTGATCGAAGTCGAGGCCCTTAAGAAGGCTGTGGCCAAGGCCGAGAAAAAGGCAGCCACAGAACAGGCTCTTCGTGAGAAGCACGAGGCCAGGGTTATTGAAGCTGAGCAGGAGCTGCAAGAGGCCGTGAGGAAATGCGAGACCTTGGAGCAGAGTTTAACGAAGAAAGAATCCGAACTCACCAAGGCGCATCAGGCCACGAGCGATGCCCGGGGGGAAACCCAAAGTGCCCTGCAGGGGATCCAACAGGCGAGAAAAATCGAGGTGGGTAAGGCTTTTTCCATGTAAAGCAAGTATTTGAGGGGAAAACTATGTTTCTAATTTTGAATCCGGATTTCTCAGTGGTATTTGCTGTGCTACCCCGCAGCATATCAAATGCCGCCCAATTCTACCAAGCCGAAGAAAGGAACACTGCAGATAAGCTCTTCTGGTCGCAGTATTTGGCACCGAATTATCCGGTGCCTTTTGCCGATCAACTGAAACAGCTGATCGAACTGCATAAGGCGGCGGAACTAGCCATGAAAGATTTGGTTATCCGGCTATGGCCTACCGAGCCGATTCCAAGCAGCTACTTTGGGCTCGTGAAGCGGCTTGTAAGCGCTTGCCCTCGACTTGACGTCATCAAGCGGTCG